>NC_056439.1:29311397-29680564 GCF_018296145.1 Oncorhynchus tshawytscha | reverse complement strand
CTGCAACTGCATCATGGACGCTACCCTGGTGTTGGAGCTACCCTGGTGTCGGAGCTGGGAATCCCCACACAACCCGTCTCTATTCCCATGGACGTCAGAGCACTGGATGGGCGCTCTTTTGGCAGAGTCACCCACAATACGTTTCCCATTAACCTGAGAGTGTCAGGTAATCACAATGCGTATATGCAGTTCCTGCTCATTGAATCCCCTCATGCACCTGTGGTTTTGGGGTTTTCATGGCTCCAGAGGCACAATCCTCTGATTGACTGGGCTACTGGTTCTATCATGGGTTGCAGCCCATTCTGCCAAGCATATTGTCTGAAGTCGGCGCAGCCCGCCCCGGGATGTCTTCCTGCGGGCTTGGGAGAAGCCTCGGATCTCTCCGCCATTCTCGGGGAGAACCAGGATCTCTGGGAGGTTTTCAACAAGGTGCTACATCTCTCCCTCCGCATCAACCCCACGACTGACAATCTTCTCAAAGTTGGACCTTCAGAACTCCTACCATCTGGTTCGGAAACAGGAAGGAAACAAATGGAAAACAGCTTTTAACACGGCTAGAGGGCACTACGAGTACCTTGTTATGATATTTGGACTGACCAACGCTCCCGCAGTGTTCCAGGCCTTGGTCAACGATGTGCTCCATGACATGTTGAACCAGTTTGTGTTTGTCTACCATGACGACATCCTTGTTTTTTCCCGGTCAGCTCAAGAACACATACTTCACGTCCGACAGCTCCTTAGACATCTCCTGGAGAGCCAGCTTTTTGTTAAAACAGAAAAGTGTGAATTCCATCACTTCACCATCTCCTTCCTAGGGTACGTCATTGCTGCTGGAAAAATTCAGATGGACTCTGACAAGGTGAGAGTGGTGGTGGACTGGCCTCAACCCACATCCAGAGTGCAGATGGAACGTTTCCTGGGGTTTGCTCATTTCTACCACCCTTTTATCCGGCAGCTAACCATTTCTTTGACTCTGACCATTCCCTGGTCCTGGATTGGGCTCATTTGTCCAGACTGGCCTGCCTTCCTGACTCCTGTCGAACCCTTTGAACGACAACACTGTTGGTGGCCCACCATGGTTCCTGACGTCTCTACGTTTGTCGCCGCCTGCACTGTGTGTGCTCAGAATAAGACCCCGCGGCCAGCTCTAGCTGGCCTCCTTCAACCACTCCCTGTTTCTCACCGACCCAGGTCCCATATATCCCTGGACTTCGCCACTGGTCTCCTTCCATCATATGGCAATACCACTATACTTATGGTGGTAGATAGGTTTTCCAAAGCTGCCCATTTCATTCCCCTTGCCAAGTTACCCTCAGTCAAGGAGATGGCCCAGCTCATGGTACATCACGTCTTCCGGATCCATGGACTTCCGGTGGACATGGTCTCCGATTGCGGTCCTCAGTTCTCGTCCCGGTTCTGGAAGGCTTTCTGCACCCTCATTGGGTCATCGGCCAGCCTGTCCTCTGGGTTTTACCCCCAGTCCAACGGCCAGTTGGAGCAAGCCAATCAGGACCAGGAGACGGCTCCTCATTGCCTCGTCCCGGCCAACCCTACCACCTGGAGCCAGCAACTCGTGTGGGTGGAATACGCCCACAACACCCTTCCCTGCTCAGCCACTGGTCCCTCGCCTTTTGAGTATTCCATGGGATATCAGCCCCCGCACCTCCCTGAACAAGAGGAAGAGGTCAGCATACCCTCGGCCCAGATGTTTGTCCGCCTCTGTCACCGTATCTGGAACAAAGCCCGGTTTCCTCTTCTCAAGACCACCTCCAGGCCAGGTATCGGCGAAAGGCGGACCGCCACCGGACCCCTGCTCCCTGCTATCGTCTCGGGCAGAGGATATGGCTGTCCACTCGGGATCTGCCCCTCCGGGTGGATCCCGTAAACTTTACCCCCGTTTCATCGGCCCTCCGTATACATCCCACTTTTCATACCTCTATCTCACAGCCCTTTGTCTCCTGTTTCCAGGGTTTGGGGATTAAGGGATTGCAAAAAAACGGTAACTGTAATTCCTTACATTACCAGCAAAAATATTGTAATCAGATTACAGATACGTTTGAAAAACTAGATGATTACTTAGAGGATTACTTTTAAATTCAGAACGAATGTTTGCGAAAAAAAACTTTTACACTTCTGTTTTATCAATGACATTCAAATCAGCATTGAAAAAACGCGCCTGAGCGAGTCTGACCACAAGTCAGAGACTACTACGATGACACACCAAATGGGTTTGATGGATCGCGGGATAAGAGCAGGAATAGGCTTTTGTAGGCTACAGTCCAAGCTATGTCTTCCAATGGTGCGACAGCTGTCGGCATCCAAAGATTATAAACAAAATCTTGGCTGTAAGGATGATAGCAGTGGTGTAGTCTACGGCTATACGGATATCACTTATTATTCATATCTACATAACGCAATGATGTGAATCACACTGCTGCTCTCTCATTGAGCTATTTGCGCCTTACAGATTGTGGTTGTTGTGGATGGCTGTTCACAAATCTAAATATGTTCTTGCAACAGCTGCATATTGCAGATCCCAGCCTATGGAAAAAAGTGGGGCTTTTATTGCTCAATCTAATTCATTCTGAATTACATTGTTAATGTTGTAAATGTTGTAATCTTGTAAATGACTATTGTAGCTGGAAACGGCTGAATTTTATGGAATATCTACATAGGCGTACAGAGGCCCATTATCAGCAACCATCACTCCTGTGTTCCAATGGCACGTTGTGTTAGCTAATCCAGGTTTATCATTTTAAAAGGCTAATTGATCATTAGAAAACCCTTTTGCAATTATGTTAACACAGCTGAAAACTGTCGTGATGATTAAATAAGCATTCAAACTGGCCTTCTTTAGACTGGTTGAGTATCTGGAGCATCAGCATTTGTGGGTTCGATTACAGGCTCAAAATGGCCAGAAACAAAGGACTTTCTTCTGAAACTCGTCAGTCTATTCTTGTTCTGAGAAATGAAGGCTATTCCATGTGAAAACTTGCCAAGAAACTGAAGATCTCATACAACACTGTGTACTACTCCCTTCACAGAACAGCGCAAACTGGCTCTAACCAGCATAGAAAGAGGAGTGGGAGGCCCCAGTGCAAAAAACTGAGCAAGAGGACAAGTACATTAGAGTGTCTTGTTTGAGAAACAGACGCCTCACAAGTCCTCAACTGGCAGCTTCATTAAATAGTATCTCCAAAACACCATTCTCAACGTCAACAGTGAAGAGGCGACTCCGGGATGCTGGCCTTCAGGGCAGAGTTGCAAAGAAAAAGCCATGTCAGACTGGCCAATAAAAATAAAAGATTAAGATAGGTAAAAGAACACAGACACTGAACAGAGGAACTCTGCAAATGTTTCTCTCAACCCCATAGCAAAATGAGTAGAATTGCATGAAATTAGTTATACAATTGCTAAATCTTCTCTCAACCCCATTGCAAAATGTGTAGAATTGCATCACACTTGCTTTAAAACTGTAAAATGTGTAGAATTGCAGGAGAATCACTCAAAACTTTTTTTTCTCTTCACTGTCAAGATGGGGGCGCCTAAAATATTTTGCTCTTAACGTAGGGGCCTCCAAAAGGCTAGGGTTGGCTGCATGTGTGAGTATGGATATGGGTATGCAGACCCAGGACCCACTGCAGCCCATCATAATGAGTTCAGAAGGGCTGCTGTTGCACATCCCACGTCTATTGGTTTGGGCTTGTCTGTAATTATGTAGCCTTGGGGATAATGTGCATGTAAGAGAGGCAGGCTGTGTCATAAACAAATAGATTATGATTTTATAAGGTGCTGAGCTCTTGTTACTATCTGCTGAACCAAAACCAGGTGGATTTTTACCTGATATGGCTTTGTAAAGGTTTTACAAAAAAGTACTTTTTTGATTGAACTTTCAAACTGTTTATAGCTACATAAGTAAACTTAAAAAGTTGATGACTTACAGTAGTCAGTGAGAGGTGCCTGTTTTCCAATGCAGAGACTCTAAACCCTAGAACTGCTCTCAGACTGGGCTTTGTTAGACAGGAGCGACTGACTGCTCCATAAGGCAGATGTTGTGTTGTTAATACAGATGTTTTTGTAATAGGAGGGGGGACTGACTGACGGACATCCCCTGACATAGATAATGAAGTTATTAGGAAGGGGATCGCCTTACTGTAAAGAATGTCTTGGCTCACGTTACTTTTCCTTCTGCCTAAAAATGCATACTCACAGGAAATAGGAATCAACGTCAGCTATTCCTATGTACGACCCTACCCTCTTATTGTACTAAATCACATATACATTTTTTTCTCAGCATGAACAGCCTGGAGCTGCAGGAGGACTGTAAATGCTCATTGTTTTAGTCCTCCTCCCCAGACTTTGATGTGAAGGGTCGGGCAGAAGCCCCCTCTCTGCATTTCACAGGAGAATATTCAGTGTCAGGAACATCTGGGATTGCACTAAGTAAGGCTTACTTGGCAGGCGGTTGTATTGGCATTGACACCATCCTAACAACGCCTTTCATCTCTGTTTGAACATGTGGATTCAGCTCTAACCCTCTCTGGGCCATCACGGGAGGAGTTGTGGGCCTGCCGCCAGCACAGACCAAGGTGTGGCAGCAGCTCCCTCTGAGACGAGGAGGAATCTCATTGAACCCAGCCTCTTTCCCTTTCCCACTATCCTCGGGACTTAAATATTTCTCTCTCTCCACACACGCTATCCAGGACACTCCCTCCCCTTTGAATTCATACCATTATTACTCTGTGCTACTTGATGCTGAATCTGGTGACGCCATTGAGAAATCCCTTCAATAAAAACGTTCTTATCTGTTCATTAAGTGATTTCTATGAGGAATATCGTCAGGTAAAGTCATTAAGGCCTGGGTGGGTTCAGGCCTGTGTATCTGGGTCATTGTGTTTAAAAGCAGCAGCAGGTCAGGAAATACCTTGGGTACTCTGGTGTTGCATGGGATGCTCTGGCACTGCGATAGCCCTCACTACGCTACCCTGGGTTAGTCTATTACTGACCCAGTCCCATGTATTTACCTGATGTGGACACTACATTACCCTGGATCATTCTATTACTGACCGGGGTTTGTGTATGAAATGGTACCCTATTCATAGGGACGGGGATGCCATTTTGGACACAACCCTGGGCCACTGACCCACCACCACCACCACTACTGTGTTTACCTCATGTGGATACCCCTCACTTGTGAGATCATAGGAGATCCTGGAATGGGCTATCCATTTTCCACCAGATGCATCTTCCTCCCCAGCAGATTAAATGTTCATTTCTCTACCATTTTAGGTAAACACAGCGTCCTTTTAGAGAATTTGGCAGTACGTCCATCCGGCCTCACAACCGCAGACCACTTGTCTGGATCAATCCCAGGATCTCCACATCTTGCTTCTTCACCTGCGGGATCGTCTGAGACCAGCCAACCGGACAGCTGATAACACTGTGGGTTTGCACAACTGAAGAATTTCTGCTCAAACTTTCCGAACACGTCCCAGGGAAGCTCATCTGCGTGCTCGTCATCCTCACCAGGGTATTGACCTGACAGAAGTTTGGCGTCGTAAACGACTTCAGTGGGCAAATGCTCACCTTCGATGGCCACTGGCACACTAAAGAAATGTACTCTTCGCGGATGAATGCCTGTTTCAACTGTACCGGGCAGATGGCAGACAGCGTGTATGGCGTTGTGTGGGCGAGCAGTTTGCTGATGTCAACGTTGTGAACAGAGTGCCCCATGGAGGCAGTGGGGTTATGGTATGGGCAGGCATAAGCTACGGACAATGAACACAATTGCATTTTATCGATGGCAATTTGAATGCACAGAGATACCGTGACAAGATACTGAGGCCCGTTGTTGTGCCATTCATCCGCCGCCATCACCTCATGTTTCAGCATGATAATGCACGGCCCCATGTCACACTTATCTGTACACAATTCCTGGACGCTGAAAATGTCCCAGTTCATCCATGGCCTGCATACTCCAGACATGTCAACCATTGAGCTTGTTTGGGATACTCTGGATCGACGTGTACAACAGCATATTCCAGTTCCCACCAATTCTTCACACAGCCATTGAATAGATGTGGAACAACATACCACAGGTCACGATCAACAGCCTGATCAACTCTATGTGAAGGAGACGTGTCGCACTGCATGAGGCAAATGGTGGTCACACCAGATACTGACTGGTTTTCTGATCCACACCCTTACCCTTTTTAAGGTGTCTGTGACCAACAGATGCATATCTTTATTCCCAGTCATGTGAAATCCATACATTAGGGCCAAATTAATGTATTACATTAGGGCATAATAAAATTGTTGCATTTTTATTTTTGTTCAGTGTATGTAGTATCACACCCTGCTCCTAGTAACAGACAGCATTGTTGTAATCACAGCTAAAACAGTGTGATACTAGATATATGTGGAGTGGAGGTGGCTAACCTGTCTTAGACAGATACCTTTGACTGTAGCCAGTGACTCGTGGAATCTGGTGTTGGCTTACATGGCACATACTGAACGGTCGGAACACATACTGTACAGTGCGAGGTACTGGGTGCCATGAAGTCCTCCTCTCCTCTCCTCCCCCCTCTCCTCGCTCTCTCTTTTATTGTACTACCAAGTAGGTCAGTGATCCTGTACTGTACACACGTGACTTAACTGATATCTGATCCTGGATTCCAGACATTTCAAACCATGGAGCGTTACGGAGTCTACGCAGCTACATTACTGCCATCATAGTGAATGATTCTAACGCAAATCATTACATTTAAGATCCAATGCAGACGTTTTTATCTCAATATCAAATCATTTTTAGGTACTTTAATGTAAAGTAATTAAGTACTTTACTGTGATTTTTTTCAATCAAAAATTGTTAAAAAGAAACTAAAATAGCTTCCGACCAAAGGAACATTTCTCAAGCAAGAATTTGCTAGAACGGCCTGGGAGTTGTCCGAGTGGGGAGGGGATAACTGAAAAGTAGCTGGTGTGAGGTTTGGAACTCTTGCTTATTGGTCTATCAACTCATTTACGGCATGGTGTTGTCACCATGGAATGCCAAAACTCCATCCCACTAAAACAGGCTGAAACGTCAGGCGGTCTTTTCAAACAGGTCTTACACTAAAAGGGCATTGTCATCATTTTCACAATTTCACAGTATTATTCCAACCTCATAGTGTGAAAATGGATCTACAGTGGCAAGAAAAAGTATGTGAACCCTTTGGAATTACCTGGAATTGTGCATAAATTGGTCCTCAAATTTGATCTGATCTTCATGACAAGAGACAAACATAGTGTGCTTAAACTAATAACACACAAATTATTGTATTTTTCTTGTCTATATTGAATACATAATTTCAACATTCACAGTGTAGGTTGGAAAAAGTCTACTGTGTTTATTTCCAGCAAACTTAATATGTGTAAATATGTGTATGAACATAACAAGAATCAACAACTGAGACATAAAATGAACAAGTTCCACACACATGTGACTAACAGAAATGGAATAATGTGTCCCTGAACCAAGGGGGGTCAAAATCAAAAGTAACAGTCAGTATCTGGTGTGGCCACCAGCTGCATTAAGTACTGCAGTCCATCTTCTCGTCATGGACTGTAACAGATTTGCCAGTTCTTGCTGTGAGATGTACCCCACTCTTCCACCAAGGCACCTGCAAGTTCCCGGACATTTCTGGGGGGAATGGCCCTAGCCCTCACCCTCCGATCCAACAGGTCCCAGACGTGCACAATGGGACTGAGATCCGGGCTCTTCGCTGGCCATGGCAGAACACTGACATACCTGTCTTGCAGGAAATCACATACAGACCGTGCAGTATGGCTGGCGGCATTGTCATGCTGGAGGGTCATGTCAGGATGAGCCTGCAGGAAGGGTACCACATGAGGGAGGAGGATGTCTTCCCTGTAACATACAGCTCTGAGATTGCCTGCAATGACAACAAGCTCAGTCCGATGATGCTGTGACACACCGCCCAGACCATGATATACCCTCCACCTCCAAATCGATCCCGCTCCAGAGTACAGGCCTCGGTGTAACACTCATTCCTTCGACAATAAACGCTAATCCGACCATCCCCCCTGGTGAGGCAAAACCGCGACTCGTCAGTGAAGAGCACTTTTTGCCAGTCCTGTCTGGTCCAGCGATGATGGGTTTGTGCCCATAGGCGACGTTGTTGCCGGTGATGTCTGGTGAGGACCTGTCTTACAACAGGCCTACAAGCCCTCAGTCCAGCCTCTCTCAGCCTATTGCGGACAGTCTGAGCACTAATGGAGGGATTGTGCGTTCCTGGTGTAACTCTGGCCGTTGTTGTTACCATCCTGTACCTGTCCC
Organism: Oncorhynchus tshawytscha; assembly: GCF_018296145.1. Taxonomy (NCBI): domain Eukaryota; kingdom Metazoa; phylum Chordata; class Actinopteri; order Salmoniformes; family Salmonidae; genus Oncorhynchus; species Oncorhynchus tshawytscha. Next base: position 29,672,226 of record NC_056439.1, on the reverse strand, counting down.
GCAGGTGTGATGTTCAGATGTACCGATCCTGTGCAGGTGTTGTTACACATGGTCTGCCACTGCAAGGATGATCAGCTGTCCGTCCTGTCTCCCTGTAGCGCTGTCTTAGGCATCTCACAGTACGGACATTGCAATTTATTCCCTGGCCACATCTGCAGTCCTCATGCCTCCTTGCAGCATGCCCAAGACACGTTTACGCAGATGAGCAGGGACCCTGGGCATATTTCTTTTGGTGTTTTTCAGAGTCAGTAGAAAGGCCTCTTTAATGTCCTAAGTTTCCATAACTGTGACCTTAATTGCCTACCGTCTGTAAGCTGTTAGTGTCTTAACGACCGTTCCACAGGTGCATGTTCATTAATTGTTTATGGTTCATTGAACAAGCATGGGAAACAGTGTTTAAACACTTTATAATGAAGATCTGTGAAGTTATTTGATTTTTACAAATTATCTTTGAAAGACAGGGTCCTGAAAAAGGGATGTTACCTTTTTTGCTGAGTTTATGTGAACCTCTAGGTTTAATGACTTCTCCAAAAGCTAATTGGAGTCAGGAGTCAGCTAACCTGGAGACCAATCAATGAGACAAGATTGGAGATGTTGGTTAGAGCTGCCTTGCTCTTTAAAAAAACACTCACAAAATTTGAGTTTGTATTCACAAGCAGCATTGCGAACCATGCCTCGAACACAAGTGATCTCAGAAGACCTAAAATTAGGAATTGTTGACTTGAATAAAGCTGAAAGGGTTACAAAAGCATCTCTAAAAGCCTTGATGTTCATCAATCCACAGTAAGACAAATTGTCTATAAATTGTCTATAAAAGTTCAGCACTGTTGCTACTCTCCCTAGGAGTGCCAGTCCTGCAAAGATGAATGCAAGAGCACAGTGCAGAATGCTCAATTAGGTTAAGAAGAATCCTAGTGTCAGCTAAAGACTTACAGAAATCTCTGGAACATGCTAACATCTCTGTTGACGAGTCTACGATACGTAAAACACTAAACAAGAATGGTGTTCATGGGAGGACACCACGGAAGAAGCCACTGCTGTCCAAAGAAAACATTGCTACATGTCTGAAGTTTGCAAAAGTGCACCTGGATGTTCCACAGCGCTACTGGCAAAAAAATTCCGTGGACAGATGAAATTGAGATGCTGTGGCATGACCTCAAGAGAGCAGTTCACACCAGACATCCCCAGAATATTGCTGAACTGAGAGTTTTGTAAAGAGGAATGGTCCAAAATTCCTCCTGACCGTTGTGCAGGTCTGATCCACAACTAATGAAAATGTTTGGTTGAGGTTATTGCTGCCAACCAGGTCAACCAGTTATTAAATTCACGGGTTCATCAACTTTTCCCACCCTGCACTGTGAATGTTTACACGGTGTGTTCAATAAAGACATGAAAAAGTATCATTGTTTGTGTGTTATTAGTTTAAGCAGACTGTGTTTGTCTATTGTTGTGACCGAGATGAAGATCAGACCAAATGTTATGACAGATTTATGCAGAAATCCAGGTATTTCCAAAGGGTTCACATCCTTGTTCTTGCCACTGTAAAACACAGGAAAATCTAGTTTTTGATTGCACTTGGCCTATAAGGGCAAATGTATGCATGCAAGGGACTTACCTTATTAGTGGTTCTGAATTGGTGTCTGTCTGTAAATAGACAACCAATCAGCTAGAGAAAGATTAATCTTATAGGAACAGCAGATTCAGCGCCATCGATAAAGTGTAAACACATCAAATCAAATTCAACACATTTTATTTGATTTCCAGAGCTAAGGTTAATGGGAATGAGTGGGAAAACTGAAACGTAAGGTCATATTCCAATGCTATAAAGAGGACAAAAAACAAAGATATTGGTATAAAATACTTTAATAAATAAATGGATTGTTCTAAGAACAAACACAAATTCCACTAACAAACCAAGATGCAACTGCTCTTTTGTACAAAATAATTACAATGTTCTGCACATTCAGCCCATGCTCTGGGGCTAGTGGGATTATGCTGACTGGATATTGGTAATGATTTTGAATTCCTTTATCATCAAAACATTTGAAAGACAGTTCTTGTCAGAGAATAACAATATTAAACTGTAAAGAACAACAAAAATCCTTTTCACTACCGCCACTGAGGTAATGCTAAATGGGTTGTCTTCCTGTCTTAGTGCAGAAACAGGATATAATACAAACACTGGACAACAACCACAACATCAACAACAACAATAAAACTTGTTCCCTTCATTAGACCAGTATTGAAAGCAGAAATCCAATGCACCACTGCAGGGCTTGGTAACTGAGTACTGCTGAAAAGCAGCAGTGTATCCATCAGGCTCCATCCCAGACAACAATTAAACCACAGGATTGATCTGATAATGGCCTTGAATTGAATTGTAGTTACTCCTGATTCCGACCTAAATCACGATGCTGAAAGCCTGCTAGCACTGTTTCTGTATCAGATCAACCTAACCCCTCCATGCACTGGTACACCCCTGCAATATAATAGGACATTCTAATGTTCACATACAGTAGCATAGTGAATGGGACATGGTGAGCCAGCATTCATTAGGGAAACTCCCAACAGATAGCTCCTACTAAAGCAGCAGACGAGGACAAGCCTAGAACTAGAACTAACAGCTCTGCTTACTCACAATTTTAAGTGTTGTAACAAAATAAAATCATAAAGCAAAACAAACAAGCACTTATAATAATTTGTTTCTGTCAATGGGACCCTTGATATTGTCCATAATATCTGTATAAAACCAGCCCTGTGTCAACGGACACTAATAAAACGGAATGACATCATAAAAAACAAAACAATCTTATTCTTTAGAATAACTATAATAAAAAGGGTCACTTAAGTTACTAAATTCAAATATACACAGCCATTTTTATATTTACATATATACATTGTTCAAAGAAATACCTTTATGGTGATATGAAGAGGTGTGAAAAGACATATTTTCCCTTTATATGAATTGAGTTCTGGATAAATGTTTTGAATGAGATGAAATGATAAAAGGGCTGAAGGCACTTTCTACCAAGCAAATAATAAAGCATCTCGGCTTGCAGGAAGTGGTAGAGTAAAATGCACGTTAAAGGGATACACTGTACATAAAATCTTTAGAAGCATTGACATGTCATGGAAAATATGTTTATGCTCATAAACTAATGCTGACCTCAGGTGTTATATACTGCGTATAGCTTTCAAAGGGTCTTATATATAACATTGTACATCATTTTACATATACAAATGACATTATTATACCAAGAGAACAAAGAAAAGGCCCACGGTGCGGGTTAAGGCAGATAGGGACTAAATGCACTAGTAGTAATGTAGTAGTACAACAACAGCTGCCATTCAACGGCTCTCCATAGTCCTCCAATGGCAGTGCTCACGCCAAAGTCACATAATAAACTAACTGCTCAGTGACATGCGGTGAAAAGAAGAGCTCTCCTTTAAAGGGAGCGACAGTTTGTAAACAAAAAAAATAAAACAAAAAAAAAGGTTTCCTTTTTCCTATTTTCAACAGTGTGATTTAAACTGAAATTCGGGTCTTTTTTTGTTGCTGAAATGTTCATTTGCAATGCTTTTAGTAGATAAGGAGCCTCCATGTTGCAGACAAAGAATGTAAAATTAAATGTAAAACGTGTCTGAAATCTTCACCATTGGTGTTTGTGTTTTTCTATTAGATGGAGACATTGTCTTTAGTTTGAGAGGTCCCACCTCAAGGCTGTGCTCATACATAATGGTCTTTGACGTCTTCACTGACGTTGGCAGCGTTGAGGTTTTTACACCGGTTGTCTTTCGGGCTGTACGCTGTCCGGTGGGGGGGTTTGACAGGGGCACTATGCGTCGTACAGATCACTCCCCCTTTGCACATCACTTTGTCCTGCACTCCTGCCAAGGAGCACTTTTGGGTGGAGAACTTGTCTAGCTCCATCCCTCCCCTCCTCAGCTCCTCCTCCTCTCCGTCCTCCTCCTCGTCTCCCTCAGCCCCGTCACACGTTCGGTCTGGAGGGTTCATGAGTTTCTTACATTCGTGCTGAATGTCTTTGCCTCGGTTGTCTTTGTGCTGTGGCAGGCTGACCCTCAGTGGCTCCAGCTGGTTGTTGACGGTGCTGTCCTCTGCTGCAGACTCTCTCTCACGCTCTTTCTTCCTCTTACGGGTCCACCACACACACACCACGATACAGAAGATCCACAGCACACTGAACACCACGCACAGCACTGGCACCAGGTGGTCTAGAGACAGAAAGTCCATAAAATTATACTTTACGATCATGTATTGTAATGCTACCTAATCAAAGCACAGTATAAGAACATGCAGACAGTGAAACCAAATCTAGTCCGGTCACTTACCCACAGACTGGGGCATGACCTGCGTCTCCACTTTGACCTCCACCACGGCCAGCATGACAGTGCTGTTGTGGCGTTTGGACAGGGCACCGACGATGGCACTGGCAGCCTCCTGGATCTGACCACGGTCTCCATTCTGCTCCTGACCATCCTGATCATATGACTGGAGAGGGAGAAAGGAGGAGAGATGGTAAGTCAACACAGTAGAGCCCCCCCCCCCCTCTCCCTCACACCCAGCGGGTCTAGTTAATTGCCTAATAAGTGGACCAGAGAGTCCAGGGGGAGCAGAGGGAGATTAGCTGGATGCTGTGCACTTCAATTAGGAGGAACAATGGAGAACAAGCAGAGATGTGGCTCCCTGGTGATCTCTGGCTAGCTAGTCAGTCAGCAATACTCCTCTTTCTGTGTAAGCAGAAGCTCATTCATTCACACACACACACAACTTTCTGAAAGTTAACAGCCTATGGGCTTCAGGGTGGACTACAGGCCTCTTAGTGAGAACTCACAGAACCCGCTGGATGGGACTAATCTGCAAAACCCAGATCCACAATAAATTAGGTTGAAATGATGTGACTTCGTGTTGAGTTCACTTCGAGATCAAGACTATTTCATAATGGTCTAAGAAAGCACAACTAACATTTGACTGTAAGCCTGACAGAGTCTAAGGAGTTTCATTATTGAACTCAGTACAAAGCTACCAGGACGTCAGACGCACCACTCCTTTTCCTGTACGTCCCCAAACATGACTACATCACAAGAAAAGGCCTAATCCCCTCCATTAAGGGCTTAGTGCCCTGTAGCGTCTGATTTCCCCTGTGTCTGACTGGAGAGCAGAGCCTGGGTGGCCACGCCAGTCCCAGAGAGAGGGAGAAAGTGAGAGAGGGAGGTATTTCATATACACGGCCTATGAGAAGCGAGAGAGGAGTGACTGCACAGTAACAGTAAGGTGGACCAAAGTAAAGCTAAATGGCATCCAGATGTTCAGGCAAAGGACGATGCGCTTCAAAAGGCACCACTTTTACAAGTCTACCCTGGATCCCATTTACAATGACCAATTAAGTGTGTGATTTAATAAAGTGAAAGAAAGAACCTAAAGGGGTGTGGTCCTCGGGGATAACTGAAAGAGATGGGAGAGAGACTATTCTTGCAGGCGACCGTGGGAGGTGAGGAGGAGGTAAGAGGGGATCATTGGCAGATGGCAACAGCTCAGAGACTGAAGGTGGGGGGCTGAGGTGGGATAGTCACTCACCATGGCAACCTCCACGGCGTCACTGTTGGAGTAGGACAGGTCACAGAGAATGAGGAGTGTGCAATCTTTAGCCAGGGTCTGGGCGATGGGAAGGTACCTCAGCTCCGAGCAGATGTTCTCCACAGTGGTGCCCTTTGATTAGCAAACACACACACAAAGAATGATAAGAGATAACCATTAGCATTTTCGGCTGAAGTGACTGCCAGCTCCTAGCTAATTCCATTCACTTGAATTCTCGGGTAAAAGTTTGGGGAAGGTGTTGTCGGAGATTCAAGTCTAGTAAAAAAACATCTGTAACTGATTTCTTGTGTTTCTTAAATGAAATCTCTCATCAAATGATGATGACCTGTACCCACCTGTGGAACTTTGTCTCTGTTAAAGATGAGTGTGATGCGGGCACAGCTGTTGTCCAGGTAACCACTGTTGGGTTCACACTGGGTGTGGAGGGGCGGAGGGGGGTCGGGGGTGGAACACACGCCCCACTGGTGGCAGGGCTTGGCGAAGCAGGTGAGGAATTGGTGTTCCACACATTCCTGTCCTCTAGGACACGGGGCACTACTGTCTGGACCGGCACCACCTCTCTGCAGCAGGCAGGGCCGTCGGCCACACCGTACCTGTACACACAGACAGAGTTCATGGAGGCAGCTCACACACACACACCGTCACCATGTGTAATAAAAGCAAGTCTCACCTTAGAACAGCGCACAATGCCATTGACACACTGGCAGGTATTACACTCCTCCTCCCATCGACTGCCGTGAGGGAACTGCAGGCCGGAGTAACGACAGGCCTTCCCGATCCCTATCACTGCAGAGAGGAGAGAAAGGAGCAGGTTTAGGACTAAGGCAACATCAGGCTCAGTCCTTAGAAACTCTTCCTACCACGCGTGAGGTCAAAGGAAGAAGGTTCCCCCACTACATGGATAGAGTAATAAAGGTGTTCTCTCTACACGCTTAGAAAAAAGGGATCCAAAAGGGTTCATCGGCTATCACCATAGGAGAACCCTTTTTGGTTCCAGGTAAAACCCTTTTTGGTTCCAGGTAGAACCCTCTGTGGAAAGCGTTCTACATGGAACACAAAAGAGTTCTACCTGGAATCAAAAAGGGTTCTTCAAAGGGTTCTCCTACGGGGACAGCCGAAGAACCCTTTTCGGTTCAAGACAGCATGTTTTTTTCTAAGAGTGTATAGCTGCAGTGTACTCACACTCTTGGCAGTGAGGCCCAGCCCGGCCCAAGGGACACACACAGAGGAAGCTGTTTATCTCATCCACACAGGTAGAACCATAGGCACAGGGCGATGACTGGCACTCATCTATGTCTGATGGGGAAACAAGAGGACATTACTATACACATATCTCTAGTCTACTGCAAGGCACCTAGCTAGAATATCATCACAACAGGGGATAGGCTTATTGGTTCTCATGTCTGGCATCCCCACGTGAAAAATAGACCTCTGAAAAGGGGGAAAGGAAAGAGGATTGTCCCTGAGAATGTAAGACTGAACTGACCTGTTTGCAGAATACAGCTGACCTCTCCTCACAAGAGAGGTCGGAGGTTAAGACAGGCTTCCTAAAGGCTTCCTAATCTGTCCCTCACAAACAATCAGCTCAAACTCCCCCGTCCCCTTTCACCCCTGACCCCTCCAATCTGACCCCCCACACCCTTCTGGTTCCCAGGGACTCACTGATCCGGCAGTCTGGTCCGGCGAATCCCGGGGCACACTCACAGCGGAACCAGTTCACGCCATCCACACAGACACCACCGTTATAGCTGCAGGGAGGAAACAGAGCCACACATCAATACGTCAGCCTATCCCATAGGAAACACTGGCACAGGTGCAGCAGCATACACAAGCCTGAAGGCTCAGACTACAAAGAGAATACATTCACATTCTCAGGTCTAGATCCCAACAGCAGAATCCCAAGGCAAGGGACTAGAGACTGTGGTCTCTAAAGCTGATCCCTTATCAATGTTCAGACTTCATATGTAAATCCCAAACTGACCCCATACCGTGCTCGCCCTATACCCCCTGCTACCCAGCCCCCCTCTCCTGCCTACACTGCCCCATGCTCAGGGGTCAGCGGTGAAGAATAGGGAGAGGGGCGTCTCTTTCCACCCCACTGCCCCCCTGTGCTAATCCCCCTGTCAGTCATTGTGGTGGCGGGAGCCTTTGTCCACTCAGCCCCTCTGATCCACGGGACCATGGAATACCCAGCTGTCAGGCCCTGCAGTGTTCTGTAGAGGAGTCAGGGATACACACACTTCCCCTTTCACACACACACCTTCACAGAACAAACTTTAATGGGAAATCTCTGAGCATTAAATTAGATTTGTGAGATGAGCGGTGTGTGGGAGTCATGTGTTCCTGTTTTAAAACCAGAACATTGAGAGAATATGATCTTATATGGGTGTGTGTGCTACTGGACAGGGAATGGGGTAAGAAGGCTGGGTCTCATCACTTGTAAGAGAACCAGTACAGGAGCCAAGAGGTTTAAAAGACTTTTACAAGTATTTCAATTCAATTTACCAGGGTTGAGGATTGCAGTCATTTGCATCTGTGAAAAAAAGGGGATAACACAGAATTAAAATCAGTGTGTTAGTTTATGATTATAACCTGGATATAGTTCAGTATATGGTGCCTTACTGTGAGCACATGTGGGCCCCTCCCAGCCATCCTTGCAGATGCAGGTGTAGGCATCACCCCCTCCGACACAGGTCCCTCCATTCTCACACGGGTTAGAGTCACACGTACTGTTCTTGGCTGACAAAATAAATCAAGTATGATGAGTTTAGAACCTATATTCACAAAATGTATTAGCAATAGGAATCCTATGGAGCATATGGACCAGAGAAGTCTATTGAACTTTTCCTTGAACGACATAGGCAGAACCGTACAATAATGGTTTCTCACCTGTGTTACAGGTGCTGCCCACCCACCCTGAGAGACAGGTACAGCGGAAGGTGTCCCCGTGGTCGAAGCACGTCCCCCCATTACTGCAGGTACTGGAATCACACTGGCTCTCACGTGAGTGGCAGGTCTTGCCTTTCCAGTTGTCCTGGCACTGACAGTAGAAGTGGTTGAGCAGGTTCACACAGCGACCTCCGTTCTTACAGGGGTTCCTACTGCACTCATTCACATCTGAAACACCACCACCAGGAATCAGTTAGAGAAACACACACCATGGAGAGGTACATTAAAACCACCCAGGGACACATACACACACTCAAACTTACCCATGTCACACAGCGTGCCCTCCCAGCCGTCAGGGCAAAAGCACTTGAAAGAGCTGATCCCGTCAATGCAGGTTCCTCCATTCTTACAGGGAGGCGGCACACAGTCATTTATGTCTGTGGGGGAGGAGAGACATATGAAAGAGAATGTGGAGGATGAGGAAGACGATGATGATACTCATACAGTAAGGACCAGGATGTTCAGTCTTATGGTATGATGACGGTGATGATGATGAAGTGTGATGATGATGGTGTGTGTCTGCTCACTCTCGTGACAGTATGTTCCAGTGAAGCCCGGTTCACAGGAACAGGTGAAGTTCCCAGCAGGCTGGCTGATGCAGCGTCCGTGTGGGCCGCACACATTGGACGAGATGTGCCACACCCCTTCCTGTGTGCCATTGGTGGCCACGGCGACAGTACAACTGTCAATCACTGGGATCAAAACAGAAGGAACGACAAGAGACTGTTGGTGAGATGGGCCTGAGAGGATTGGGTTGAAATGAGTGTTGGTCTAGAGGTTGACCGGAGGACTGAGCAGCTTAAGAGCAGGTTTCAGTTTAAACTAGACAAGAGAACTGCCTGGTTAGCACTTTTACAAGGGGTTGAGTTATTGGAATTGAGATGACAACAATAGGTTTATAGATTGGTTTGTACCTTCACAGGGATTTGTCTTACAGTGGTCCTTGAGCTCAGAGCAGGTCTTGCCCTCAAAGTCGTCAGAACAGGCACAGTAGAAGTCATCCATCAGACTGTGACACTGGGCCTGGTTTTGGCACGGGTTAGGGCTGCACGGGTTGCTCTGCACCTATGGATGGACCGCCGGAAGAAAGGGTGGATGAATGGATAGACAGATGTATGAATACATAATGGTGGTGTATAAAAGAGAAGATCTGACCTGTCAAAGGTCTGGGAAGGACTGTAGCTCACCTCACAGGTGGTGCCAGTGTACCCATGTGGGCACTCACACATGAAGCTGTCCAGCAGGGTGTGACACCTGCCCCCGTTCCTACATGGGCCGCTGGCACAGCTGTTCCTCTGGATGTCACAATGCCGGCCCACAAACCCCGGTGAGCAGGCACACACGTAGCCTCTCTGCCCCTCCTGCACGAAGTGTGAGAAAAACACATGTCATTCAGTGGCTTTCATACCCATGATGTCAACCATAGATATACTATGTCAACCATAGATATACCATCAAACACGGTGGCTAGATTGCCTTATTAAATACAGATTCCTACCTTGCAAGTCGCTCCATTCTGACACTGTCCATGGCAGCTGTTGACATCTGCAGAGGTGAAAAGAGAGAACTTACAAATACAGTACACCAGATAGGACAGGGGAACATGCAGGGGTAGCATGCACGTGACACACAAACAAAACATAGGATGTGCAACTTGGTTAATGCTTCAAAGAAACTATCAAGATGCAGGAAGACATGATGCTGTTGGTTAAAGTGCATGCAGTGAAAGCCAGTGAGGTTGACAAAAACCTTCAAAGATATCTACAGGATGTGCTTCTCATAGCCATGTAAAAGCACGATCCATGGATCTAGATAAGCATTGTAGGCCATAATAAAGCAGAAAGCCTGAGATAGGAACAGGACAGTAGGCCAGTGGCCCAAGTAGGTGACAGAGCTAACTGCAGGCAAAGTGGACAGAGGCACATTGATTGATTGATACTGACTGATGTCACAGTTCTGGCCGGCCCATCCTCGAAAGCAGGCACAGTGATATCCACCAATCAAGTTTTTGCAAGAATAAGCATTGAGGCAAGGCTTCCCCATACACTCATTAACGTCTGCGGAGTGAAGAGAGAGAGATGAGAGAGAGAGAGTGAGAGAGAGAGACAGAGAGAGAGTGAGAAAGAGAGACATAGAGAGAGTGAGAAAGAGAGACAGAGAGTGAGAGAGAGAGAGAGAGAGAGAGAGACAGAGAGAAAGAGAGAAATAGAGACAGAGAGAGAGAGAGAGAGACAGAGAGAGAGTGAGAAAGAGAGACAGAGAGAGTGAGAGAGAGAGAAAGAGAGAAATAGAGACATAGAGAGAGTGAGAAAGAGAGACAGAGAGAGAGTGAGAGAGAGAGAGAGAGAAAGAGAGACAGAGAGAGAGAGACAGAGACAAAGAAAGGAAAGAGATAGACCTAAGAGCCAGCATCCAAGCCCCACCACCCAGCAGATCTCTATAGTACAAGGCTACACCTGCCTTTAGAGAACTTTCTCAACTCGGTTACATTTGATTGCATTTTTTGCCATCAATTTTGCTGTCTCTGCCTCCTACACTGACCATTTATTTTAGTTCCCTACACTATTTCTGAATGGACCTATTCTCTGACATCCAGAGCTCTCCCAGTGGTTAGTTCACAAGGCAATGGTCACTAACACCTTCTCCCTGGACTGACCAGAACACAACTGCTTTCCCTCAGAAGTGAGGAGCACCTGTTGGGCTGCGGACACCTGACACCCCTCTCTCAGGTACCACTCGCTCACTGAAAGGGGAACCGCCTGCGCACTGAAAATAATGGACCGCGTAACACAAGACCCGAAGCTTGTGTTCCTCCCTCAGCGTGTTTACAGGTTCTAAAGTGTTTCCTCTCCACGTAGCTAAACAGTGGTGGGGTGAGGCTCTGCTCTTGGTGGAGACTAGAGTACATACCCCTTTTACCCCAGTCTGTAGCCAAAGATAACCCCCTGTCAGGCTATATCCGTCCCCAAGGCTAGCTGTTGCCAGGCTAGGTGTTATTTATAGCTTTACTCAAGTCACCTGGCTCGGGTTACACATAATGTCCAGCTTTCTACATGGACATGCATACACCAATTTCAAATTAGTATCCACGCCATAGTACTAGTACAGGCTCAACAGGGTGAGAGACACAAACAACCAGATACTAGACGAGCACATATTCCTGGCATACGATGGAACAAGGCATTATCGACGATTTCAAGTCAAGATTCAAAAACACATCACAACATATCACAATCACTTCAAATCAAACACGTAATTGAATTTAGCATGCAACCCCACCTCTCCATTCCAGGCTTACCTATCTGGCAGGTCTTCCCAGCCCACTGTGGGAGGCAGAGGCACTCAAATCCGTTCTCCATGTCGATGCAGGTCCCACCCTGAGCACAGGGGTTGGATGCACACTCGTCCGTGTCTGGAACACACACACAATGATGTTAAGGCTCAGCTTTGTAAAAACATGGGGGCACACACACACACTTTGGGAGGGGCAAGATCGTGACTCACTCACCTTTAGCGCAGGTGGGCCCTGCCCAGCCTGCAGGACAGTGACACTCAAACCCAGACGGTACCTCGTGGCAGGTGCCCCCGTTGGCACAGGGGTTAGACACACAGGCGTGTTCCGCTGGACATAAGTGGACAGACAGGTGAAGAGAGATGTGTCAAAGTGACAGATGACATGGATAGCACAAATATAACAAAATATACAAGCAAACTATCAACCCTAGGACATTGGCACTGACAGAATTGAATTTGTCATCCTTAGCCAGTTGTTTGAGGAGTAATGACTGACTCACCTATCTCACAGTTTTTGCCTGAGTAGCCGTCAGGACAGGCACAGTTGTACTCATCTGGCTCCGTGTTCATACACGTTCCTCCGTTCTTACACGGCTTGTTCGTCCCACAGTAGTTCAGATCTGGAGAGAATGATACAGGAAGGATTACATGTACACTGTAATGGTCTCATAGGAACACATCTAAAGGGTTAAGATGGTAAAGGATATGTTTCAGACTGAATACATTGTTATAACAAGACTTCAAAGGGCCGGACATGGAGGCATACAGACGCCGTATCTTAATTTGTTCATCCTGTTGTTGCAGGAAACTGTTGTGTATTCAAGGTTTTAAAGGGCTTCTAAAGTTTGTAATTTCCACTTTAAAATGTCAGACTTGATTTGCACTAATGAAAAACATATCAAACCCTACAAAAAATGTCAAATAACTATAATCAATAAAACATTTCCTGCTGCTGCGGGATTATTTTCCTGCTGTAGCAAACTGGCTCAAATTAAGATCCTACCTCTGTACTGTTACACATTGCTAAATGTCGTCTCTCCGTCCCCCTCTCCATTCTACTCTCCATCCTCCTCTCCATATTGTAACTCTGTAAGTGATATCCTGTTTCTAGCAGTCAATCTAAACTGACCTCTGTTGACCACCTGCTGCTGAGGGGCTCTCAGAGGTGACCTTGTGCTCTGTGACACTACAGTGAGGTCAGGGGTCACTGTAGAGGATGTGTTAAAAGTACGGTGGGACAGGTCTGCTCTGTCTTCTTACCTTTTTCACACAGCAGGCCTCCCCAGTTCTTCTCACAGGTGCACTGCCAGGGCTTGACGCAGGTCCCGTGGACACAGCCTGGGTATGGCAGGCAGTTGTCACAGAATGGACCCTGCCACCCGTACGTACACCTGCAAGACAGATTAGAGACACCATTAGACATTAGGAGCGGACGACCGATTGTCTGGTCTTAATATGATGTGCATATTTTGTGCAAAACATGGAAGGAGTCAAAGACGCACGGATGTCATCAGGACAGGCACTGTGACACTGGGCCTTGCTACATCTTGAAAAATTAATCAGTCCCATTAATAGATGGTTCATAATTGAACCAAGACTCATAGGACAAGGCCTTCTGCAATACATCAACCACATGACAAACCTGTTCATGTAAATCTCAAGGTAATCTCCATCAGGAGCCAGACATAGTGTCTTCATCTAGGTGAGCAGTGACACCCCTTCCCTTCTGAGGCTCCTAATCTTAGACCGAGAGCCAGGGACGGGGACGGAGCCTCCTGAGACAGACAGCATTGCAAGCTAGCGGTGGCGGACGGTGAAGGGTTAGCTAATCTGTTGGTTTATGGCAGCACTCTGTTATTCCAAGGCCAGCGGTAACCTTGCCCCACCTGTCCTGTCACTTCTCTCCCTGGGCTATTTTAAGACCACTCTCCTGCAAATGGACACCAACCAAACCCTACACTACTAGTTGAAATGCTGTACTGGAGGGAGTGAATGTACTGCTGGGTGCTGTGTGCTGTACATGTTCTGTAGTATACGGCACTGCAGTCACACAAGACGTGGTGCAGTACTACTTTGTGTTGTAGTCTACTACTGTACATGTGTAAAAGTACTGAAGTGTGCAGTGGTGTGCTACTGTATGTTAGTGTGCTGAGGTTAGTGTATACAGTAGCTATATAACAGGGGTGGGTAACCACTTCGGGCTCGAGGGCCATATTGGGATTTCAAAATTCAGTGGAGGGCCGCACATCAGTTTTCTGGACCGATTTGTTTGTCAAAAGCAATTTGCGGGACAGAAAAAGGGCAGTTATTGAAAACGTACAGGACCATTATCATTTCTGCATAGTTTTAGACGTTCAAGAGTGGCCTGGAGTTTTCTCTCCCAAAATAAGCAGCAGTAGCAGCATTGAGAGGCCATGGTCACAGTGGGAGCAGGGAGAGACCATGGTGGCCACAAGGCTAGGGTGGCATTACCATTACCAAACAACCACCTTACCACAGACCCATCAATGAAGGGCTCTTAGCTCTTAGCAGTTCAAATCTTTGTTCCACTCCTCCTGCCATTTTCAATGAGAAATGCTTTCTTTTATGAGAACTAAATCAAACCGGTCTCTTACTCACAGCTATCCCCACTGAACAGATCTATAGGTGTGGTACAGTGCTCACATCAGAGAGATACACAAGAAGGTGGTCATACAAGAGGATTTGAAATGGAATACTTGGTTGGTTCAGCCGTGCAGACTAACATGTACGTGACTAAGGCTGCTGGATTGAGTCCACACTCCCATGTGGGGTGTGCCAGCCAAAACAGGCCCAGGATAGGAAGAGGGGATTGGGGCTGCAGACATGGGCAGAGGGGCCATGACACACCGATGGAGGAGGGGAGGAAATGCTGTGTGAAAAACAGGCTGCCACTAGAGCTACAGACCAGGTCTGGGACAGGAAGGAGAACAATAGCTCCTGGATCAGACTGAGGGGGGGGTGTTCCATAGCGAGGTGGGACAGGGAGGGGAGTGGGGAATGTGGGGGTCAAGCTCTGGTATGCGATCAATCCTGTGTCATCATTATCATCCTCATTGAACTCAAAAAGAGATCCTGCCCATTATCCAGCCCATACATCCAAATCTCTGTCAAAGGGATGTCAATGGATACAGTGGTACAGAGAATGAAGCTACCCCAGACTCACGTGCATTCTCCTGGGGCACTGCAGACTCCTTGCAGCAGGTTGCAGCCCTGCTTGCAGATAGCTGTGAAACATTGACAAAAGGATTCACACATTTACTCCTAATATCATTAGAGGGATATCTAAGCATTAGTTTCACTGTGTGTATTTTGGCTCAGAAAAGTATTGCACATGGATTGTATCAGGCTGCTCCCCTACTCACCAGTTGTACAGTAAGTCCCCATCCAGCCCTCCATACATCCTCTATTCCCAAACTGGTCACACACGTAGTGGCCATGCCAGTCATTACGTGGCCGGCACAGCTTGTTGCACTTGCTGCCATAGTAGTTCTCGTCACAGCGCACGCGGATGCTGTACTCAAAGCTGGCTGTAAGACCGTTGTATTGGATAGTCTGTCTGTCATCTCCAGGGTTGATCCTTTCTTTACGGACACTTCGCTCAATCAACAGATCCTCACCTGCATAAACAAACAAAAACCGAGAGATTTGATCATCATTCTTTAATGGACGCTTGACAACATGCATGCAACTTAATAGTCAAAAAAGGGAATTCCAGCTAGCCCCTTATTCAATGTTAGGACCTGTATGCCTCAGTACAAGTCCTAGTAGTGTCTAGAAGCAGGAGAGAAACTAATCTGAGAGAACACGGTTGTTTATCTGCTGCTGAAGATCAGAGGGTGACCCGAGGTCAAACACCACTGTTTCCAAGAGCATGAAAGAAAAAAGAAGGAAAATAAACACAAATAGAGGGTGTAGGGCCAGAGCTGCGGGAGCTTGATAACCAAATGCTTTTAAAAGTTTTCCTGCTTGTGAAATGCGTTTTGTCCGTCTCCCTCCCTCTCTCCCCTTTCTCAGGAAATCCAGCTCTGACTCCTCCGGAGCCAGGACGGAAATAATACGAGACGGGAACAGACGAGGAAGGGCGACAAAGGAAAGGGCCTTTCGTTTCTTTCTCAAGAAACAGAAACACTATGACCCAACTGGCTTGGCTTCTACAGCCACATCCAAAGGGGGCAAACAACAGGTACTCACCCCTAAATGGATAGTGTGCTGATTTTGGACAGGTAGTCAGGACTCTAAGGAATTATAGTCCTCTTCATTAGATGGATTCTGTATACCTTCAGTTATGCAGATATTACTATTGTATTATCTCTTTCTATCTTACTTACTACACAGTCCAGGCTAGCCATGCTTACTTCCAAAGTTAACTCATGATAAAGAAGTTAAAAAACACTGACAATTATTTAAATTGTCACTTGCTGTCCTGATTTTCTCAATTTTACTGAGAGTTAACACACTGGCACAGATTATCAGTCACTCTCCCACCTGAAAACTCAAGCACTCACTCTGCTCATTTCCAGCAATTAGATATAAAAATACAGACCAATCATGGGCTCTGTCAGCGGAGAAGTAGACACTCAGAGAGAGGCCGCTGTTACTAGGGAGAGCAGGCAGAAGGGGTGTGTGTGTGGTGACTACAACACGGGCTTACACAAACAATGAGGGGGCTTCAACAGAGTTGACCAAGTCAAGAGCGACATAATTGTCTGTTTTCAAACAGCCAAGATCATTTAGTCGTGCGTGACTAGTGGCATGGTCGTCTTAAGCCGATGTCTGTTGTCAGGCTGTTTTCAGCATGCTAAACTTAGATATGGACACATCATTAGTAGTCAAGTAACATTAGCTCACTCATTAACTGATTAACAAGATACTCCTCAAGACAACCTTTTCTAAAACTTAATTTACCAGTAGTCCTGATAGCAGCCCACTGATCATCTTCGATTTATCCATCCCCTCTTTCGTTCTCTGATGGTGTTAAACTGTGTGTTAAGAAACACTAACACTAATAGCCATGCCACCACCTAATAAAGAAACAACAGGCAGCCTGTCTGTTTAGTGTTTAAACACAGAGCCAGTTGCTGGGGCTCCCTGGAGGATAAACAGCACTAGCCTAATTTTTCCTGGGCCCTATCCAACTCACTGCCCTATCCAGCCCACTTCCCCCAATGCCCTATCCAACCCACTGCCCTATTCAGCCCACTGCCCTATCCAGCCCACTGCCCCATCCAGCCCACTGCCCCATCCAGCCCACTGCCCCATCCAGCCCACTGCCCCATCCAGCCCACTGCCCCCGATGCCCTATCCAACCCACTGCCCTATCCAGCCCACTTCCCTCAATGCCCTATTCAGCCCACTGCCCTATCCAGCCCACTGCCCTATCCAGCCCACTGCCCCCGATCCCCTATCCAGCCCACTGCCCTATCCAACTCACTGCCCTATCCAGACCACTTCCCCCAATGCCCTATCCAACCCGCTGCCCTATCCAGCCCACTGCCCTATCCAGCCCACTGCCTCCGATGCCCTATCCAACCCACTGCCCTATCCAGCCCACTGCCCTATCCAGCCCACTGCCCCCGATGCCCTATCCAACCCACTGCCCTATCCAACCCACTGCCCTATCCAACCCACTGCCCTATCCAACTCACTGCCCTATCCAACTCACTGCCCTATCCAGCCCACTGCCCCCAATGCCCTATCCAACCCACTGCCCTATCCAACCCACTGCCCTATTCAGCCCACTGCCCTATCGACTAGCCCCAATTTGACCCGTCCTCTGTTAATTTAATGTATGAGGTGGTGAGAACGTTGTGAGCTTGTTATCTGTGTCAGCCAATTGCAACTCAATAAAATGTATAGCTAAAACTGGTTCCGGCCATTCACCTCACGTGCGCCTGCTGCTGAGGAGAGAGAGAGCGAGTGAAAGGAACCTTGGCCTTTGGCTACTGTTGATTGCAAAGATGGAGGCCTTTTTCATTGAAGTAAAATGAAATTTAGAGGAGAAAGTGTACAGTGAAGAGAAGCCGACAAGTGGAATGTCCTCCGTGGGTGGACAAAGATGAGAAGAATGTTGGTGGCCAAATGGACTGTGTGTAACTCACTATTCAGGTTTGATGCAATTTTCTAACTTTATTTATTTAACGTAATTTAATGCAGCAATTTTTTAAAACTTTTATTTAACTAGGCAAGTCAGTTAAGAACAAATTCTTATTTACAATGACTGCCTACCCCGGCCAAACCCGGACGACGCTGGGCCAAATGTGAGCTGCCCTATGGGACTCCAGATCACAGTGCCTTAGAACGCTGCGCCACTCGGGAGCAATACAACAACCTGTTTGTATTTTCTCTGTAAACAATGACTTGACTTACTTTTCATATTACCCTAACAAAGCTAAGAAACTTTTGTGAAGGTTTGGTGTGGCATGTCTATTATTAGGCTTAGCTACTGCAGCCCTATGAAGGCAGTGTGCGCCGGCGCTCCAACCATCTCCGACAGTTTAACTTGGTGAGGAAGAATGTTTTAGGTGTACCAGAGTTACTCCTTTAATCTACCTGTATAATAGTAGCCTATCTGAAAAGGATAAAGAAATGCATGTTGGTGTCAGGAACATAGCTGCATTATAGCTCCATCTTCCTCTCAGTCTCTCTCAGGCTTCTCTTCCCTTAAGATGTTTTTTTTAAATATTCATATCATACGCCTAGGCCTATAGTCATGCAATGCCCTGATGCATTTAGTGTTCAAATCTCTGACAGCTGATCCGTGAGGTGGACAATTCTTTTTTTAGGAAATTAAAAAACAATAGGCTCTACCGTTTTTAATATGCTATATATTGAAGCACAATGAAACGTTTGTTTTATCATTTGTTAAAGGCATTTTTTAAGGACACCTCAGAATTGTGGATCATCTGGCCAATATCATTTGTTTATTGATCTTCGCTGGCAGCGCCCCAGTTGGGGGTTTCTTTCTCTCGCTCACCTCTCAGATCTGAATGGGTCTCTGGGATCAGAACCAGCATGGGTCTGTTTGGGTCTGTTTTTCCACAGGGCTTTTCAGAACAGGTCGACTGTCCTGGTTCTATTGGGAACGGGTCTCCGTTTATTTATTTATATCGGGGCAGTGGGGAAAGCTTTTTGGACCCTTGAAGACCTCTAGTCCAGAGGCGCCCTATAACAGGCTGCCTGTCATTGTGTCCAGGCTAATTTAGCAGCAGTAGGGCTGTCAGAGTGTCAAGGCTGCCTGTCAGTGTCCAGGCTGCGATAATGAAGTGGTGTGCAGTAGCACAGCAGCTGCTGGGACGGTAATTAGCAGACAGACATCAGTGGACAGAAAAAAAGAGCTGTGGTCCATAATTAATGGCTTAACGAGGTGATGTGCTCACAGGTTTTATATAGAGACATGGAGCACAAACAGTCCCTCAAGCCAGCTGGGTGGGAACTAGCCTGGCAATATGAACGGCCAGCCTGCAGCATAGGAATGCACCACATCCCAGACAATGGCTGTGTAGATCAACAGATTAAACATGTGTTATAAATCCTTGTGACTTATAGAGACAAAGGTTTGATGCGCTCACTTACCACCACTAAAAGTGAGCGGAGTTGAAAGTGGAGGGATTACAGCTGACAGACTGACCTGACATAGTGCACATGCATGTTGAAGGGTCAAACACTGAGACAGAGAGGTGAGCTGGTTGCTGTGTTGGTCTGTTTGCTGTGGTTGGTCTATGGCGGCTCAAATCGACAGTCCATTTCAATCTAGAGCTTGGGCTTTGCATTGGAGACTTTTCTTCCTCTTGTGCTGCTATGAAGCTGCTTTGTGTGAAGATGCATTGTTCCTGTGAATATCTAGAGCTGACTCTCAAGGCTAAGTTAAGCAGCACTGAAAACACGAAGTGTGTTGTAGAATCTTGGATTGGTGTGTATCGCATGTTTACTGGCTGGAAAAACACAAAGGCCTTGTCAGGTTACGTAAGCCATTGATCTCACCTCTACGCTCTTTGGTCCTTGAAAAGTCATTGAAGTTATGGTTTAGAAATTCTACTGCTTCTGTGATTTAATTTCTGATCCGTTTTTATGAGAGATTTAAGAGTTTTCGTTTGTTTCACACCGTTTCAATTGAAGGGTTTTGCGCTAGTTTGTTGGTTGCGCTTGTTTTGGTAAAACCATGTGCGGTTACTATGAGCAAGACAACATTGAATGTTTGTTCAACTTGGTTTTCCATACAAAGTGTTCCATTACAAAGTGAACCCGCTTTTTGGCCGCTTTCTCGTTCTAAAACATGATACATTAACCCCTCAATAACTCTTCAACATCGGAAATGGCGAGACTAACTTAGCTACCAAATGGACAGACTTCATCAGTGTACAAGTTTAAAAGATGGTTATTCATTATTAGCCTGGTTCTGTTTGAAATGCAAGCACATTATGGAACACAGACCAGGTCATTATTAATTATTATGTAAAAAAAAAACATATATAAATAATTGGTGCCACCAAATCATGTGCTGGTGCCACCAACTGAAAAGGTATGTAGCGCCAGTGCCACCAGTGGAAAAAGTTAGTGTAGAACCCTTATCACTTCTAAATACGTCCCTCACCCCTAACCTAATGACTTATTTTCATGGGAGACACTGAGGCCTGGCCGGCTCTCCTTACATGTGGTAGTAAATACCTGGAAAGCTGAAGCCTACTGTACTTACCACTGCTGCTGTGTGTACCATTGTCCCAGTCCCACGCTTCCACGATCAGAGTGTAGGAAACCTGGAAGGGAAACACACAGGGGACCATCAAGGGGTTATTAGAGTTCATACTCCCCACACACTGACACAGACAGACGCACAGACAGACACAGAGAGACACGGACACATGCAAATTCCTACAGAATGTGGACTGCATTGCATAAGGAACACATGATGATGATGATGATGATGATGATAACGCACACACACAGTTTGTGAGTAAATGTGGATGCTGCTGGTGGGAAAATAACTCTGGTTCCCACACTGATGTCACTGATTAGCTGGATATCAGCCTAAGGTTAGTTAACAAGTGCAACTACTGTGGGGATAAACATCTACTTTGAACCACCGACTGGCACCGAACATATTCCAAATTAACACAGGTGATTAGGCTGTTGGCTCAAGACTCGCTGCTGTACTTATTGTACAGTGATATCATTTCCTTGAAAGGTACACACATACTAATACAATACAAAATCTAACAGCAGCAGGCTTACTCCAACTGAAACTCCTGGGGAGTTATTTGGGTATCAGTACAGCAGAGCCAGAAAGGAGTTGGCTTTCTGTCAAGTGACTGGGGGCCAGTCCAGCAGATGTGAGTTCCCATGCCCCAGGTCCAGGTTGGAGAGGTAAATTATACACATGTCAGATTAGACAGAAGGGGGAGGGGAGCTGTAGACTGTGGTCTGTAATTTTCCAGAGAAACCTTTTATGACGTCAACCTCAAAAACACCTAGCACAGCCACAACTAGCGAAAACAAAGCTGACCTAAGCTCACCAAACATCTCCTCGGACTTAAAATGAGAACATTCAAACAGGTGAAAAAGGAGCCAAACATTTCTGTCATTTGGATTCTTGGGATGCTCAAAGCTGTTGGACGAAACCTTCCACAAATATGACTAAGAATGCTAAACTGCTGAGTATGTGGAAGGCAGAGGAGTCTCGTTCCAGTCCTTCACCTCCCGCCCCCCCCCAGAAGTGACTTATGACAGTCTCCCTTCATCACTTCTAGTCTCTTTACCCTGTCTGTCACTGTCATCTGCAGTCATCTAACTAGTACGGCCCATCGCTCAAGATTCAGTCAGTCACAGGGATAGAGAGAAGATGAGGAGGCACATTCTGACCACAGGCATGTGACTTTCACACTGCCACAGAGTACTCAAAGGTCAAGACCTGAGCCACCGAGAACTGCTCATCACCAGAGTCGGTGATGTAATACTCAGTCTACAATACATTGTTATACTCCATCTACCGCCATCAGAGCTAAATGAAATCACACAATGAGTGTTCTTCATGAAAAGCACAGTGGAGGGTGTGACACAAAGAGAGGCTGCCTCCGTGCCCCTCTGCTGTCCTCCCCTGCCTCCCTCGTCTCCCAACTTCCACTGGCCCAGCCAGGCTCCAATAACTCTCGCAGGGAAACAAGACTTGGCTGTGAATGACAAAATCAGACTACCGCCTCCCATCCCCTTCCCTGTCAAATATGACTGGCCATGATTTATGAGACTGGAGAACCCAAAGGTGTCATCTTTGATAATAAGTCATACTAATAACAGTGTAATATCTTAATCAATCTTTCTTTAATCAATCTGAAATGTCACAATGACTGACTTCCAGACAGAATCCTCTCTCCGCTCTGACTCACTGATGGGCTCCCTGTGTGCATATGTCCGTGAGGAGAGGCTGGAGGCTGGGAGAGACTGGAGCAGAGGGTGGGGCTGTGGGGTGTCTGTCTGACTGTAGTGTAACCTGATGGACCAGGCAGGGGCAGCAGACGTAGCTCTAGATACTTGACACCTCCCAGCCAATTTATAGGAGTCAGAGGGATACGAGTTTTCATTAGCCCACTCCTCACTGCCTTCACTTGTTCAATGAATAAATGACTGTCCCCCTTCCAATCGCCTGTGTCCTAACACACTGCAAATACATAGGCACTGCTTTAACAAGGGGTCACCGACACAAAAAGGACTCAACATTCTATTTTAACACTAATCGCTATAGGGTTTCACAGAATGTTGTCCGACACCATTGTAACACCCAATTTACAACTTCAGTAGAATTGAGATGAGAGGGGGAAAAACAGCAACACCTGTCATCTCACACCTGTTAGGAGGATATTGAAATGAATAAAACATGTAGAACTCAGTAGGGTACAGTGAGGCTGGCTAATTCAGCACGTTATTAACAGAGAAGCCGCGCTCAAAGGAAGGCCTCTCCTAACCAACACCCTCCAAATGATACTCATACACAGGCTACTCATACACAGGCTACTCATACACAGGCTACTCATACACAGGCTACTCATGCCACAATCAAATCAAAACTAATCTAATCAAGCCTTTTATAGCATGGGCGTCCATTAAAGACCAAAATGACCCAGTTAGAGTTTCAACAGCTTGGCTGAGAAAAATTATTTCTCAGGGTCTCCTTCAGTCACATTAGAAAATAGCTTTCCACATTGTACAGTAACACTTAGGTTATCTTTCACAATTTATTAACAGGAAAACATATTTTTTTAATGTATCTTATTTTTGTTATCCTCAAGTGATTAACACAGATATCTTTTAAATGTAACATGTCAGATTATTCTGACACCAAGATGACACACATTGAGAACCTTTGGAGAATGGCACCATGCTCAAACTCCACATACAGTATATGAACCAAGTAGCCAGTGGCCATGATGATATCCTGATAAAGACTAAGCCTGACATACCCTCTTCCTCTGTGACACACACTACCTGTATTAGAACTGCCGCCCCTCTCCACAGAGCAGTATTGTTGTTTGTTTCCCCAGGACCTTGTAATGGTCACCAATGAAGCCATAAGTCAGAGTCCTCTGCCGACAGCCTCTCACTTCAAACAGGATACCCAACACCAGAGTGAGGCGTTGAACACGAGATATGTCACAGGCCTACTTCGGAGCGCAACACAAGAGAGGCCTTATGTAAACGCTCTCCAATCCACTCCTGACATTTTGCCTGGTGTGGCTGCCATCTTCTCTCTCTCTCCATCTCTCCACTTGTTTTTATAAATAACACAATACATGCAGACAAAAGTGGAGGTATAAACTCATTGTTTGGCCTGAAAGACTCTGTGACAAAGGGGAAACCTGCTTTTCTCCCAAGGGCTTGGAAAACTGATATTTCATGTTGGGAAAACCCAACTTATTCAGCACAGCAGTGGAAACTCAGCTAAGGCATGAGTTTTAGACCCGAATCACTGGGAATCACTGCATGTAGGCCTATGCTCGCATGTCAATCATAAGACTGAACATTTATTCATGTACGCTGGACTGGCAAACTGTGAGGCTCTCACGCAATTAGCACACACACACACACAAACGGCCTGAGGACGACTGTTGGATGATAAATTGGAGATAAATCCAGAATGTACCGGGGTTCCCTCACTTCCCTAAAACAACAAGGATTGAGTAACAAGGCTACTAACTGAGACAGAGGCTCCTGATGTTGTAATCGTTGAGAAACCCTAATGTGGATGAACCCTCACCCCCTTCACCCCAGAGGAGGGAGCAGTGTTACAACACCCTTCCTGAGTTCCTAACCATTTCACTATCAAAAATACAACCTGAAAACAAATTGCCATAATATTTGACCACCAAGGTATGAGACAGAGATGCATACAAAAGCCATACAATGACATTACAGTGGGCAGCTGCTGATGTCAAGTATTGGGAGAGAGAGCTGTGGTGTGTAGAGTGAGGTCTCAGTTAATGATATACATAAAGCCTAGGATTTAATTAGCCCTGAACACAAAGCAGCGGAGGGAGGGAGGGAGGGAGGGAGGGAGGGGAGGGAGGGAGGGAGGGAGGGAGGGAGGGAGGGAGGGAGGGAGGGAGGGAGGGAGGGAGGGGGGGAGGGAGGGAGGGAGGGAGGGAGGGAGGGAGGGAGGGGGCTTTGCTGTAGTCCTCCTGGCCTGGTGGGCTGGCTGGCTCCAGCTGAGCTCCACTAACCATGTGAACCGGTACTGGAGGCAAGTGGAAATGAAAGTAACTGGCTGTGTAATAACATGCTAAGCATCAGCACCAGTACCAAGAAACCAGAGACGTTATGCTTATGCACCGGAGTTATGCACCACTGTACAACATGGTAGTTAACCAGACAGAAGGGAAAAGGTAATCCTTGTGTCTAAGCCGAAGTTCTACCTCTGTAGCACCCAACCACAGCCTGATGAAAGGTGACAGAGTTTTTTACAGTGAAAGAAGAAATATGGCCAGGGAGAGAGGGGTAGAGAAACAGCCCCTCATCCATTTGATTTACTCCCATAGGGGTGATCGGAGGACAGATTGCCTCTCAATATACCACAATATACCACACACAAGAATAAGGAGGAGCAAATTAAGTGACTCTGAAGAGCCGGGTGGGTCCTAAAAATACCTCTCCCTTGTGACAGAATCCTCACAGAGGGAAGAGAAGAGGCAGCTTCTCTCTTTACAAGCATCCATCCCTCCCTCACTCCATTTCATGAGAAAGATGTCACTAAAGACCCAAACAGCCTGAGGGGTTAACCACGAAGAAGAAATTATCATTGAGTGACAGAACAAAAGCTTTTTCTCTTTAATTCATGTCAGGAGCTAGTGGCCCAGATATTCTGACCAACCGGTGATGCCATTACAGTCTACAAGGCATGCCTTGATAACTCTATTAGGGTTATCAGTCAACAGAATAGGCCTGCCAGTATACTGTACATGCTGTTTACTACAAATGTCTGTCATTTGCTTTGAAAGTAAACTGGGAAGCTATTATTTTTCATGTAAAAATACATGTGGAAAGAGGGGGGACACTCAAACTATTAGGGGTCTCCTAGCATCTGACAGAAAGCCTCAAACCAAATGCAGCTGTCATGTAGTGTTGGGAGTATGAGGTTGCTGCTGTGCCCTACTGGTGGTCTCAAAACACCCCCACTGCGGTAACCAAAGTCACCTCCTCAGCAACACAGGAAATACTACCTGGCAAGCTCAGCACACCCTGGTGGTTTTAGGACCAACATTAAAAGTGCACAACACTTGAATGGTTATGACATGCTACTACAGTTACAGTAGTTAATGGGAGAGAACATTACCTTCTTCTGGACTTTTTAAAACTATTTCGAGGCCAATGTCAGAACATTGATGAGCACATCCACTAATATGCCCTTGACTAGCCAATCACAACAATAGAAAACCTAAAAGGGTTCTCTCAGCTCCACAATCTTCTCTTTTGTCCTGTGTACATAGAGGATAATACTGACCCGCTGAGTAGAGAGACAATGACCAAATAATGGCAGACCAGTGAACCTGAGAGGCCAGAAGTAAAGGCATCCCCAAGCCTAGATGGATAGGGATCTTCTGGGATTTTCGCTTGTTTGAGTAGTGGTGACACCGATATCCACTCCCTATGTCACACAGAACTTAGTGGTAATTGTATCTGCCAAGGGCCCCAGGTTACTACTTCCATCTTTCCCTCCCGCTGACAGCTGACCATGAGGACTGATGAATGGATAGGTCACACAGCCAACCAAACATACAACAATCCTCACATTTCCAAAATGAGCAAAGACATTTTGTTTATGAGGAGAGGTATTTGTTCAACATCACTTTGATGCATTGCGAGTGTCCATGTCTGTGCTGGACTGTAGGCCCATCTCTGTTGTGTAGAACCAACCAAAGATATGATTGGCAGATTACTACTAGGTTACTGTGATGATGCACCAATGAATGACTGAAACCACCATGAGCGCAATTGTACTGTGTACAGCAATTTCGATGTTCAGACCTTAGGAGAAAGGCACGTGTAGCCATTGACTTACAGAACCAAAGCTAAACCAAATGTAATACATGTAATTTGCTACGAGTTAAAAGTGTGTGCGTTCATGGCATTCGTGCTGCGTAAAATAAACACAGGTTTATGCACATCATGTGCGCTTTTCTGGAATGCACTAGGCCGAATACCAACTGAGCTCTAACAATGACATTAGACATGATGTAAAGGCCATTCTACCATTACTTTGTACACGATAAAAACATTTAGCACCTTATTACGCACAGACAAGTCTTACACATAGAGGTGGTCTCCAAAGTCGCCAAGTGGACACTGGCAATAAAGATGCCACGCTCACAGACTCATCCGGTTAGGACTCGGCTAGTGACTATATTTGACTACTAATGAGTCAACGAATAATAGCACGCCTTATGCAGTGGATCAACAGCTGTAATAATGAAGTTTCGTCAACTTACCGGCCAAGCGAACTGGAATGGGATGACGATCTTTCCACCATCGTTGTTTCGGTTTTGGTTGTTTTTGGCGCTCTTAAATTGAAAACTATTTCCACCGATAACGTTAGTAGATCCAGATCCATAGATGCACAAGCCCGTGGTCGTGACATCCGTTTGGTATTCCTTTAGACACACTCTGAAGTACGTATCACACTCATCGCTGCTACAGCGGAGATCCTGCGTGTTCCTTTCTCCGTCGCAGCAGTCCCCGTCCGACAACTCACCATTTGCGTTCTGTACCGCAATCAGCTGCAGCTCAAAATAGCCCGAGGACTGGGACACCTATAAATAACATTTGAATAGAAAATAAATACATGAAGCGTGTAAAGTATTTAAGTACTCTACAGTAGGTTAAGCATGTTGCACACTTGAACATTACATTTTTTCTAAATATAATGTTGTTTCAGGCTGAGTAGGCTATGAACAAAGTGGTTTTAGATCCATTTCTAGTAAGTGAAGAGGTTTTGGGAGATTTGTGTTTTTAATTTATAATTATTTGATATTATTAATGTTGCTTTATACTAGAAATGTATGTTTTTTTTAAAATATCACATTTTTACCCATGAAAACTGATTGATAATACCTAGATTCTAAATTATAATCCAGGTATGAACACTGTCGATACTTTACGCTGATTGCAATGACTCAGGGCAAAAAGAATGCAAAACGAATTCATCCATAAGGACGCTCCAAACTAGAAATTCCAAGATCACATGATTTAACTGTCGAAAACGTAATTTAATTAGGAAGGGAATTCTAAAAATTGAATTTACGAAATGAATAAGACCTCGTTGTCTGCATGAGCCACTCGCCCAACTGCCGATCAATTAATTTGATCTGACAATATTAAAATTTTAAAAAGTTCTCACCTCAGTCCACACGGTCAGAAGAACACACACTATTGACAGGCAATTCGAAATCCCCATACAATTCCACATGTCTCTGTTTGATTAGTGTAGGCTAACATTAGGAAAAATGTACTTATTTCTTAGAAACTGCCGTTGACCGCCGATGTATCGTCTTCTCCTAGCATGCACGATGTGAAAGCGTGATCTATTCCCTACTATATCTCCGAATGAAGAGTAACATAAGATGGGTACTAGGGACACCCGAGGCAGTGTTCTGCTGGTCCAGACACACGACTTTCCCCCACCGTTCGAATCACTCAACAGCAAGGCAAGCGATCGGTTTGAACGCTGAAGCAAAGCCCAGTGATGACTCTTTGATTGACAGTTTAACAAACCATTCACAAAGTCTTGGTTCAAACAGTTGTTGAGGAACCGCCACGAGACAGCCATAGAGGCGGGAGGCGGAGTGTCATACACATTATGCCTGAGTTTGATACATTTATAATCAGAAAACATAGTTTGTCTTCACATATATTTCTTTATTTTTCCTTTTCAAGGTTAGGCTACAGTTTTTATACTTGACTATTTATTTTTACAAACAATGCTTGCCTTATGTTGCTACAGAATAAAGTCAAAGTTACAGTGCAATGGTTGATTGTTGCAAAAATAGTCTGACATTATATAAGTGGCTTGAATCAATTATCAATATTTTCAATTACAAGACATTGCTGTCCAGAGTATGTGGGGAGTGCTCCAAGATGCAGGTACAGGACACCTGAGTAGCCAGTTTATTTTACACATAAGTAGAGAAACACGTGTCTATCAGCACCCTCTACTGTTTATGTTGTAGGACCCCTGGGTTCAGCTATATACATAGCCGCGGGAAGTAGGGGTGCTGAGGGAGCTGCAGCACCCTCTGAAAAATAGGAAAAATATTAATATTAATATGAAATACATAAATAGAAAAATGTAACAATTATTTTTTCACAAAAAAACATTCTCCCCCCACACAATATCTATTTCTATCAGGACAAGCACTATTCATGACACAAACTGTTCACACCGCTCTTGTTGTTGGAGAGAATGTTGCAGGTTTAAAGCTTAGTTCCTGCGATTCTACACATTTTGTCATAGGGTGCAAAGAACATTTTGCCATTTTAAAGCTATTTTTTTGCAATTATATATATTTTGACATGTCTAATGTGTATTAATGTGATATTTGAGTGACCGAAAACTTACAACAATGTCTATGGCCTAAAAGACCTAAATATAAAATTTAGGTGACATGGGCAAGTTGATCTGGACAAATGCAATAACTAACATGATAACAGGAACTGATGATGCACTAACCAATTTCGAAATTACACCACGTTCACTTTACTGTGAGAACTTTCAAGAGTAAGTTTAAAGCCGGACTGAGTTCGTTTTTTTCAGCCCCCCCCTTTCCCCATCCCCATTTTGTTAGGTTACAGCCTAATTCTAAAATGTATTCAATTTGATTTTTTCCTCATCAATATACACACAATAGCCCATAATGACAAATTAAAAATAGTTTTAGACATATTTGCTAATTTATACAAAATAAAAAACGCAAATATCACATAAGTATTCAGACACTTTACTCAGTAATTTGTTGATAATCTTTTGACAGTGTTTACAACCTTAAGTCTTCTTGGGTATGACGCTACAAGCTTGGCACACCTGTATTTGGGGAGTTTCTCCCATTCTTTTCTGCAGATCCTCTCAAACTCTGTCAGGTTGGTCTGGGAGTCTTTAGGTGCCTTTTGGCAAACACCAAGCGGGCTGCCTTTTACTGAGGAGTGGATTCCATCTGGTCACATGACCAAAAAAGGCCTGATTGGTGGAGTGCTGCAGAGATGGTTGTCCAAACGTCTTCCATTTAAGAATGATGGAGGTCACTGTGTTCTTGGGGACCTTCAATGCTGCAGACATTTTTTGGTACCCTTCCACAGATCTGTGCCTCGGAGCTCTGCAGGCAATTCCTTCAAACTCATGGCTTGGTTTTTGCTCTGACATGCACTGTCAACTGTGGGACCTTATATAGACAGGTGTGTGCCTTTCCAAATAATGTCCAATCAATTGAATTTACCACAGGTGGACTCCAATAAAGTTGTAGAAACATCTCAAGGATGATCAATGGAAACAGTCTCATAGTAAAGAGTCTGAAAACTTACAGTACCAGTCAAAGGTTTGGACACACATACTCATTCAAGGGTTTATTTAGAATATTTTCTACATTGTTTCAAAATTATGAAATAACACATATGGGATCATGTAGTAAACAAAAAAGCGTTAAACAAATCAAAATATATTTTGTATTTGAGATTCTTCAAAGTAGCCACCCTTTGCCTTGATGACAGCTTTGCACACTCTTGGCATTCTCTCAACCAGCTTCACCTGGAATGATTTTACAACAGTCTTGAAGGAGTTCCCACATATGCTGAGCACTTGTTGGCTGCTTTTCCTTCACTCTGCGGTCCAACTCATCCCAAACCATCTCAATTGGGTTGAGGTCGGGTGATTGTGGAGGCCAGGTCATCTGATGCAGCATTAAATTACTCTCCTTCTTGGTCAAATAGCCCTTCCATGGCCTGGAGGTGTGTTGGGTTATTGTCCTGTTGAAAAAGAAATGATAACCTCACTAAGTGCAAACCAGATGGGATAGCGTATTGCTGCAGAATGCTGTGGTAGCGATAATGGTTAAGTGTACCTTGAATTCTAAATAAATCACAGACAGTGTCACTGGCAAAGCACCCCCACACCATCACACCTCCTCCTCCATGCTTCACGGTGAGAAGCACACATGTAGAGATCATCTATTCACGTACTCTGCGTCTCAGAAAGACACTGTTGTTAGAACAAAAAATCTAAAATTTGGACTCATCAGACCAATGGACAGATGTCCACCGGTTTAATGTCCCTTGCTTGTGTTATCTGGCCCAAGCAAGTCTCTACTTCTTATTGGTGTCCTTTAGTAGTGGTTTCTTTGCAGCAATTTGACCATGAAGGCTTGATTCACGCAGTCTCCTCGGAACAGTTGATGTTGAGATGTGTCTGTTACTTAAATTCTGTGAAGCATTTATTTGGGCTGCAATCTGAGGCGCAGTTAACTCTAATGAACTTATTCTCTGCAGCAGAGGTAACTCTGGGTCTTCCATTGCTGAGTAATGAAAGTAATGATGTACTGTCATTTCTCTTTGCTTATTTGAGCTGTTCTTGCCATAATATGGACTTGGTATTTTACCAAATAGGGCTATCTTCTGTATACCAACCGCACCTTGTCACAACACAACTGATTGGCTCAAACACATTAAGAAGGAAAGAAATCCCACAAATTAACTTTTAACAAGGCATACCTGTTAATTGAAATGCATTCCGGGTGACGACCTCATGAAGCTGAATCTCAAATTTCAAATATATTTTAATTTGTGTAACACTTTTTTTGTTACTACATGATTCCATATGTGTTATTTCATAGTTTTGATATCTTCACTATTATTATGCAATGTAGAAAATAGTTTAAAAAAAAGTAATAACCTGGAATGAGTAGGTGTCCAAACATTTGACTGGTACTGAATGTAAACAAGGTATTTATGTTTTCTATTTTTAATACATTTGCAAAAATGTATATAAAACTGTTTTCGCTTTGTAATTATTGGGTATCGTGTGTAGATTGGTGAGGAATTGTATTTATTTAATCCATTTTAGAATAAGGCTGTAACGTGTGGAAAAAGTCAAGGGGTCTGAAAACTTTCCCTTAGGTACTGTATATGGTACGCAGCATCCCCGCCCCCAAACAACTTCCCGCGGCTGTGGCTCTATACCCACAATTACTTAATATTCCTTATGGTTAAGACATACTAATTAGCCTGTATGTAAATTAAGAGGAAAAGCCCCAATGCCCGCAAGCATGCACGCACGCATACACACACACACACACGCACACACACACACACACACACACACACACACATTCAATTGTCATCAAGTACCCATGAACTCTGTTGTGTGCCTTAGGGACATTTCTCAGTTATCTCTTAATGAAATCTTTCAAGCTTGCCAAAGAATAACCAGGAAGAGCATTGGTGTCATGTTTTTACCCACCTTCACACATACTCTGCATGCATTCTTGATGTGCAGTGACTTGAATAAAACGTGTCAAAGTAAGATGATTTAGCTTCCTCCCTCTTTCTCTCTCACTTCTGGGAAGTCATATGCTGTTTGTATGATTGTTCTCTGCTGTACTTTGTCCATTCATACTAGAACCAAAGATATGTGTTTGAGGCAAAAAGACTGTATAATAACTATGTTACTGACATATTGTCAAGAGAAAATACATGAAAAATAGCTCAAAGAAACCAGGTAGGATGTGTGGGAGGCAACACAATGGATATGTTTACAAGAACACAAGGAGAGGGTAGCCCTTTGACCTTTTATTTAGTCTTTTGTAGGCTTCAAATGTCACAGCTGACAGGTGATAAAATATAGTTTTGTTGATGGTTTTACTAAAGGTAACAGAGACAATGTCAATAACAGGAATGAGTACATGGAGAAAGGGGAATCTACTTAATTAAACTGAAAGGATATACATGCTATACAAATAGCAGTCAATTAAACGCTTACAGTATCAGCCAAAAGTTTGGACACACATACTCATTCAAGGGTTTTTCTTTATTTTTAATATTTTCTACATTGTAGAATAATAGTTACCACATCAAACTATGAAATTACACATACGTATGGAATCATGTAGTAACCAAAAAAGTGTTTAACAAATCAAAATATATTTTATATTTGAGATTCTCCACCCTTTGCCTTCATGACAGCTTTGCACACCCTTGGCATTCTCTTAACCAGCTTCACCTGGAATGCTTTTCCAACAGTCTTGAAGGAGTTCCCACGTATGCTGAGCACTTGTTGGCTGCTTTTCCTTCACTCTGCAGTCCAACTCATCCCAAAACCATCTCAATTGGGTTGAGGTTGGGTGATTGTGGAGGCCAGGGCCCAGATTCATGAAACACTTCTTATGCAAAAATGTAAGAAGTTCACAAGATAGCACGTAAGTGCAATTCCTCAACAATATCTTAAGATTTAATGATTTTCTTACGAACTTCTCAAATATCTTCTTAAGATGTTTGTTGTTAGGCAACTGCTTTAGATAGCAATGACAATCATGTTAGCATATTTCTTTTACCCCAATTTCATGGTATTGAATTGGTAGTTACAGTCTTGTCTCATTGCTGCAACTCCAAGAATGGACTCAGGTCAAGAGCTGTGTGTCCTCCTAAACACAACCCAACCAGCCACACCAATGTGTCAGAGGAAACACTGCACAGGGGTTGCTAGTGTGGGATGGGACAGGGACATCCGTGTCGGACAAACCCTCCCCTATCCCGGATGACGCTGGGCCAATTGTGTGCCGCCCCATGGGTCTCCCGGTTGCAGCTGGCTGCAACAGAGCCTGGACTCGAACCCAGAATCTGTAGTGGCACAGCTAGCACTGCAATGACTTAGACCACTGCGCCACTCGGGAGGCCCCTGTTAGCACATTTCTTACTGAGATTACTATTCTAAAACATGTTCTTGGGTTTAAATTAATCACTACTAAACCTTTCAGATGAAGTTTGTGAGTGAATTAAACATGATATATTGCTTTTAAGATTGTTTTCTCTCACTGCCCTGAGGTTAAGGGTTTAGCTGTGTTGGAATTAAGAACATTTCCAATAATGTTAATTTCAAGAATCTCATTTCTTCTTAACTTTTTGTTGATGAGAAACAATAAACAACGCAAGAACATTTCCAATAACCTTTTTGAGCAATAGCAACTTTGCTTAAATTTCTTCTTGTGATGGTGAGGGTGATGGTGTGGGAGTGCTTTGCTAGTGACACTGTTACTGATTTATTTAGAATTAAAGGCACACGTAACCAGCATGGCTACCACAGCATTCTGCAGCGATACGCCATCCCATCTGTTTTGTGCTTAGTGGGACTATCATTTGTTTTTCAACAGGACAATGACCCAACACACCTCCAGGCTGTGTATGGGCTATTTGACCAAGAAGAAGAGTGATGGAGTGCTGCATGAGATGACCTGGCCTCCACAATTACCCGACCTCAACCCAACGTCCCCAAGAGGATCCGAGCTTACCCGAGTTCCTCCAAGAGCCTCTGAAGACTGCCTATTTACCGCTTCCCGAGCCGATGCAGCTCGGCAGGGCTAGGCTGTTTCCAGCCAAATGCGTACGTGGACTTAACACCCAGAATTGTCTGTATTGCGGTACTGCTGGTCATTATGTGTCTACCTGTCCCTTTAAGAGACCTAGCTCATTGGTTGGAATGAGTACTCTGGTGGGTCTTAAAGATAATGTTGCTTCTCCCCCTACTCGCCCCCCTCTCCATACCACCCTGCTGTGGGGCGACCAGTCCAAGTCTCTCCGGATACTCATCGACTCGGGGACCATATGAATCTTATGGACGTTACCCTGGCGTCCGAGCTGGGCATCCCCACTCAACCCCTCTCCATTCCCATGGATGTTAGAACACTGGACAGGCGCTCTATAGGCGCTGGACGGGCGCTCACCCACCAGACCACCCCCATCAACCTATGAGTGTCGGGGAACCACAGCGAGACGATCCAAATCCTACTAATTGTGTCTCCGCAGATTCCTGTGGTATTGGGGTTATCTTGGCTCCAGCGACACAATCCCTCGATTGACTGGTCTACTGGTGCTATCATGGGCTGGAGCCCGTTATGCCACGCCCATTGCCTGAAATCAGCTCTGCCTGCCTCGGGACGTCTTCCTGGGGGCTTGGAAATTGCCCCGAAGGAGAGGTGCTGGGTCTCCTCTAGGGACATCCTGGACCCAGGTCTCATCTCTGAATTCCAACGCCCAACGTGTTTTCTGTCTGTCTGTGCCAGTTAGTCTTGTTTATTCCAGTCTACCAGCGTTTTGCCTCAGCTCCTGCTTTTCCTCAGTATCTCTTTTTCTCATCCTCCTGGTTTTGACCCTTGCCTGTCCTGACTCTGAGCCTACCTGCCGTCCTGTGCCTTTTCCCCTACTCTGGATTACCTACCTCTGCTTGACCTGACCCTGGGCCTGCCTGCCGTCCTGTACCTTGGCCCCACTATCTGGATTATCGACCCTTGCCTGCCTTGACCTGTCATTTGCCTGCCCCTGTTGTTGCAATAAACATTGTTACTTCAACACAGTCTGCACTTGGGTCTTACCTGAAACCTGATAGACAGAGGCCTTTCAAGGGTTACATAGACAAAGATACATGGTCTCTGTATGGATCTCCTTAATATTCAACAGCTCTCCTTAGACCTCACATCTGAGAGGAGCAGAGGAATGAGGCAGGCTGAGTGACAACTGTGTTTTTGATGGTTCAGCCATAACTGGCCAGGACCAGGGGCAGGCTTACAGTAACAGTAAGAAGCGCTGTCCTACTCCATTCCTCAACCTGGGCTCGGGGCAGTTAGGCAAACAGCCAGCCAGCCTACAGCAGTGTGGACTGGAGAGCTCCAGTGTTTACCCGGGTCAAGACCAGGACACAGTCCAACAGGTGGCTTCTGACACACTCCAGCAGATGTTTCCTCCCCCCCGACCAGGGAAGCAGGTGCCGACGGCTGCCCTGTGTCTCCTCTCCCCACACCCTCTCCTCTGCTCTCCCCCAGCCCTCTATTATCCTCTTCCCACACCCCTCTCCTCTAATCTGCTGTCCCCTGTTCATCCCTTTATGATGGCTCTTATCACACATGATAAAGAACCATGGGAAACTCTAGTGGTCTTGATAAACTGGGGGAAGTAGTGAGGTATATTTATTTGAAAAGTAACGCAACTTGATTGCTTGTGTAGGATGTGTGGGTTATGATAAATTACAGCTGTATCCCTTTACACTTGTTTGTGTATACGGGTTAACAGAGCTCTTCACAGCTCTGTATGGGTTTGACTGACCGACATTCTGAACTTGAACACCGCACGCTACAAGAAGTTGCCCCCATCCCTCCTGCTAATTGGGCATCTTTTGCAAAAATGTTGTTGTCTAATTGAGGGAAATGCTGTAAATTAAGAGGACTCAATGTATTTTGAAAGATGAGATGTTGAGGATTTTAACTAATACTGCTTTGATGTCTTACAAGCAAGCCAAACACCAAATGTGAACTTAACATTTCCATATTATAAAACTCATGTCATATACAGCGTCCATTTATAGTGGGACGTTTTTGGATTGCGTAAACAACAACAGGAATTGTGTGATGGTGGGGATGCAGAGTTGTGTTCTAAGCAAACAACTTGCTCTAGTTCCTCAAAGGCACAGCTAGGAGACAGTTGATGACTATTCTTTGGGTCATAAAGTGCATCGGAATTACTTAGCAACTGTGCACACTCTGGAAAGGTGTGTGGCGACTTGGAGACACCAGTTAGTCCTCTCACTCAAATCCTTGTCATTTTTTGTCTTATGTTGCACCTATCTCACATTTTCCAGGAATATTCTTATCATGTTACAGAATGTATCCAAATAATCTTCAGATTTTGTTATCAACAAATGTGTCGAAAAAGTACAGTAAATGTAAAATGCACTTAAAATCACCAGTGTAATGTTCGGATTCAGTCTTGTGTCAAGTGAACTGTTCTAATAATTTTCCCATAATCTCCAAACTGTTCCCTTTCAATTGCTACCATGCCTATGCATTTCATATTTCTTCTGAAAGAAACATTTCAATGTAGCCCTATCCATATAGGCCAATTCTCACAAGTGTAAAGAGTTAAGTAACACTTTATGGTATATGCACAACTACCTTCATCCTGAAAATCCACATACAGTGCTGTTGGTTTATTACAGAAACAAGTCTCCCCCTGTTCATTGTGGTCAACACCATTTCACAAGGTCAAATTCCTAGTAATGTAGATGAACTTGGCGAATAAATGTGATTCTAATTCTAAATTGCTAAAAGAGACCTGGGAGAGAGTGTTGTCTAAACCAACCCTTCTTACAGAGATGTTGAAAACATGTTTTGTGGAGCTGAACGTCTGAGGGATTAACCCTGCAAACAAAAATCTGTCGTTAGGATGTCCCTGGAACATCATGAAATGGTCACCTAAAGTGGTCAGGACGTTGTGTCATGCTCCCCTGGAGGTTACCGGTTTGTCCTGGGGACAAACAAAGAAAAAGACACGCAAAGAAACGTTTTCATTACATCTCAGACCTTGTTACTATTGCCAAGCCCATCAAGGAAGACACACGCAGAGCTTTTAACTTACATATTTGACACTCTTTGACGTATATTATTACATTGTGTAGGTTTATTTATACAGTAATTATTAATAAACATGTTCTCACCTGGGATGTCCTCACAAACTTTTGGTCCACCACATTCCGATCTTCCTGTTACGCACCATGGACTGATTTCACCTTTATTCCTATGCTTTAAAGTGAATCTCAGCTCTGTTATAAATACACTCCAGAAAAAACAAGTATATTTATCAAAGTGATTTGTATTTGGATTTAATATGGATCCCCATTAGCTGCTGCCAAAGCAGCAGTTACTCTTCCTGGGGTCCAGCAAAATTAAGGCAGTTTATACAATTTAAAAAACATTACAATACATTCACAGATTTCACAACACACAGACTTTGTGGCTGTCACGTTCTGACCTTAGTTCCTTTGTTTTGTCTTTTGTTTTAGTATGGTCAGTGGGTTGTCTATGTTAGTTTTTCTATGATTTTCTATTTCTGTGTTTGGCCTGGTATGGTTCTGTCACGTTCTGACCATCGTTCGTGTGTGTTTTCCTTGTTTTAGTGTTGGTCAGGATGTGAGCTGGGTAGGCATTCTATGTTGTGTGTCTGGTTTGTCTATTTCTATGTTTGGCCTGATATGGTTCTCAATCAGAGGCAGGTGTTAGTCATTGTCTCTGATTGGGAACCATATTTAGGTAGCCTGTTTTGTGTTGGGT
This sequence comes from Oncorhynchus tshawytscha, assembly GCF_018296145.1. Lineage (NCBI taxonomy): Eukaryota > Metazoa > Chordata > Actinopteri > Salmoniformes > Salmonidae > Oncorhynchus > Oncorhynchus tshawytscha. The sequence goes on along the minus strand of NC_056439.1, from coordinate 29,634,516 downwards.
TTTGTGGGTGATTGTTCCTGTCTTTGTGTTTGTGGCACCAGATAGGACTGTTTTTTTTTTTTTTTTTCTTTCACGGATCTTGTTTTGTAGATAGTTGTACTTTCATCTTTATTAAAGATGCACAAAACTAACTACGCTGCATTTTGGTCCGCCTCTCTTTCCCCAGAAGAAAACCATTACAGGTTCTCTTCTTCCCACGACAGCCAGTGGCACAGCAGAAAGATCAGCATACCCTAAAGGTTGAGAGTTCAAATCCCAGGTGGGGATCATATTGAAAAGTCAGTACTAAGTGATTGTCGAATTTAATCATATTGTCATTCATTAAAGATCTTTATACTATTTTAGCCAAACAGCAAACCACTTACCAAAGAAACATTTAATTTCTTCACCTACTGTATATTGGTTTGGTACACTTTAGACCATCACATGACAAAAACCTCTAGGGGACCATAACACAACGTCCCAAAAACATCCTCGGGGATGTCCCCAGGACAAACAGGGAAGTAGACAAAAACTCCAGGGGACCATGACACAACATCATGACTTCCTTAGGCATCTTTTTTGTGACGTTATGGGGACGTCCTTATGGCAAATTTTTGTTTGCAGAGACGTTGCCTTAGGACCATGACACAACATCCTAATGACTAGTAAAATTAAAGTCCTGGGAATGTCCTGACATAGTCCTCGGTGACATCATGGGAACTTACAAGGAACAAGACAAAGGTCCGTCCCACAGAGAACGTTCCCTTTGGCCATCATGCAATGTCCCGAGGACTAGTAAAATGAAATTCCTGAGAATGTCCGAAAAAGGTCCTGACACTTTCCTTGGTGACGTCCTGGGAACTTACAGGGAACTACACAAAGTTACCCAAGAGAACATTCTGCTCGGACCATTATTTATGTCCCCTTGACCATTATGGAACGCCCCCTTGTGGTCATTGAATGTTCCATGGATAACGTCTCGCCGAAACCCTTCAAGGGACCTAATGGGAATGTTGCTGAATGTCCTTAGGACTTCCCCTGTTTGCTGGGAAGAAATACAGAGTGAGATAAATTCCCCTCTTGCATTTCTGGCCTGCTCTAATGCAGAACAAAGACAAAACAACATATCTGTCTGCTGAAGCCTGCACAGATAGACCCAGTAATGCTCAGTGTTAAAGATCTGGGATGGTGTGCAATGCAGACATAACTATCTGTTTGTTCAAGCAAATGTAACAGTGAAATAGTACTCGTGCTGTCACTGTGAAACATGTTGTTTTTATTGCATTGCCCAAGGATTTGGCCATCTCCACTCTCTTCTTGGTCAGTGTTGGAAATCCCTAATTCAGATATCTGAGTATATGCTGCTACACCCGCCTAGCGTGTATGTACCTGCACAGGAGGAGTCACCCTTCTCTTTCTCTCCCTTACTCTTTTCCTTATTCATTGCCATGTTGATTTGTTCATGCATCTGATCCTTAACAAGTTAACTTACCTGTGTCACACCTATTCTCTTATGATCTACCTTTCTTGGTGCAACAGGAACGTTTACAAGTCCTATCCTGAAGAATGCAAACAGAGGTCTCTTATCTTCAAAAAAATAGTAAACTTTAGTCAGTCTTGTTGTGGCTTGCCAACCTCGTCTCTCCTATAAGGTGGTGGACAGATAATAGCCATCCATAAAAACAGTGAAGCCTGACAGTGACAGACCATTCCCCCCACAGGTCAGAGAGAGGAGAAGAGAGGAGAGAGGGAGCATGTTTCTATTTCTCTCCCTGGGACCTTTATCTCACCTATGCTAAAGAGTGCTAATGCCTTTGGAGGACCTGCGTGTTTGATCACCTGACAGCCTGTTGACAGAGCTGAGCACACCCCAATACTGCACACACCTACAGCACCCAACACCACCCCATCCGAACACCAACAACCACACCACTTCAACAAGAGACTAGACTGTGAATCACAAACTCCTTAAACAGAGGAAGTGAAGTAAATACAGTCATGCAGTTAATGCAGTTTGCATCTCTGTGCTAGAACGTCTCCTACTCCACGCCAACTAAACTAACTGACCTCAACTCCACCCCACACCTCTGATAAGTAGGAGGCTATCACAACCCTGTACACACACACACACACACACACACACACACAGAGCAGGTGTTCAGTGGCGGGCAGACCACCGGCAGTCTCACAGGGTCAGTATGTGAACAGCAGCAGGTGCACCTGCACAAAGGTGTGTGAGATAGCCCCTCATGGCTTTATAGCATTTATTGCCCTGCAACATAGTTTGAGACTGATAAGAACAGTGTATACACCTGTCTCTCTGGCTCCATCTGCCTTCTCTAGTCTACTTGAATCTGGGCTAAGCCTAGTGGGTATACTGGGGATGATTATTGACATGGAGCTTGCTGTATTAATGTTTGTCTAGACTGGTACGTGGTGGGACGTTTACAGTACAAAGAGTTCCAGGACTCCAATATGCACTGCTCTTAATCAAACTCATCATGTAATACATTTTTATATATTTTTATTTAACTAGGCAAGTCAGTTAAGCACAAATTCTTATTTACAATGACGGCCTACCCTGGCCAAACCCTAACGACGCGGGGCCAATTGTGCGCCGCCCTACGGGATTCCCAATCACGGTCAGTTGTGATACAGCCTGGAATCAAACCAGGGTCTGAAGTGACGCCTCTAGCACTGAGATGCAGTGCCTTAGACTGCTGCGCCACTCGGGAGAAGGGGTGATATTTGGGGAACTGGAGTGAAACAGAGTTCCACCAACTTAGGATGGAAAAGACTGAGTGAATTGGGGGAAAAAAATACATAGAAATCAAAGGCAAGCAAAAGGGACAGTTCCACCAGCTACAAAATCCCAATTTAACTTGCGGAGACATACAATGAGAACTAAAAGCATTTTTAGACCACAATAAGTCTACATGAAACAATTACGTAAATTAGGCTCGGCTAAACCCAAAATAAATGAAACCCCAACAAAGTTCAACACCATTGTTTTATATAAAATAAAAATGGCTTTTCAAAATCTATTGTTGTCTAGAAAACAATTACACTGAATAGAAGCCCTTAGTCCAATGATGTACAGTACTTTAGCAAGGTTATGATGAAAGTTAGGTGAGTATAGAAAAGGTGACTTTCTGACCAGCTCTAAAGAGAGTCACCAGTACGGACAGAAGGCTTTGATTTGACTCCTCAAACCCCTTAACACAAAGCCAGGCCCTGTCATCTAACACTGGAGCATATGGGCCCTGTTCCCACACCCTACTCCATGTAAACATCTCATTAAGCACTGAGGAGAGGCTACGCAGCCATAAAACGCAGCCAGGAACAATACAGCAGCATCCCCCCACAGACAGACAGTGTCAATTAGGCCCCAGTCTTTGATTACCCAGGAGCTGCTGCTCCACTACAGAGGCCCTCTGAAGGTAAAGGTAAGGTAATCATCCCCTCAAATTAAAACCCACGCAGCACACACAGGCTCAGGGGCTTTCCTGTACTCTGTGAAAAGGTTTTAAAGATACGACTGAAGTTCTTGCTACGTCTCCAGCACATACGTGCGCACACACACACAAGCACGCACACATCACCATACACAACCTAGACCCTTTGAAATACAGGTTTGCGGTGCAGCACTATTGATAATTGGTGGTTGGGAGGGGTCACGGGGCAAAAGAGGGGGTTACCAGATTAGCTTCTCCAGCCTTTGTGACTGTGCTCCAAAGAGTCTCACTATGATGGGATTTCAGTGGGGAGAGGACAATACTGGGCACAAAGACCAAGAGGGCAGTGAAAGATGCATGAGGTTAGAGCTGCTTTAAGCGCTTCCTAGCATTATTCCAAAAAACAATTAAGTGGTTCCAAGGTATTGGAGGTGATGGCCACTCAGCTCAACAACCCTTTCCACCTGGTTCATTCCCTTGAAGAAACAACACTCCTAAACTATACCACCAGCACCACCACCACAAATTAATTCAGGACCCTACCTATAAAAGCCCAGCTTCACTGGACTGCTGCCCTCAGCCCTACACTGCCCTGCACATGGACACTTCAATTTAAAGGGAACACTCCAAATGGTGTTGGGAGGATCCAAAGATCTGGAGCCACAAAGAGAAGCAACCATGTGATCCAAACAGATTAAAGTCTAAAGGATCCAGGAGCCTCCTGGTGCACTGTGTTAACATGGAGATGAGGGGGTGGAAGATAACAGGATCAGTAAGACACAGCCCTGGTCTGGGTAATGACATCTCATAATAATGTCTGGAATGGAGTGAATGAAATGGTATCAAACACATGGATGTTTGATGTGTTCGATACCATTCCATTAATTCCGTTCCAGCCATTACTATGAACAGTCCTCCCCAATTAGGTTGCCCAGAGTAGGCACTGGCCCGATATTTGGCCATTAATTGCATAATCCATTCCCAAGGATTTGGATGGTGGTTTGGTGTCATACCCACTCTATAAGTATTGCAATGCTATTCACACTGTAATGTGGATGTGGAGGTTAACAAATTCATTCTACTCTAAATGATAAATCAATCGTCAAAACAAAGAATTAATCAATTTTATGATCTCAATTACATTTAATTGAGACCATAAAATAATCTTGACCATTTTACCCGCTCCCCTTGTTACTTACATAGGGGCTTTTGAGATAAACATCTGATTATTTTCCATGTGTTAAGAGATGGTGGGAGGACAGCCAGCACTATCTCTGTTTTGCCCATTCCAATGGTTAAGTGTGGGTGGGAAATACATAACATTCTGTTTAAGAGGGGGACTGGGGCTGGGGGTGGGGGGCACTGCAAGAGCAACAAGTGTGTGCTTGATTCCATAGTTGTGGAGGTGGGCATCCCAGCAAACAGGGGACATCCTGAGGACATTCGGCAATGTTTTCATTAGTTTTCTTAAGGGATTCAGCGCAACATTATCTCACTGCGTCCTGAGAAGGTTATATGAATGTTGCGTGATGGTCCCAAGGGAACGTTCTCTGGGGACCTTTGTCTAGTACCCTGTACATACCCAGGACGTCACTGCGGAATATGTCAGGACCTCTTTAGGACATTCTCAGGACATCACTGTTGACCATGTCAGGACGTTCTAAGGACTTTCATTTCACAAGTCTTTAGGACATTGTGTGAAGGTCCCAAGGGAGCATTCTCTGTAGTTCCTTGTAAGTTCCCAGGACATCACCCAGGACCGTTTTAGGATATTCTCAGGACTTTTATTTTACTAGTCCTTAGGACATCGCCTGATGGTCCCAAGGGAACGTTCTCCTGAATCACTATGATGAATATCATATTTTTTCAACAGAGCTGAGATTTACTTTGAAGTGCAAAGTTTAGGAATGAGCCTACAGGTGAAATCAGTAATTGATACAGACATGGTGGCGTAGCAGGAAAATCTGTGTGCTGTGACCCAAGAGGTTTGAGTTCAAATCCCAGGTGGGAACGTGTTAAATAATAATTACTGTATGAATAAACATGCAATCAAATATGGACGTTGGCAACACTACGTTAGTGTTCTTTCTGTGTGTCCCTAGCATTGCCAAAAGATAAAAAGCTATCAGTGGTTCACAAATCAGGTCCTTGACAGGCTTGACAAAAGGAGCGGTCTAATAAAACTAGGCTGTGTGTGTCCTGGGTAACATGTATTTTTTGTTGTTTTTTTTTTTTTGGGGGGCGACATTCCTATGCGACCATCAGGTGATGTCCCCGGGACAAATCAGGAACTAGACAAAAACCTCCAGAGGACCACGACGCAACATCCCAATAACATCCTATAAATGTCATCAGGGACGTCCCCGGGAACAACCGAGAACAAGACAAAACCTCCAGGGGACCACGACGCAACGTCCTGACGACTTTAGGCAACCATTTTGTAACGTCCTTACAACTTATTATTGTTTGCAGAGATGTTTGTGTTGGCAGGAGGGAGCAGGTAGTGTAGCCTAGTGTAAGTAGGTGCTGCCTCAGAGGGTTGGGTTTTCTACAGACAAGACCATTTATGACTATGACACTGTTATCAGAGAACAGAAGAGATAAAAACAGGATGACAATTGGCAGGATAACAATCTGATGTTGGGGAATTATATTTGGCGAAACTTGATATTTTTTCCACACATATTTTTTGGAGATGAAAAACTTGGCAGACGGAGCTAAGATGGCTGCAATCAAAGACTTGAACACATGTCTTAATTGATTATATCTCAATGTAAGTTATTGCAAATGATGACTGTTGGTTTGTTGGGTTACATCAAAATCTATATAAACATCTATTACACACCATATAAATGATGATTCATGATGATGATTGTTGTATTCAAATGATAACAGTGGGAAAAGTACTTTTTGTCTTTGAGTGACTGTATACTTCAGGTTTACAGCATAGTGAGTGATATAAGGGTCCTTTCAATGGCGAAACACACCATTGTTCCCCTATACAATCCACAATCTCACTAAGGAAGTGATACACAGGACACAAATACAATGCACAACGAGGCTGCCTAACCCAGACAACAGAACTGTGGCTCCAAAAGCAGTGGGAAAATGTTCCTATGTGTTCTGAAACACCCAGCCTCCTCCCACCGCCATCCCCATGACCACACACACACACACCTCACCCATGCACACACACACTCACTACTACTACTACCATTATTGTGGTGGAAATAGCTACTGCTGCTGATAAGTAACACAGGCCCAATTAGAGATGTAAAAACCCATAACCACCATCTGATGACATTACTTAAAGGGAAGATGATCTCATGCTCCACAGACAATGGGTAAAACCAGGCACCTGAAGGATCTAAAGCATCTAGGCCAAATCCAGCAGCACCAAGGTAAACAGAGACACTCACTTAAGCATGATTCCATCATCAAGACTCAACTCATTCTAACACCGCTTAGGCTGGAGCTCCCTGTTCACTTCTGCTCTCTCTCAGTTCTCTGTAACTAGAAACACAGAGCCCACATTTGTTTATTTGTCTTTTTGGGGGATTTTCTTCCTTTGTCGATAAGATCTGGAGGAGCACTTTTTGGCACTTTGTCTCAGATTCTCCTCAAACGTGCTGAAACCCAATCAAGCAGGTCCACTCGCTCGTCATCCTGACTTTTTTTCAGGAGAGGGAAGAAGCGAAAGGGTTAATTGTTAAGCGTGAAAGAATGTGAAAATGAAGTGCAGGACTATTTTTACAAGTTGCCTCATTATTGGAGGCTCACAAACAGGGTCCTTGGCTCTGAAAATGTGTTTCTCTGGGGACTCTTCCTAAAGAACATCAGTTTTTCCCCTGAACAGTGAACATATACAGTTGAAGTCGGAAGTTTACATACACTTAGGTTGAAAAAAAAATTGTAGACCTCCACAAGTCTGGTTCATCCTTGGGAGCAATTTCCAAACGCCTGAAGGTACCACGGCCGCTCAGGAAGGAAGAAGCCTCTGCTCCAAAACCACAATAAAAAAGCCAGACTACGGTGTGCAACTGCACATGGGGACAAAGATGGTACTTTTTGAAGAAATGTTCTCTGGTCTGATGAAACAAAAATAGAACAGTTTGGCCATAATGACCATCATTATGTTTGAAGGAAAAAGGGGGAGGCTTGCAAGTCAAAGAACACCATCCCAACCGTGAAGCACGGGGGTCGTAGCATCACGTTGTGGGGGTGCTTTGCTGCAGGAGGGACTGGTGGGACTTCACAAAATAGATGGCATTATGAGGGAGGAAAATGATGTGGATATATTGAAGCAACATCTCAAGACATCAGTCAGGAAGTTAAAGCTTGGTAGCAAATGGGTCTTCCAAATGGACAATGACCCCAAGCATACTTCCAGAGTTGTGACAAAATGGCTTAAGGACAACAAAGTCAAGGCATTTAAGTGGTCATCACAAAGCCATGACCTCAATCCCATAGAAAATCTGTAGGCAGAACTGAAAAAGCGTGTGCGAGCAAGGATGCCTACAAACCTGACTCAGTTACACCAGCTCTGTCAGGAGGAATGGTCCAACATTCACAAAACTTATTGTGGGAAGCTTGTGGAAGGCTACCCAAAACGTTTGACCCAAGTTAAACAATTTAATTAAATTAAATGCAATGCTACCAAATACTAATTGAGTCAACTTCTGACCCACTGGAAATGTGATGAAAGAAATAAAAGCTGAAGTAAATCATTCTCTCTACTATTATTCTGACATTTCACATTCTTAAAATAAAGTGGTGATCCTAACTGACCTCAGACAGGGAATTTCTACTCAGAATAAATGTCAGGAATTGTGAAAAACGGAGTTTAAATGTATTTGGCTAAGGTGTATGTTAACTTCCGACTTCAACTGTAGAGGCATTGAAAGCCTTACGACTGGAAATGTAAACATGGCAGTGTGGAGTACAATCACTGGAGATGTGAAATGCCCTTGACTCCATGGCACTGAGCTGTTCCTACACTGATTGCTAATGGTAAAACTGGGAAGACAATCGGAATGCCACAGGAATTCCCCAGAATCCCCCTCCTTCTGTCCAGGCCTCTCTCTTATAATTCCGTGTGGAGCTAACATGGAGCACAATGGACAGGCAGCTATTCACCCTATCAATGCAAGGAAACGTTACCTCAGCACAAAAAATGTCAAGACCATAGGCACAGGCCCTGTAAACAATCGCTACGGAAACAAAAGCAGGTGCCCACCTCCTGAGAAAATATCCTAGTGCACATGCAGCGGGGGAAGAGGTGGGTGTGTTGTCGTTGACAGCAGGGTTGCGCAAAACAGTAAGTCAGAGTAATAAAGCAATAAAATAATAACTACACAAACTACAGTATACAGAATAGTAGGCATCTGTAATCCAATGAAAAAGTCCACTTACAGTTACATTGTAAAATGTGTCAGACGTTGAACTTGATTGATCTGTGGCATGAAGTTTAATGATTGTTAGCATTTCATGACTAGGCCTGATGATAAACTGTAAGAGCCAGGTGAACTACATCCACAGAACTAGAATGAAGAACTCTATTTTTAGGACTACAGAGCACTAATACCATACTTTCTCTTCTCATTCGAGTTTTTGGTTTCACTTTCCCTCTAACCTGCATTATTGGAGATGTTCTGATCCTTATCTACATCGCTGAATCCAGAGGACCTAAGGGACAGATGAACAACAGAGGACTATGTTAATATCAGTTTAGACAGCACGACACAACACACCAGCTTCCATACGCCAGTCAGTCAGGTTCTAGAGCAGCAGTTTGGTATTGAAGGCATAATAACTGTAGGTCCCAAGGGGGGCAGTGGGGATCAGAAAATCCTGCTCTCCTAAAGCATGTCTTTAATGTCTTTGTGTGAGGGGATTTGATACCCCTCAGGTGTTTAAATTAGACTAAATTACATCCGTTAGTCACATGAACCAGGAGTTTCTCTACACTGGGAGAGGGTTTCTAGGTTCAGGTCAATTCTACTGATAACATATGAACCCACTTTGACCTTGTAACCCCAACAAATGTGCACATACAGTACATCATTCATTCTTAATAACATATGGGAACATGTTCTGAAACCACAAGGTCAAAGAGGCAAGGCCCAATGTTATCATGTGCTATCAATAGCATTGTTAATACAGGGACATTTGTGTTGCATTGAGTGATGGGGTAGAAATGTACTCTGTGGACTAGGAGGCGGCGGTAGAGGCTGAAGTGGGTTAAGGAAATTCCACTTTCTACTGCAGATCTCAATCTAACAGAACACAGCCGGACATAACAATGTGGTGTTTAAACAGACCGGTGCCGAGGCAGGGTTGGTTCTCCTCCCAGGGCTGGTTCTGAGTAAAAGAGTGGTCCAGAGGGCTGGAGGCTCTGATAAGCACCTGCCATGCTGCAGCACAGGAGGGACTGCCACAGAACCATTGTTCTGGGTAACACCCAACCTCCTACCCTGCATGATGTCACTGAAGCCTATATACTCCAGGGAGTCAGGGGTTTTACTGAAGGTGCTGAAACATTCATTGGAATAATCTAAAACAGATTATGAGTCACCCTGGGCGGTGGACCACTCTCCTAAAGGTCACTCTAAGACCTGGCTGCAGTACCCACCTATGATGCAGATATGAGAGGTGGGGCTCAGGGGCAGAGGGGAGTTGCTACCAATGACCTATATAGGGGTCCAGCACCATGGCCATTAACCCTACAGATACACATTACAGAGTCTGTCTGCGGGACACCACACACAGACAGAGATGGGACAGCAACATGACTGGACAGGACACAGGGGAGACAGGGGAGATTATCCCCCCTCCTCCATTGTCCTTCACACACACACTCGTACACACACTCACACCAATTTTAAACCCAATTTTGTTGCTTGAAAGAAAACAAGGAGAAAACAATTTTGTTCTTGTACTGCATATTTGCCTAAAGAATAGGTGAGTGTTTGTGTTTGTTTCATGCAGCATACTGCAGGTATGGGTCAAACAGCCAGGACACACACGAGTGGCTTCTGACTGGCACTTCAAACCCCTCCTGCTCTCTCTACCGTGTGGCCTGCGAATAATGGGAACCCGATCGGAGAGGGGGGACGTGGCCGTCTTTTGTGAGCACTCTTCAAAGCTCTGGCCCTCGTATTTGTCCAAAGGAGCTCTTTGTAATGGAATACTCCACTGTCATTTTGCCCCTTTATTTTTAAGCAGGGCTATTATTGCTCTCATACCCCTCACATACCCCTAGGCTTTGTGTGTGTGGACAGGGTCATTCTGAAACCTCCTGTCCCCCTCCTCCACATGCTGTGGTATAGAGTGATGTATCACACACAGACCCATGGCTAAATTCAGGTCTCACAGGAGGGACAGGATCTGACCACTGCCTGGGCTCCTTTTACTTCAGATGAATTCCTAACTTCCACTACATGTTGTTAATCCAATACAATGACCATGGTAGCTCTTGAGATGCCTGTGAGATGCAACAGGGAGGCACAGACGGATGTTATGTTAAAAAAGTATTTTACGATGTTGTTGCATTGAAGGCAGGTTAGACTATATTCTTGATCAAGATGGTGAAAAAGCAGTGATGACTGCACCGCAATGGGTAAAGTCACATCTTATGCTGCCCTTTTGTGTGTGTGTGTGTGTACGTGCCTGTTTGCGTGTTTGTGCATGTGTGCGAACACAGGTGTGCGTCTTGAGTGAACACTTATTGACCCCAGTGCAGTCGTGCATATGGTCCCCCCACCCCATCCTGTTTCTCTGTTATATCTGACATGAGTAGATGAATTATAGATCAGACGCTTTAGCAGGCCTGTAACTCAATCTGTGGCACAGGAGGCAGGGCCAGAGGTACAGGCCAGAGGATCACGTGACCAGAGGGGAGAATAGCCATTGAACAGCAGGATCCCTGTATAAAGACTGTATAAAATAAATTGTACAAATACTGAGCTATATTGTATGCTAAAAAAATTAGGAAATTATATTCTTTTATACTAATACAATTGCTAACAAGTAATTCAAAAAGATAGGGGTGAAAATGATGGCACCCATTTTCAAATACCTTCCCCTTGCGAGGATAACGGCACTGAGCCTTAGACCTTTCCTCATTACAGAATCTTTCCAGATCCTTGATTTCCTATGTTCATGTCATCCAACAAATGTAAATGCATGGAGTTTGCTTAACTGCATTGGCACTTGGATTGTATCCGGTGTTATGGTCAGATGACATGAAAATACAGCCCTTTGGCAAGGGCCGGTTCCAGGCATGAGCGGCATATGCGGTCGCTTAGGGCCCCCGGCCGGTATCTCAAAAATTAAAATGGCAATGTTTTTAGGGGGGGAACTTAGTCAGGGTTTGAACCTACTTTGGAGAGCTAGAATAGTAGAATTTACAAAGTGCGGTTTCGACATTTGGATGGGCATCGGCAGTTTTTCACTTGTTGTCAGTCACTGACAGTCACTCAATTAGCCCATGTCAGCTACACGTTTTTAGATTGGTAAATTAGCTTAGCCAGCTAACATTGCTACATTTCAGAAATGGCAAATAAAATGTGTAATCTTCTTGACACATTAAGGTTGCTTACAGATCATGAAGTCAGCAAATTTCCACTCCATGCATATGCAAATCCATTTGATTCTTACACTGGCTTGTCTGGCTGTCATGTTTGTGTTTCAACCTGCCCGTCCCTTATTTACACTGATATAATATCATTTCAGTAGTCCTCTATTATGATTTTTTTTTAAATAGATCTTGCATAGCTCATCAGTACACCCTTGTGGTTGAATATAAATGAATCTATAGCAGGTCTGAGGAAACAATGAATAATGTGGACCAAATAAATACCATCAAAGGACACCTTACTACTTACAATAATGAACACCTTGCGAAACAGCTGTGAAAACCAACTTGGCAATATTTAAGATTAATACATAAACTGATATTTTTTGCTACAGTTGTGTCATTCATTTTCACCGATTTTTTTGTACACTCACATGGCAATCATAGACTAAAATCTGAGTTATGGTGTGTGGAATATAAAGGAGGTGGTTGCTGTCTGGGTGGGAGGTTCTGCCTGTCACTTGTTCTCAACAGGCAGCCAGTCTCAGAAAGGGGACTTGAAGAGTGAGACTGCAAAGTCCAGGCACTGCTGTGTTTGCAGTGCTAGTGTTTTTAGTTCATCTGTATCTCAAATATTGCCCTGTATGATAGTTTTCTTCTCCTTTCTTAGCAGATAATGACAACTTTACAATAACAGTAGATGATGTAATGAAACGTTGGAGGGTGGTTGGTTGTTACAAATCCCTTTTGGCCCGACAGTCTAGGGGGGATGGTAATGAGACCCGTAACATAACTCATGCAAATTATAATTGTGACAAAGTAAAAGTGTGAACGAAATAACCACGATAACTGAAATTATACCGTCAAACTCAGGGTTTATTGTAAAACACACGGTAATGGGGGGAGCAGGAAAAGGGGCTGGGCCCAAGGAAAGAAACAATAAGCATCCAAAACACCCCTAAGCTAGACTAGCCTATTTTTTATTTTTTTTTATTTCACCTTTATTTAACCAGGTAGGCCAGTTGAGAACAAGTTCTCATTTGCAACTGCGACCTGGCCAAGATAAAGCATAGCAGTGTGAGCAGACAACACAGAGTTACACATGGAATAAACAATTAACAAGTCAATAACACAGTAGAAAACAAAGGGGGGAGTCTATATACAATGTGTGCAAAAGGCATGAGGAGGTAGACGAATGGTTACAATTTTGCAGATTAACACTGGAGTGATAAATGATCAGATGGTCATGTACAGGTAGAGATATTGGTGTGCAAAAGAGCAAGTAAATAAATAAAAACAGTCTGGGGATGAGGTAGGTGAAAATGGGTGGGCTATTTACCAATAGACTATGTACAGCAGTAGCGATCGGTTAGCTGCTCAGATAGCTGATGTTTGAAGTTGGTGAGGGAGATAAAAGTCTCCAACTTCAGCGATTTTTGCAATTCGTTCCAGTCACAGGCAGCAGAGTACTGGAACGAAAGGCGGCCAAATGAGGTGTTGGCTTTAGGGATGATCAGTGAGATACACCTGCTGGAGCGCGTGCTACGGATGGGTGTTGCCATCGTGACCAGTGAACTGAGATAAGGCGGAGCTTTACCTAGCATGGACTTGTAGATGACCTGGAGCCAGTGGGTCTGGCGACGAATATGTAACGAGGGCCAGCCGACTAGAGCATACAGGTCGCAGTGGTGGGTGGTATAAGGTGCTTTAGTGACAAAACGGATTGCACTGTGATAGACTGCATCCAGTTTGCTGAGTAGAGTGTTGGAAGCCATTTTGTAGATGGCATCGCCGAAGTCGAGGATCGGAAGGATAGTCAGTTTTACTAGGGTAAGCTTGGCGGCGTGAGTGAAGGAGGCTTTGTTGCGGAATAGAAAGCAGACTCTTGATTTGATTTTCGATTGGAGATGTTTGATATGAGTCTGGAAGGAGAGTTTGCAGTCTAGCCAGACACCTAGGTACTTATAGATGTCCACATATTCAAGGTCGGAACCATCCAGGGTGGTGATGCTAGTCGGGCATGCGGGTGCAGGCAGCGATCGGTTGAAAAGCATGCATTTGGTTTTACTAGCGTTTAAGAGCAGTTGGAGGCCACGGAAGGAGTGTTGTATGGCATTGAAGCTTGTTTGGAGGTTAGATAGCACAGTGTCCAATGACGGGCCGAAAGTATATAGAATGGTGTCGTCTGCGTAGAGGTGGATCAGGGAATCGCCCGCAGCAAGAGCAACATCATTGATATATACAGAGAAAAGAGTCGGCCCGAGAATTGAACCCTGTGGCACCCCCATAGAGACTGCCAGAGGATCGGACAGCATGCCCTCCGATTTGACACACTGAACTCTGTCTGCAAAGTAATTGGTGAACCAGGCAAGGCAGTCATCCGAAAAACCGAGGCTACTGAGTCTGCCGATAAGAATATGGTGATTGACAGAGTCGAAAGCTTTGGCAAGGTCAATGAAGACGGCTGCACAGTACTGTCTTTTATCGATGGCGGTTATGATATCGTTTAGTACCTTGAGTGTTGCTGAGGTGCACCCGTGACCGGCTATTTTAACAACAGCTAACTAACTAACTAAAAATACAGTGGGTGGTCCGCCCAGTTCTAACTAGTGTTTTTAACAAAGTCTACCTACGGGTAGTGTATGCCCATGGGCGACTTGTCTTGGTTTCCCCTTTTCCCACCAGCAATCAAACAAACACCATAACCAAAAACAATACTCACAGGAGATGACAAAGTGATTTGGAGGTGCTCAAACAAGAGGTTAAGACACAAAGAGAGAGTCAAACACAGAGATCTACATACATGTCATTTACAGAGAGATTGAGCTCTAGAGCAAACAACTGATGGGGTTTTTAAACCAAGGGAAAGGAACTGTGATAGGGAAGGAAACAGGAGGAGGTGTGTCTTCTGATTGATGATTGATTGTTGTCTGATTGGGGAGTGATGATTTTCACCTGTGAGGGGAGAAGGAGAGAAAAGAAACACACACAGGATACTTGTATCCGTAACATTGGTAAAGGAGGACATCAGGTGGATCCATGTCTGGGTGTTAGGCAGAACCTCTAGGTCCTGGAGAACAGGAGCAGAGTAAAAGGAACAGGGTGGGAGACAGACTTAAACCAGAAAACACACAGGTTACACTTTACTGTTTGAAAATTTGATGGATTTGTGTGGTGTTATAAATGGTATGTACCTTTCAACACTTTTAGAAGGTATAGCCTATCTCAAGCTGGTCCCACTCCAACTCAGAGCAGTGACAATCAGACTGATCTGAACTCACAGGTTCTGGTGGATGGGATACCTCCTGGGGGGCTCGGACAGTCGATGGTCCTAAAGTCATTTGGAGAGATAAATTGAAGAGGTACATTTTTATAAGCTCAGCATAACTATAATTTCTTGCTTTCTCAAATGTCAACCAAAGCTTAACATACTTTGTCTATTGGGCTTCACTGAAGTATAGGGTGTCAGGGCTTTCAGTGGTTGACTGTCCAACTGTAGAAGATTGTTGGCTTCCACCGAGGTAACCCTAGGAAGACAGATCAAAATAAGTGTTAGGGAAACTAAAACTAGCTTCAGTGTCAGGTATGCGTAAATGGCTGTCAGGGATTCAGGTGCAGGAGAGCAAATATTGGGTAGCAAACAGAGACTTTTATTTAGGCGAACCAAAAGCACACGGCACAACTAAAACGAAATACAATACGGGTTGACATAACCCAGCGCAACAGTCTAACATGCAGATACATGGAACAGAATAAACAATGCCACACAAAGACATGGGGAAACATAGGGTTAAATACACAACACAATTAGGGAAATGAGAACCATGTGTGTGGGAAAACGAGACAAAACAAATGGAAAATGGATCGGCGATGGCTAGAAGACCGGCGACGTCGACCTCCGAACACCGCCCGAACAAGGAGAGGCATCGACTTCGGCAGAAGTCGTGACGTTCAGGTTATTTTCTGTGAAAATGCAAATAGTTATTATCTGTGATTTTTTATATTCACCTTAAAACCTGTATGGGATAGGGGGCAGCATTTTCATGTTTGGATGAAAAGCGTGCCCAGAGTAAACTACCTGCTGCTCAGGCCCAGAAGCGAATATATGCATATTATTAGTAGATTTGGATAGAAAACACTCTGTTTCTAAAAGTGTTTGAATGATGTCTGTGACTATAACAGAACTCATATGGCAGGCGTAAACCTGAGAAAATCCAACCAGAAAGTGGGAAATCTGAGGTTTGTAGTTTTTCAACTCATTGCCTATCCAATATACAGTGTCTATGGGGTCATATTGCACTTCCTAAGGCTTCCACTAGATGTCAACAGTCTTGTTTCAGGCTTCTACTGTGAAGGAGGAGCGAATAAGAGCTATTTCAATCAGGTGTCTGGCAGAAGGCCATGAGCTGGTCACGAGCGTAGCCGTGAGAGTGACCTGCGTTCCATTGCATTTCTAAAGACAAAGGAATTGTCTGGTTGATACATTATTGAAGATTTATGATAAAAATATCCCAACGATTGATTCTATACATTGTTTGACCTGTTTCTACAAACTGTAATATAACTTTTTGGACTTTGTCTGAACTTTCGCCTGGCCTTGCGAGTTTGGATTTGTGAACAAAACGCGCTAACAAAAGGAGGTATTTGGATATAAATGATGGACTTTATTGAGGAACTAGGATTCCTGGGAGTGCATTCTGATGAAGATCAAAGTTAAGTGAATATTTATAATGCTATTTCTGATTTTTACTGACTCCACAACATGGCAGGTATCTGTATGGGTTGTTTTTGTGTCTGAGCGCTGTACTCAGATTATTGCATGGTGTGCTTTTCCGTAAAGCTTTTTTGAAATCTGACACAGCAGTTGCATTAAGGAGAAGTATATCTTTAATTCTGTGCATAACACTTGTATCTTTTATCAAAGTTTATGATGAGTATTTCTGCAAATTGATGTGGCTCTCTGCAAATTCGTTGGATATTTGAGGCGCAACATTACTGAACACAACACGCCAATGTAAACTGAGATTTTTGGATTTAAATATGAACTTTATTGAACAAAACATACATGTATTGTGTAACATGAAGTCCTATGAGTGTCATCTGATGAAGATCAAAGGTTAGTGATTCATTTTATCTCCATTTCTGCTTTTGTGACTCCTCTCTTTGGCTGGAAAATGGCTGTATGTTTTTTTGTGACTAGGCTCTGACCTAGCATAATCATATGGTGTGCTTTCGCTGTAAAGCCTTTTTGAAATCGGATACAACGGGTAGATTAACAAGAAGGTAAGCTTTAATTTGGTGTATTGCACTTGTGAATGTATGAAAGTTAAATATTTCTTTAAAATATTTTTGAATTTCACGCTCTGCCTTTTCAGCGGATGTTGTCGAGGTGTTCCGCAAGTTAACAGATGGTGACCCCAGCTAGGAATGAAAGAGCAGCGAGGTTTCCCAGGTCTCGGCTTCCTTTCGTCCTTCTTCCAAACCAAGTAATTTGCCTGGATGTAGTAGCACTTGGTCCCCTTCTTGACTCTGCTCCGGTAGCTCTCCTTCTGTTTTTCTTTCGCCTTGACAATGTTCAGTCTCACCTTAATTGATAACAGGAATTAATGCAATTATATTTCATATTACAAATACATTTCTTACATATCTCTTGGAGAGCCAGAAAATAAATTAATAGCGGACAATCATTTTTACCTCCACATCCTTCTCAGTCGGTGCCTGAAGGTGGTCCACGAAGGTTTTTCCGATCTGGTTCGACAACTTAAAATGTTACCCCTTTTTTTCCTCCCCAATTGCGTGGTATCCAATGGGTAGTTACAGTGTTGTCTCATTGCTGCAACTCCCATACAGAGTCGGGAGAGGCGAAGGCCAAGACACAACCCAGCCAAGCCGCACTTCTTCTTGACCCAATGCCCACTTAACCCACGAGCCAACCACACCAATGTGTCGGGGGAAACACTGTGCACCTGGCAACCGTGTCAGCGTGCATTGACACCGGCCAGCCACAGGAGTCACTAGTGCGCAATGGGACAAGGACCTCACTGCCGGCCAAACCCTCCCCTAACCTGGGCAACACTAGGCCAATTGTGCGCCGGCCCATGGGTCTACCGGTTGCGGACTCTAACCCAGAATCTCTAGTGGCACAGCTAGCACTGTGATGCAGTTCTTAGACCACTGCACCACTCAGGAAGATCTGAAAGTATGTTATACAAAAATGTCAATAGACAAACACAAAGTAAATACCAAATTGAAAAACTACAGTATATGCAATAATTGTATATACAATTGCATTGTTTACCTCAGTCAACAGCTGCTGCTCCTGTCCGTACTCGGTGGAGGCCTGGATGCTGTTGTGTGCAAAGAGAATTACCTTCAGGTTGTTCTCCCACCATTCCTGGTACCAATCAAGGGACTTTCTCATGTCTTGAAGGTCTGGTTGGTCCATTCACCAAACCTGGAGAAGGGGGTAGGAAAGCCATATCTATTGACAATGTAAGATATTGAAATATGTCTGATTATGTACCATGGAAAAACAAATAAAACAAACCATTGGTGACAGAATATAACCTATAACATCCATACCTTGTTCCAGCGTTCATGACCTCGGTCACTCAAGATGACCTCAGGAGAACCATGGCCTTGACAGTCTCGTCCTTGATGGGTATCATACAAAACAAAAATCTATTTTTGGTTCCAAGCACCCTTTTAAATGGGTTACAGAAGGGAATTTAGAGTTAAGCACGTACTCTTCCTTTATTGACCTTGATAGGTATTGCCTCCACCCACTTGGTAAAGTGATTGGTCGCCGTCAGACACCAGCTGCTGCCATTCCTGGATTTCGTGAAGGGTCCGATGAGGTCCACCCCTAACATTTAAAGTGTTAGAAAGAAGATTACTTTATTCTGTGTCATACAGTATGCAGATTTTCATATTTGTAAGGACACACACACACACACACACACCCCCACACAATAATATTGAACTCCGCTGTGGTCAAATAAAGCAACCATTACAAAACAACTTATCAGGGCAAAATCTGAATTGGGACACTTACCGATCATGTGCATTGGTGAAACAACTTTGATGTGCTTCAACTCTGGCGCCACAGTCTTCGCACTATGAAACTTCTGGCTGGCTTGACAGGGTACTGACCTTTAAGCAAAAAGTGTCAAATTGAAACATTTTGTGCTCTCTGATATGACATTCATTGAAATCATAATAATTTCAGATATAATAAATGTGATTGATAAACAAAAGATTATTTCAATTGCCCGGCTGTCCACCTCCTTGACAATTCCTCGTCAGAAGAATCGTAGGTTGATTTTGGCAATCATGTGCTTCACTCCGAAATGGCCAGCATGCATCTCGGTCAGCACGGCTTCCTTCTCCTCCTTAGTAAACATCACCCTGCTGTGTGGTTGGCCATCCTTCCTCCGTAAGGTAGATATGATTGACTAACAAGTTGGAAGAGAAGAGTTGTTGAAATACTCAAGTCTAAGTACAATTGCACTGCTGTCTTTCTCTCTCTCTCTGTCTGCCTTCCACTCTCTTCCCACCTCTCTGTTTCTCTCTCTCTCTCTCTCTCTGCCTTCCACTCTCTTCCCACCCCTCTCTCTCTCTGTCTGCCTTCGACTTTCTTCCCACCTCTGTTTCTCTCTCTCTCTCCGTCTGCCTTCGACTTTCTTCCCACCTCTGTTTCTCTCTCTCTCTCCGTCTGCCTTCCACTCTCTTCCCACCTGTTTCTCTCTCTCTCTCTCTGTCTGCCTTCCACTCTCTTCCCACCTGTTTCTCTCTCTCTCACTGTCTGCCTTCCACTCTCTTCCCACCTGTTTCTCTCTCTCACTGTCTGCCTTCCACTCTCTTCCCACCTGTTTCTCTCTCTCTCACTGTCTGCCTTCCACTCTCTTCCCACCTGTTTCTCTCTCTCTCACTGTCTGCCTTCCACTCTTCCCACCTGTTTCTCTCTCTCACTGTCTGCCTTCCACTCTCTTCCCACCTGTTTCTCTCTCTCTCACTGTCTGCCTTCCACTCTCTTCCCACCTGTTTCTCTCTCTCTCACTGTCTGCCTTCCACTCTCTTCCCACCTGTTTCTCTCTCTCACTGTCTGCCTTCCACGCTCTTCCCACCTGTTTCTCTCTCTGACTGTCTGCCTTCCACTCTCTTCCCACATGTTTCTCTCTCTCTCACTGTCTGCCTTCCACTCTCTTCCCACCTGTTTCTCTCTCTGTCTAGTGAAGACACCTAGTTAATTAAAGGCATTTGGAATGACCATAATTGCTTACACCTATCCATTTGATTGATCAGGTTTAATAACTTATAGCTAGACACCTCAATATGAGAGACATAACTATATCAGTGGAAGCTGCTGAGGGGAGGACGGCTAATAATAATGGCTGAAATTGAGTCAATGGAATGGTATCAACCACATGGAAACATGTTTGATATCATTCCATTAACTCCATTCCAGACATTATTATGACCCATTGTCCCCTCAGCAGCCTCCAATGTACTATATGTATAGCTAGCAACATGCAGATGACCAACGAGCTAGATGGAAAATGGTTGTTGAAAAATGGTTGTGCATGGCTAAATCTGTCCAGTTATCTAATAGAAGTGAACTGCTTAACGTTACCCTGAATTGTGACATTTTCTGAATGTTGCGCCTCTTGTCGAGATCAGTGGTGCCTTCATAGTACTTCACCTGGTTGGAAATATAAAAGAAAACCTCCTTCAGGGATGCCATTGAAGTGCAAGCTACATACAAACAGATTGCTTGTCACGCCCTAACCTTAGCAAGCCTTTTTATGTCTCTATTTTGGTTTGGTCAGGGTGTGATTTGGGTGGGAATTCTATGTTCTTTATTTCTGGCAGAGTCTGGTTCCCAATCAGAGGCAGCTGTCTATCGTTGTACTTAGGCAGCCCTTTCCCTCCTTCTGTGTGGGATCTTGTTCTTTGTTGGTGTGCAGGTAGTTTGCAGAACGAAGCTGTTGAGGCGTTGTATTCTTTATTGTTTTGTCTTTTCTAAAGTTTCACTTTGTTAATAAATTATGTGGAACTCAAAGAACGCTGGGCCTTGGTCTCATCCTTCCGACGACACCCATTACAAAGCTACAATAACATTTACAGTAGCTAGCTAACGTTAGCAAAAGAAAACTGTCTGGCTAGCTAGGAAAGTAGATGACAGGCCCCTAAAAGACTAGGGCTGGCCCGGTCTTTGGCCATGCACACCAGCGGTGGGGTTGACATCAAAAGAAAGATGCAAATGCAAAAAAGTACAACATACCTACTGTAAAATATGGTTATTTTGCCTTCACTGGTCCTGGGGCCCTAATTGTTAAGGTCAATGACACATTTTGAGAGATTAAGTGAAAAGAAATTTCTACACATTTGTACAAGTTAATAAAAACGAAATAAAATAGTCATTGCAGAAGTACTCACCCCTTTGTTAAGGCAAGCTTAAATTAGTTCAGGAGTAAAATGTTAAAAAAAAAAAAGGTTACATGGACTGAAATAAGAGGTTGACATGATTTCTAAATGACTACCCCTTCCTCTGTCCCCCATACATACAACACCTGTAAGGTCCCTCAGTCAAGTATTGCATTTAAAGAGCAGATTCAACTAAAGAGATCAGGAACCTTTCGAAAGCCTCATAAAGAAGGGCAGTGATTGTTAAATGAGTAAGAATAACAAATCAGACATTGAGTATCACTTAAAGCATGGTCAAGTTAATAATTGCGTTATGGATGATGTATTAAACCACCCAGACATCACTATGAGGCCATTGACGATTTTAAAACAGCTACGGAGTTCAATGGCTGTGATGGGAAAAAACTGAGGATTAATCAACAACATTGTTGTGACTCCACAATAATTACCTAAATGACAGATATATATATATATATATATATCAAAACATGCAACAAGGCACTAAAGTAATACTGCAAATAAACACGGCAAAGGAACACACTTTTTGGCCTAAATGCAAAGCCTTATGTTTGGGGCAAATCCAACACAACACATCACAGAGTAAACTGCCTTATTGTCCAGCATGGTGGTGGCTGCATCATGGTATGGGTATGCTTGATATCGGCAAAGACTGGAGTGTTTTTCAGGATAAAAAGAAACGGGATAGACTGCTTCAGTCTGCTTTACACCAGACACTTGGAGAGTAATTCACCTTCCAGCAGGACGATAACCTACAACACAATGCCAAATCTACATTGGAGTTGCTTACCATGAAGACAGTGAATGTTCCTGAGTGGCCTAGTTTCAATTATGACTTAAATCTGTTTGAATCTACTTTGTAACACAATACAATGTGAAGAAATCCAAGGGGCGTGAATATTTATGATACCCACTGTATTTGTCCCAGGTCTGATATTTGCATTTTACTGCTAAATGATTAATCATATCACCTCTGAGAGACAGGAAGAGCAGCAGGCTGTGAAGAGTAATGAATCATGTGAAGAGATGTGTCAAACTACCGCTGATGAGGTAACATTTATTATTACTTTCCCCTCCTCAGAGACTGTGTGGTGGAGGGATTCATGATGAAAGCTATCAATGACTTGAACAACAGATCTGTTTAGGATCAGCTAATCAACGGTGTATCGGATTTACACAGGCCATAGAATCATATATATGCATTCATACACACGTAAGAAACGCACACAGAGAAACACACACCATTTGTCTCCTGAGAGGATCGAGTTACCCTGGCTCTGTGACCAGTAGCTTATTAAACATGAAGTTGAACAGGTTTCCTACAGGAGTACAGACCTCCCTCCACTTACTACTCTCTCCTCTACTTACCCTCCTCCCTTTCTCTTCTCTCCTCACCTCTTTTTCTCTTCTCTTCCAGCCTCTCCTTTACTTTCCATGTAGCTGTGCTGGCATTATATTAAAAACTAAAACGAAGAAAGTTGAAGCCTATCATCTGGTCGCTCCAGCACTCTATTTGATCACAATCGCAGACAGGAAGTAAAATCCAGCAACATACAGTATTTACCCAAGGAAGTTCTGGAATGGATGGCTGCTGGGAACACAGTCCTGTTGTGTTGTGACAGACTGAAGCTCAGGTGTGTATGGTGCCTAACTGTGGTCTGTGATGACATTGATGCAGAGTGCCTGGTGTTCTGTTTTATGGATTGAATGAACAGTGAAGAGTAAGATAAAAAATATATAAAAAATTAAACCACAGCGCCACCTGATGGAGAGGGAGAGATCGAGAGAGAGAGAGAGGAAATAATAAAAGATGACAAGGGCAAATGGATATCATTGTAACAATAAGTAGAGGTTTGCTCCTAGATGAAGTTTGCATGCAGTTTTAAAAGTGTTAAATACATGCTTTGGCTCAGTAAACCATTATCAGTGAAATAACAGAGAACATACAAAAATCAACATAAATAGAATGAACTCTCATCCATAAAGTAAACCCTCGTGTCCAACCCCTCCCCCCCACCCCACCTATAGAATCTAAAACCACTCTCATGTCCTATAATCTCATTAATTGACAGCTCTAATTGCCGAAGACCCCTCATTTGCTTTGAGGCTGCTGCATGTGACTCTGATCTCCTCTGAATGTATGTGCTCTCTATCTCATTCCTGGAACTCCTGTCTTCTTCTCCTCTCAGGTCTATGAAGGTCACATCAATTCCCTGTGTCCCATCCAGTCACAGAGCCTCTCCTTCATGCTAACACCCCCAGTCAGTAGGCCCATTAGCAGCCTGCAGACAGGAAGACCTGAGTCCAGCAGACACTTTACTGATCAGATTAGGGCTGAAATTGCATTAGTCTGAATAGGAGAGACTGTTGAGAGTGTTGACTGACCACCGTACTTCCCTTGCTACTGAGATCATATGGCCAGGATCAGTGAAGGCACACTCAACATCTTCATCTGAAGAGGGGAGATATTAACTGAATATCTTCAATAAAGAAAGGAAAAATCTGCCTTTTCCCCCTAAATTCAGTACCAATTCTGACCACTGGGAGGGGCAAGATGACTAATTTTGAGTCAGTATAATACAAATAACTCCAGTTTTGTCCTAATTCCTCACAGTATGATGAAGCCTAGATTAGATTCCAGATCAGATGGGCCCCACAGAGAGACACTGGAGACACTGGAGCGTGGATAGGATACGGATGTGTGTATTGTGCCCATCATCTTCTCCTCTTCATAGTGACCTCAGTAAACCCGTACTGGCTTGGCAATGGGTTACCCTACTTGGCACTGTGACTTCCTGCTGGGAAGAAGTGTAAAGCTACAGTAGCTGCTATAATATTTTCAGTGTCATGCATTCTAAATGAGATTTCCCAAGAAAAAATGTAGCCTCTCTGGCTGAGAAAGCGCTCTGCTACACGCACACATAAACCCATTTACTTCAACTGTTCAGTATGGCAGGCAGTGAAATACAAAGCCATTACATTAGAGGTATGACTGTAGAAGTGGTGTAAAGTACTTAGAGAAAATATTTTACAGTTTTTTTCCAACTGCTTTACACACAAAATCTTTTCATGTCACACGATTTTTGAAACCTCACTCAAAGTGCAAAACTACACACCAAATATCCAAAACCATAAGCTATTTCACAGCGTTTGACTCAGTTGTCAATTGCATAAAACAATTATCTACCTAAAACACAAAAATCGAACAGGAAGTGACTTGCTTTCCTTTTCCAAACACAACCAATCAAAATGCTACACTTATTCACCAGGTCACACACACACACACACACCTCAGATGTGCAAACACTAATAGCTTAACTGATCACTAACCAATCACTGCTTTACTGTAGTATAGGCCTATAAATAGGTCAAAAGGTTAGATTACCTGTTTTGAACAATGGATGACAACAATGGACAGAGAGCAAGAGGAGTAGGAGGGAGAGGAAGAGGACAAGGGCAAAGAGAAGGAAGGAGAGCCATCTCTGATGAGATTAGGGCAAAACTTGTTGATCATGTGATCAACCACGGTTTGACCATGAGAGAGGCTGGACTGAGAGTCCAGCCCAAATTGAGTCGATTTACAGTGGCGTCCATAATTCGAACCTTCGGAAATGAGAACAGGTATGCAACTATCTAATGACTATTTTAGCATTACAGCAATGTACTGTAAAATACATATGACTGCATAAACATTTGTAACTCTCAGCCATCCATTTACTGCACTGCATTGAATGAATGAGGTTGGTTATCATGCTGTACTACATTTTTTTGTACAGTATGCTGAACACATACTGTGTTTGAATTCTGTACAGAGTGGAAAGGCAAAGACATCATGGAGGACGAGGACGCTTGTTTACAGATGTACAAGAGACTGCAATTATAAATATGGTCTATGTGGGGACATAGAGATTGCTCTGTCTAAGGTTGGATACGCCATGCTAGGAGATACTTCCCTCGATGTTTGGCAAGAGAAAACGTATCCTGTGATGTGGACGAAGTATTGTGGCCAGACTCAGGCCGGAGAAGCGATGAAGCGTAGCTTAGCACTGGTGATCCCGCCCACCAATTCCTGGACTGAACCCCCGGGACCCCACACACACAAATTGTGTTCTTTACTGTATTCTAAAGAATATACTTTTGGTTTACATAAATATTTTCTGTTTCTACATTGCATTGTTGTTTACAGTGTACTTGTTACCCCACTCAGCAGATGACTTTCACTGTAGAACATTGTATTGAAATGTAGATATAAGCCTATGAAAGACCAAAGAGCTTTAGATGTAGAACAGTGTTTACATGGTATATCCAGAAATGTACTATTATGAAAGCAGTGTTTGACATTTGATGCAAATGCTTCATTCTGACATGTGTTTATGGCATTTTGAATGCGGTGTTACATTTTGAAGGAGATGTGAGGCATTTTGCATTTTGTGTGTGCAGTTTTGGGAATTGTGTGTAGAGTTTTGAAAAAAAGGAGACAGTTTTGAAAACTTGTGTAAGCAGTTGGAAAAAAACTGTCAAATACTTAAGTAGTTTTTGGGGCTATCTGTACATTACACTTCATATGTTTGACTACTTTTACTTTCACTCCACTACATTCCTAAAGACAATATGTACTTTTTCCTCCCATACATTTTCGCTGACATCCAAAGCTCCTTACATTTTGAATGCTCAGATGGGACAGCCCGAGCATTCGAAATACACTGTGTTGTCATCCCTACTGCCTCTGATCTGGCGGACTCACTAAACACAAATACTGTGTTTGGAAATTATGTCTGTGTTGGAGTTGTCCGTAAATAAATAAAAAGAAAATCATACTGACTGTTTTCCTTAATATAAGGAATTTGATGTAAAAGTAAAAAGTAAATACTATACTCAGGTATGACAATTTAGTATTTTCCCACACTGTACTTAAGTACACTTAAAACCAACCACTTTTAGACTTTTGGTATTTTATTTTACTCAAGTATGACAATTTGGGTACTTTTTCCACCTCTGCCGTAGAGGAGATTCAACAAGACACTCAGGGAGGGCTGCAGCCAAACAGTCACACAGAAGTCATCTGTAGGCCCTGTAAAGAGCACCAGAGGATCTAACATACTATATACCCCCTGTCCTCTGCTATCATCAGGCTGATTCCTCGTGGTGATTTTCAGGCAGAGCTCTATGAGGGCATGGGTAATACAATAACACACTGTCTTTGAACTACAGTCAGTAAAGCGTTTCAAATAGACGAGGCTGTCTGCTTGGAATCTGCTAGCAGCATCTGCATAGAAAGATCTAGAGGTTGAGGGATGGGGGGAGGACAGCAGCAGATCGTCATGCAGTGACAACGTGCTTCTACATCTGCTTGGCTTGTTGTTTGGTGTTTGAGGCTGGGTTTCTGTATAAGCACTTTTACATCTGATGTAAAATGGGCTTTATAAATAAATGTGATTTGATTTCGATTTGACTGTTTCTGGAACACGCTGTGGAGAAACATCTGCATAAACAGCATGAATATGAATTTTAATGACATTGATGCCACACTCAGAAGAAAAGGAAGGAAAAATAAAATCTATTGAAGAATGAATATGGAAATGAAAACAGAGATAAAAGGAGTCACAGGGGGCATCTGCTGTCCATTGAGGGAAACGCGGCACTGTCAATCTACCCAGCAGGCACGCCGAGGGAGACAGTTTACAAAACAGAGCTCCAAGCACTATGTGTAAACTCTACAAGTCTCCTCATTCCCTCAGCCTAGCCTGTCCCATATTGTTGGAGGTGGAGGTTAATTAAGCAAGTATAAGCTGGAGGTTAAGCAAGTACTGCTCAGAAAATTATACAGACAGACATAAATATTGCAACCTTACTGGGTTGCTGTTCTTCAGCTCAGGTCAAAGTTTGAGAGAATACATCAGAGTTTACCATACCCCCATGTTAAATTCTGTATATTCAAACAGAACTGGCCCATAGTGTATATACAGTGGCAAGTTCACAGACTCCCAGCACAGACCTTTAACACTATCGGAAGAAAAAGGGATGACTCATTAACCCTTCATGGCCCTCCTCTCTCTCTCTCTGAGAGCCCCCCAGGACCTAGTCAACCATCTCTTAATGAGCAACGATCACATGGACCACGTTTCATTATGCATGAGCTCTTAACCCTTACAGGAGCTGAGAGGATGAAAATGCTTCCCCAGTAGCAAGGAACTATTTCAGCATGCTGTGTTTTGGTTGTAGTCCTAATGAATTCAGGAATTAATTGAATGGGGGGAGGGTTAGATGGTAATGGGTCAGGTAAAGTCTAGTAGTGAAGGAAGCTTTTACATTACAACCATTTCAATCACTTTTCAGAGCTAAAGGGAAAGAAAAAAGAGAGACAGACAGAGAGAGAGAAAGTTTCACTATTTCTATGTCCAGCAGGTGTCACTACTTGACCACTAGTCTAACCTTTTGGCCCCTAACATCAGCTCATAGGTCTAGTCCTGCCCTGCTCACACCCACAGCACTATCACCACCTTATATGATGTCACATCAATAACAACATGGGATATAGCAATAACAACACATTTTCAGGTTTCTATCCTGGATATGTAACTGTAGAACATATGTATTAGTTGCACAACATATGTTTATCAGATGGTAAAACTTCTTGATGCACCCACCCCGTTAGCGGGATCATTTGTCAACATCTGCTGAATTGCAGAGCGACAAATTCAAAATAAATTACTAAAAATATTTAATTTTCATGAAATCACAAGTGCAATATAGCAAAACACAGCTTAGCTTGTTGTTAATCCACCTGGCGTGTCCGATTTCAATAAAGCTTTTCGGCAAAAGCATACCAAGCGTTTATGTAAGGACACCTCTCTCAGTAGACAAAACATTACAAACAGCTAGCAGCCAAGTAGATTGGTCACGAAAGTCAGAAAAGCAATAAATTAAATTGCTTACCTTTGATGATCTGAGGATGTTTGCACTCACGAGACTCCCAGTTACACAATAAATGTTCCTTTTGCTCCATAAAGATTATTTTTATATCCAAAATACCTCCATTGGGTTGGCGCGTTATGTTCAGAAATCCACAGGATCGAGCGGTCACGACATTGCAGACAGAAATTCAAAATAGTATCCGTAAAGTTCGTAGAAACATGTCAAACGTTTTTATAATCAATCCTCAGGTTGTTTTTACAATATATAATCGATAATATTTCAACCGGGACTGTAGCTTCTTCAATAGGAGAGAGATATGTCTGCTCCAAGCTGTTGCGTATGAAAAATGCTGCTGGCACCCAGCCATCCACTGACGCGAAGTGATCTTTCTCGCTCATTTTTCAAAATAGAAGCCTGAAACTATGTCTAAAGACTGTTCACACCACGGGGAAGCCATAGGAAAATGAATCTGGTTGATATCCCTTTAAATGGAGTGAAGGCAGGCAATGGAACAGAGAGCTTTCATGAAAAACAGCACTTCCGGGTTGGATTTTTCTCAGGTTTTCGCCTGCAATATCAGTTCTGATATACTCACAGACAATAGACAGTTTTGAAAACTTTAGAGTGTTTTTCATCCAAACATCAAAATACTGCCCCCTACACTCAACAGGTTTTGTTAACCATAACGTATCATTGTTGTACAATAAATCTCTCTGTGTGAAGATCAACAAATCAACCAATACAATTATTTTATAAAGTCCTTTTTACATCATCAGTTGTCACAAAGATTACACTTCATCTCTGGGATGTCATCTACCCATATGTCCCACTTCTCTTCTCCTCCCTCCCATCCTTCCAGCCCTCCATCCCTACCCTCCACCAACACTTCTTCATATCAGCCATGTTATCGCATTTACACACTCAGCCCACATGCAATCAGCCACAACACAGCATCAGCATAGGCATGAATCAAACATGAGAAACTCATCCTGTGAGCATGTACATGGGCGTGTTCGAGCGGATCCCTTTTGTCAAGTTTTTCAAAGTGTGTTGCATTATGGGGGTAAAAATTCTCCGACTTGCGCCTACATGTCGACTGCATTGCCTTTACATGTGATCAAAGGTCATTCACTTTTGACTGCAAGTTTCTGTTGCTCTTTATCAGCTTCATCCCGCAGCAATCGCCTGCATTGTGGAAGGCTCTATTGTCAACCAATCATTAGAGTGTTTTTGTTTGACCCACGGCCACCCCACGCGAATGTGACCAAAGACATGACTGAAACAGGAACCAATTTCTTGTAGGCTTTGCAGTGGATAGCCTATATACAAATGAATATGATATTTGAGGCTCTCTCTCAGTAATTGATTGTACAAGGAACACACAGTTTGTGAGTGTCTGACATGGGGGGGTTGGGGACATGTTTATTTCAACATTATACAGAACATTTTTTTTAAACAACGACAAGACTGCAATGTTGATTTGAGTCTTGCTGTCGGAAAACCATTAGTGTCAGACTTCTGGCTGTTGCAGATGAATCGGCCTGAGCGACAATTAAATAAACGTGTTGTGCACAAAAGTGATGACTAAAGTGTCTTATTAGGAATTTTCAAATCTGTCTTCTCTATGTGGCCGTGTATGGAAATGGTCTTTCTGGGCCAGGAAACTGCAGTAGCAAACTGTAGGAGCAGTAGAAACCGTGCTTCTAGACCGGAACCCTGACTCCTGTCTATAGTCAGTTGCTTTCACCTTACCACTCAAACTCATTCCATGGCTGTGGTCCAAACACTTAAAAGACACACCCTATCCCCTCAGTGGTGTAGTGGAGGTGTGCTGTCCCAGAAGTGGACACTTCTGATGACGTATCATGACGTCTGACGAGTATACACTTGCAGGGCGAGGGGTGAGGGGAGAAGGAATGATTTTTAATGGACTACACTTGGCCGGAAATGTGTCACTCCTTCATCCCGTGATGATTGTGTTTTCAGCCACCGCTGGCTTGTGGGTGCTTTATATGCGCTACATTCAATTACGAGAGCATGTCTACTTATATGAAATATATAATTATTAATATACGCCTACTGTATGATAGCTAGCAAATGAATTAGCTAACTAACGTTAGCCTGCCTAGCTGGAACTTCTGAAGAAGGAAAATGTTTTATTTCTACAATTTCCAAAAGATAACCAAACAAAAACAAATGTACTTATCAGGTAGTAGCAACATTTCAGACTTATTTGCATTTGTTTTTACTTACACTTCTATGTTGACTTCTCCATTGATGTTGTTTTGAAGTTTTCTGAGACTTTCCTTAGCGGATGAACAATTGTTGCAAATTGAATTATGGGGAGTTTCAGGCCCCAGAGCGAACATAACTGTTCACTCGCAAAGCCGACTAAAAACGAGGGCTGAGGAACTTACGTTGCAAACTTCCCTTGCTTGGCTAATCATTTGGACCACCCTCCAAGATGGCGATGGGGATTCCCCCAAGGGCATAAGGTGAGGGTAAGTGGACGAGGGCGTGTCTTTTAAGTGTTTGGACCGCAACCCATGCCTCCATGTGAGAGAGGACTAAGGACCCCTGGCTGTTGAGCTGCCCTATGAAGTGCCAGATGAAATATTCATCCTCTGTATTTATAATGGAGAAGATGCTGCTGCTGCTTCCACCTCAGGCTAACTGTATAACCAAGATACAGACAAAATGTTTTGAAACTCCAATCAAATCACCACCACAAAGCATTCTGCTGGAATGCACTTGGTCAAGTTATTCTGCCTGAGTTGTACTGGTATACATCATAAATTAAATGTACAATATGTTAAATGGTGACGTACGTTAGAAGTCTCTGGTCTGAAATCTACAGGCTGGAAATGTACATTGACTGTGATAATGAAGAGTTCAAGTGGAATAACCACAGCTGTATCACATTATGGTTAACGAAAACATTTAGCACATTGACACACACACAGTGTAGTGGAGGTGTGCTGTCCCATGATTAGTCTACCCCCCTTTCTACATGTTCCTCTCCGTAGGACCTTGACCCCTGCTTCTAATCCTCTCAAGCTCTTCTCATCTGACCCCCAGCTCCGCACACACCCCTCTGGGTCACTGTCACCCCAAATTGAATCTGCTCCGTATCACCGACACATTCATCACCCATTCAAGACACATATATACGGGACACTGACATTGCATTAAACATCAGAAATATATATAAATAAACACCCAGAAAATATTTTCTAAGCTGTCATTTTCTATTGCCTGATAGCTTAGAGATAAAGAGATGTATTTGAATTTGTCCTCTTCTAAGGCAGGTTCCTTTGCCTTCCAGGCAGACAGAGACAACTAGTAGTGGCAGTCATGGATTCAACATGACATTTCTGTGGCCTGGGGGGCTCTTGTCTTACCAGCTCTGTTAGAATAACATACCATCTAATGCAGACAGGTGTAGGAGATAAATACACTCAGAAAAACATAACTGTAACATTGGATTTAACACCTTCCACTTTGAGAGCGTCACATGGTATGTAAATAACAACACACACACATACATACATATATACACACACACTGCATTGGGAGATGCCTAGATAACATACATTATAACCTATTGCAGTGTCATGTTTACCAACGGTCTAAGTACATATTGTACAAATGTAGCGATCAGTACTAGTTTGGCTTCATTTGGACTTTGCTATAGAAAATTAACCTATCAAGACACTCTTGCAGCTCAAGGGGCGGCAGGTAGCCTAGTGGTTAGAGTGTTGGGCCAGTAACCGAAAGGTTGCTAGATTGAATCCCTGAGCTGACAATTTAAAAATCTGTCGTTCTGCCCTTGAATAAGTTAGTAGTTAAATAAAGTTTAAACAAAAAAGAAAAATGGAGAGCAGAGGAAAACAAAAGAATTCCATGCCCCCATTCTGTTAATGCCAATGTGGTCATACGATGGTGGAGAGAGGGGACGGAGGGGGAAGGAGAGAGCCCAACAGGCATCTGGGGTGCTGGGATGGGACAAAAGGGCAGACCATCTACCCACTGGGGGCTCATTGGAACCACAGGCATGCTTGTTACCAGTGGTGCCTTGGATGGGCCAGCAGGGGGAGAAGGAGGGGGGACCATTGATGTCCCCTTGCTGGCCCCCTTTCAGGAGTCTAAGCAAATACAAACACAAAAATGGATATGCATACGATAGCAAACAGACGCACTCACATAGGGAGGAGGTGTGAGACACAACAGCTGTCTCCTTTGAGAGAGGCTACAATAGGAGAACTCTGCAGGAGGGAGGCAGCACCTGGCTCTCCCTCCCTCCCCCGTCCCTGACATATTCAATAGTACAAGGTGGGACGGGGACGGGGGACGGGGGGGGGGGGTGAAGTGTGGACAGAGGGGTGCCCTGCTCCTTCAAAGTATAATATGATCCTCTGATCTGCATGTGTATAATGTTTGACTCACTGGTTCTAATGTCAGAGCCTGTTCTTTTGAAGAAGGATGTATGTAAACAATGTCTCCTTTCATCTTGAGGAGGATTAGAAGATTATGGATTTTAGGTCATTAACCCCCAGAAGAGCAACTTTACCAAAGAACACCACAACGGTCCTCTTGACCATGTAACAACCACAACCTGAACCACTTGGTTTCTCTGTGCAAAGCACAGGCACAGAAATCGCATAGCCACACTACCAAATGCTCCTTGTTCTCCTGTTGTAGTTTAGCCAGTGTATCTGAGGACATATGCCCTCACAACAAGGTGGGTGGTTAGCCCATCTGCCTCACACTTCCCTGCTGCAGTGTATGTGCACATTGTGTAAGTGCATATTACATTTTACATTTACATTGGACTTTTTAGTCATTTAGCCAACGCTCTTATCCGGAGTGACTTACTGTAGTGAGTGCATACATTTTTCATACTATTTATGTGGAACATGTAAATATGTGTGTTTATCTAATGTAGTATTGATGTGTGTGTGCGTTTTGTTTTACTATCCTTGTAAGGACCAGAAGTCCTGTCAAGGGTAGTAAAACAAGGAAAATTCAGTGGGAACATTTTGCCTAGTCCCCACCAGGAAAAATATGATTTTAAGTTTAGGGGTTAAGTTTAGGTTTAGGATTAGGGGTTAGGTTAGGGGTTAGGGTTAGGGGTTAGATTTAGGTTTAGGTTTATGGTTTGGGATTAAGGTTAGGCTTAGAGTTAGGAGTTAGGTTTAGGTTTAGGATTAGGGTTTGGGATTAAGGTTAGGGTAAAGGTCAGAGTTAGGGTTATGGTTAGGTTAAGGGTTAGGGTGTGTGTGTGTACTGGGGCTATGCGAGGCTACACAGGTGAGGCATCCGCCTGTCATGAAGATTAAAGTAGTATCAGCAGGCTATGTGGTCATAGGCGATGACAGTAGATAATAAATAGACACATTCAGAATATTAACAGTACAAGAGAGAGGCTGCAGGAACAGTATAGATAGGGTACAACACAGCATTAGTGCCAAGGCTAGAATATTAGATAACAGGCTAGAAATAATCATCTTCCCTCACAAAATGAACAAAACTGAGCTAAAGCGTAAAAGGAGCAGTGTGTCCACAGAATTATCCTCACAAAACCTGAAAGGAAATGTGCATAAAGGATTCCTTGCTTTATGGGGTGGCAGAGTTTTGTGTGCGTGTCAGTGGGGTGAGGAGGTTATGACTGGCTAAGTGTGTGTTTGTGGGTCCAGTGTATTGGGGGCCGCATTCCAGATTGCTTCTTCAAAGGCAGGAACCTCCTCCTCCAGACATCTGCAGCCTGGAACATAGTGCACTTACACCCCTTTCCCAAACACACCCTCTCAGCACTCATAGGAATGCCCCTCAGTAACAGGTCCCCTGAACGAAGTCTGTCAGACTGTCGATGTTCCCCACCACTAAGCATGAGCAGAGGGCTGATAGAGCAGACCTGTGTGATGATGATGATGACAGGCAGGCTGGTCCAGACCAGCATCTCACCGTGTGGAGAGGTAGCTATAGTCCCTGTGACTGACAGACGCCTGCCTGGCTCTCATAGAGCAGGCTCACTCACACTGGGCCCAAGCAAAGCTTTTCCTCAGGAGAAGTCAACTGCCTAGCTTTCCCTGAAAAAACTATCTGTATTTTGGAACTCTGTTCTTTGATTTCACTAAACTTTAACATTCTGTCATAAAGAGCATGTGTAATACTTCATAAAAAACATGTTTTCTCAACTCAAAAGATTCCGTTTAAAAAATGACTATAGTAAGTGCCAATTCCAGTTTTTTCCAACTGCTTACACAAGTTTTCAAAACTGTCTCCTTTTTTTTCAAAACTCTACACACAATTCCCAAAACTGCACACACAAAATGCAAAATGCCTCACATCTCCTTCAAAATGTAACACTGCATTCAAAATGCCATAAACACATGTCAGAATGAAGCATTTGCATCAAATGTCAAACACTGGTTTCATAATAGTACATTTCTGGATACACCATGTAAACACTGTTCTACATCTAAAGCTCTTTGGTCTTTCATAGGCTTATATCTACATTTCAATACAATGTTCTACATCTAAAGCTCTTTGGTCTTTCATAGGCTTATATCTACATGTCAATACAATGTTCTACATCTAAAGCTCTTTGGTCTTTCATAGGCTTATATCTACATGTCAATACACTGTTCTACATCTAAAGCTCTTTGGTCTTTCATAGGCTTATATCTACATGTCAATACAATGTTCTACATCTAAAGCTCTTTGGTCTTTCATAGGCTTATATCTACATGTCAATACAATGTTCTACATCTAAAGCTCTTTGGTCTTTCATAGGCTTATATCTACATGCCAATACAATGTTCTACATCTAAAGCTCTTTGGTCTTTCATAGGCTTATATCTACATGTCAATACAATGTTCTACAGTGAAAGTCATCTGCTGAGAGGGGTAACAAGTACACTGTAAACAACAATGCAATGTAGAAACAGAAAAAAATTATTAGGCCAAACATTACTGTTGTATACAGTAGCATACAACAAAACCATAAATATATGTTATGTAAACCATGGGATTTATGGGATTTAGAAAAGGTGAATATGGGGGTAGGTACAAAACTACAAATTGTGAATGGGTGGCAAACCAGTTTTGGACCAGAACAGGCAGGTGAAAACTAACATTGTCCCATAAAAGCATAAATCTATCAGGCTCCTGATCTGGATCAGGGACAAGCATTGTGTAAATTGCATCCAGAAAAGTGAGCATATGTCCGGTGTTGTACGGACCCAGTGTGGCATTGTGATGGAGGACCCCGTTTTGAGTGATGGCAGCACACATAGTTATATTACCCCCACGCTGTCCGGGGACATTGGTAATAGCCTGTCTGTCCTATTATATTTCTTCCGCGGCGCCTGGTTTTGGTGAGGTTGAAGCCAACCTCATCCACATAAATAAATTCATGGCAAATTACATGGGCATCCAGCTCCAATGCTCTCTGTAACAGACAAAAGGATATACAGATGAGTAAATATGGTATGTCTGAAGTACTGGAAGTAGTGTTGCATACATACCTCTACAAAGTCATGTCGCATATTCTTGACTCTGTCAGAGTTTCTCTCAAATGGCACCTTGTAAAGTTGTTTCATCGTCACTCCGTGCCGTTGGAGGATGCGTTGTATGGTCGACAGGCTTACCGCATTGATGTTGTTAAATATGGTGTCATTATTCAAGATATGCTCTCTTATCTCTCAAATCCTAATTGCATTGTTGGCCAAAACCATATTTATAATTGCAGTCTCTTGTACATCTGTAAACAAGTGTCCTCGTCCTCCATGATGTCTTTGCCTTTCTACTCTGTACAGAATTCAAACACAGTATGTGTTCAGCTTAGGAACTGTAAATAATGTACCAAAAAATGTAGTACAGCATGATAACCAACCTCATTCATTGCAGTAAATGGATGGCTTAGAGTTACAAATGTTTATGCAATACTATGCAGTCATACGTATTTTACAGTACATTACTGTAATGCTAAAATAGTCATTAGATAGTTGCATACCTGTTCTCATTTCTGAAGGTTCGAATTATGGACGCCACTGTAAATCGACTCAAGTTGGGCTGGACTCTCTCATGGTCAAACCGTGGTCAAACAAGTGTTGCCCTAATCTCATCAGAGATGGCTCTCCTTCCTTCTCTTCTTTGTCCTCTTCCTCCTACTCCTACTCCTCTTGCTCTCTGTTCATTGTTGGTATCCATTGTTCAAAACAGGTCATCTGACCTTTGACCTATTTATAGGCCTATACTACAGTAAAGCAGTGATTGGTTAGTGATCAGTTAAGCTATTAGTGTTTGTACATGTGAGGAGTGTGTGTGTGACCTGGTGAATAAGTGTAGCATTTTGATTGCGTTTGGAAAAAGAAAGCAAGTCGCTTCCTGTTAAATTTTTGTGTTTTAAGTAGAGAATTGTGTGTAGTTTTTAAAAAAAAAGAGTGTTTTATGCAATTGACAACTGAGTCAAAGGCTGAGAAATAGCTTATGGTTTTGGATATTTGGTGTGTAGTTTTGCACTTTGAGTGAGAGGTTTCAAAAATCGTGTGACATGAAAAGATGTTGTGTGTAAGCAGTTGGAAAAAAACTGTAAGTGCCAAATATGGTAACGCAACAGGGTTGACGATTTCGTCTTAAGCCAAAATCCCCCTGTGACAAGGGGAATGGAATCTTGTTGTGTACAACAGGGAGTGGCAGTTGAATGCAAGCTTGACAAAAACATTTCTATCTACGGTAACAGGGTTGACATGTTATGCTGGAACTGCTTAGTTTTCCACCCCAAAACAAAACATTGTAGAACCAGCTCACCTACTTTTACACTCTAGTTTGACAATTAGATGTTCAATGTTTCTGTAGATTTTTTTAAAGGAATAGTTTCACCATAATAAAACAAGAGTTCAGTTCACGTAAGAGGGTCGACCTTAAAATGAGGGACAGAGGTAAATGAATCACTAATTACATTAAATAAATATTAACCTTCAGAAATGACTTTGTCAAAGCAACAAAATAATTAGGGCTTTACAATAATGGTGAAAACGTTGAGAAATGTGTGGTTTAAGTGGGTTAAAATCTTCCTAGAAGTCAAATAGGTGCACAGAGGGACATGTCAAAATGCTGAATTTTGGCACTTTAGCAAGTGCATAGATCTTGATATGAGACAAAATGAAGATTGCCCAAATCCAATTCAGGGAATTTTTGAAAATAAGATATTCAGTGCACCCCCCTCTGAAGATATGGTGCCCACACTGAACTGATGAATAAAAAGTTATAGCCAATAAGATGTGAAAAGTGGGTCAGAGAGTGACTCAGCAGAATCTCTGTTCAGAGCTGCTGCCTGCCAGGCTGCCTGCCACTATGTTTCACCCTCCGCCCAAACTTTCAAGGGCTCCTGCATTTTAATGCTCAGCACGTACTATTACTCCTCGCTTGCTACAGCAGCTAATGTACTCACAGTCAAAGAAAGGCTGCGTCGTGACATTCTCTCACAGTCACTCACTTACACATGCACACAAACATACAAAACAAAACACACATAGAAGCCACAGAGTGTGTGTGTGTGTGTGTGTGTGTGTGTGTGTGTGTGTGTGTGTGTGTGTGTGTGTGTGTGTGTGTGTGTGTGTGTGTACGCAATGGTTAGGCGTGTTCCTGGGGCATAGCTGTGCATGGTGCATTTTGCTAGTCTTTGATAATGCCTGCAGAGGGGGGAGGGGGCCACAAGTGAGAAGCAGGGGACATTTTTTGGGGGGGGACAGACTGAATGGGTTTAATTGTTTTACTTGGCTGATTGACTTATGGGGATATGAAAGGGAGCGGCCTGCTGCCACAGGGGTGGGAGAGAGGAAGTGTGTGTGCGTGTGTGTGTTTAGGGGGTGACAGGACTCTACAGGAGCATCTGTTGAGGCACGGGCCAGATGGAGGGTGTGTGAGGGGCCTTGTGTGGAGGCACGAGCTCCATTCTCTCTATTTTTATCCCTCTGCCTCCCTCTCTCTCTCTCTCTTTCAGTCATGCATTTTGCTTCAATAGAGACTCCATAGCCCTGACAGATGTGTCACTACTACACTGGAGCACCACGGAGTAAACAAAGGAGGGGAGACTATTCAGTCCAACTAACCAGGCCTGCTCAGCCCCTGACCAAACACAACCCAGTCAGACCTACAAAGAGACTGAACGAGACATGCTAACATACATGCATCCAACCCCCCCTAGACACACACACCCCTCCTAGAGCTTCACTGCCACCGCACTGCGTGTCCGCATCACACGTGTAACGTTTGTTAACCATAAACACTGGAGACAGATGCACTGGGCTCTCTCTCTCTCTGTGTTGTGTAACATAATAGAGAGGGCACAGGGAAGCAGAGGAAGCACTGACAGTAGATGGCAGTCGTCTGTGATCTATGGCAGTTAGCATGGGAAACTATGTGTGTAGCTTTCAGAACTGCCACTTTAGGGCTCAGTCCCAGTCAAAGCCTGTCATTTCATTCCATCTTATAATCATAGAACTACTAATTACCAGGGGAGGAGGAACAGCAGGGCTAGCAGATAGAGGGAGAACTGAAGGACTGAGAAAGAGAGGGTGAAACAAAGAAAGAGAGAGAAAAAGAAAGAGGGAAAGAGTGAAACAAAAAGAGATAGAGAGAGCGAAAGAGAGAAAAGTTCCAAGCTCCATGGCCTTGTCCCTGTCGAGAGATTTAAAGAGAGAAAAAAGAAATAGAGAGAGCAAGAGAGAGAGAGAGAGAGAGAGAGGGAGAGAGAGAGAGAGAAATCTCCCAGCTCCATGGCCTTGTGCCTGTGGTTCTGTAGTAGATGATACTGTATACATAGAACTCACACCCATCTCATCTCCCCTCCTCTCCTCTCTCTCCTGGTTACCCAGCTGCTAAGGTGATGGTATCATGTCTGGAGGGAGATGAGGGAGAGGGGCTCGGTGTGCGTGCGTATGTTCATGGGTTTGTGTGTGTGTATGGGGGGACATCACTTCACTGCCTGGAAACACATGAGTCAACTGGTACATAAGCAGGTTACATCACTGGAGAGAACCCAGGGGAGAACGTCTGCCCCCTCTCATTGAAGCCACAGAAGTTCAAGGCTGACCGCAGTACTGCAGGATTTGTTAGCAGAAAACAAGATACCCATTGTAGTGAATGGAAAAATGGCAATCTTCGTAATAAATCTTTGTTTAAATAAAAAACATTTTTGAAGACAATCATGGTACCAATAATTGTTTCTAATACACCAGATGTATGTGCTTCAAACGTTTATAAGTTCTAAGGATAATTTAGTTGCTAACGGCTGCCTTCAACTTGAGTTACTCAATGAGAGGGGGCAGCACTGAGTGGGCCTGCAACGTCACTTCCTGGAGAAGCTCAAACTGCGTATGTGACGCCATCTTAACCGACTTGATTTGGCTTCAATATGCTGTTGAGTCTTAAAAAAACAACAACTACAACAAAAACAGGACTGAACGGTGTCCCATTATTGATGGCTTTGTCCATTCATATATACAGTCATTGGCAGAAACACCAGTCCCTCCTACATCGTCCCTGGACATGCTTGAAGATTATATATAAAACATGTTTATTTGACTTTTATATGACCAGGTTATTCATTGAGAACACACCATCTATCACGATAATGACCTGGGTGGTCAAGAGGTGAACGATTGAAAGTAGTGAGTAAACTTCCACTGTAGCATAACCCACCTATTACACCACTCTGGGCGAGAACGTTGCCATTCCCAGGAGAAATTAACATCAGCAGAGATAGTGTATCTGTATACTTCATCTCTGTGCTGCTCACTGCCTCTCCCTCTACCATAATGCCTGGAGATTTCAAGCACACACACACACACGCACGGACATACACACACACACACACAACGCCTATGAACTGTTCTGACAAGTCATGGCGACTCACAGGGGCAGGAGAGAGGGTCACATGCCACGATGCATATGGCGTGATTGACTGAATGCAAAGCTGTGCCTCAGTTAAACTCCTCTTCTTCATCAAACCACAATACTTAGATGGCTCTTTAATGTAACATATCCTCTTCATCTTCAGCATAGTTCACTCTTCAAAGTTAAACAAGAAATCCTGTTGTTGGCTTTTACTGTAAGCCTCCAGTCTAAAGATCCACAAGCACATCCTCTGACGTTATAATCATCCTATTCAATCTACTGGGTCTGATAGAAAACAAGGGTTCATAAGTTTTGTTTGACCTTCCTACCTGGGTTGTGTTGCTGACTAATCAGACACAGTCAGCTGATCTGTACAGTATTACAGATGTAGGCAGCTTGATTAACAGCTCAGACCACAGAGAGTACATGACTTTATTTGACTATTTCAGGAACAGACACTGACATATTATTTCCCACAGCATTGGATCATTTGCTCATGCACTTAATAGGCATACCTAATCTGCCATGGTGGAGGAAAACCCACCATAACTTACAGTGCCTTCAGAAAGTATTCACACCCCTTGACTTCTCCCACATTTCATTGTGTTACAGCCTGAATTTCTATTTTACCATTATTTAACTGGGCAAGTCAGTTCAGAACAAACTCTTATTTTCAATGACAGCCTAGGAACAGTGCCTTGTTCAGGGGAAGAATGACAGATTTGTACCTTGTCAGCACAGGGATTTGATCATGCAACCTTTCAGTTACTAGTCCAGCACTCTAACCACTAGGCTACCTGCCTAGTGGAGTTGTTTGTCACTGGCCTAAACACAATACCCCATAATTATAAAATGGAATTATGTTTTTAGATATTTTTACAAATTAATAAAAAATTAAAAGCTGAAGTGTCTTCAGTCAATAAGTAAAACTTTGCTTATCACGTCACATAATAAGTTGCATGGACTCTGTGACTGTGCAATAATAGTGTTTAACGTGATTTTTTAATGACTACCTCATCTCTATCCCCCACACATACAATTAACTGTAAGTTTCCTCATTCAAGCAGTGCATTTTTAACACAGATTCTAATGCCTCGCAAAGAAGGGCACCTACTGTTAGATGGATAGAAAAAAGCAGACATTGAGTATCTCTTTGAGCATGGTGAAGTTATTAATTACATTTTTGGAAGGTGCAGCAATACACCCAGTCTCTACAATGACACTAACATGACACAAGGCGAGACCCAGATGCAGATGGTTGGAGTCTTACAATGTTTATTAATCCAAAAAAAGAGTGGGCAGGAGAATGGTTGTGGACAGGCAAAAGG
The DNA here is from genome assembly GCF_018296145.1 of Oncorhynchus tshawytscha. Classification (NCBI taxonomy): domain Eukaryota; kingdom Metazoa; phylum Chordata; class Actinopteri; order Salmoniformes; family Salmonidae; genus Oncorhynchus; species Oncorhynchus tshawytscha. Next base: position 29,592,913 of record NC_056439.1, on the reverse strand, counting down.
TCAAAACCAGATCATAGTCCAGGAGGTACAGAATGGCAGACAGGCTCGTGGTCAAGGCAGGCAGAATGGTCAGGCAGGCGGGTACAGAGTCCAGAAACAGGCAATGGTCAAAATTGGGAGGACTAGAAAAAGGAGAATAGCAAAAAACAGGAGAAACGGGAAAACTGCTGGTTGACTTGGAAAAACATACAAGACGAACTGGCACAGAAAGACTGGAAACACAGGGATAAATACACTGGCACAGAGAGACTGGAAACACAGGGATAAATACACTGGCACAGAGAGACTGGAAACACAGGGATAAATACACTGGCACAGAGAGACTGGAAACACAGGGATAAATACACTTGCACAGAGAGACTGGAAACACAGGGATAAATACACTTGCACAGAGAGACTGGAAACAAAGGGATAAATACACTGGCACAGAGAGACTGGAAACACAGGGATAAATACACTGGCACAGAGAGACTGGAAACACAGGGATAAATACACTGGCACAGAGAGACTGGAAACACAGGGATAAATACACTTGCACAGAGAGACTGGAAACACAGGGATAAATACACTTGCACAGAGAGACTGGAAACACAGGGATAAATACACTGGAACAGAGAGACTGGAAACACAGGGATAAATACACTTGCACAGAGAGACTGGAAACACAGGGATAAATACACTTGCACAGAGAGACTGGAAACACAGGGATAAATACACTTGCACAGAGAGACTGGAAACACAGGGATAAATACACTTGCACAGAGAGACTGGAAACACAGGGATAAATACACTGGCACAGAGAGACTGGAAACACAGGGATAAATACACTGGCACAGAGAGACTGGAAACACAGGGATAAATACACTTGCACAGAGAGACTGGAAACACAGGGATAAATACACTGGCACAGAGAGACTGGAAACACAGGGATAAATACACTTGCACAGAGAGACTGGAAACACAGGGATAAATACACTGGCACAGAGAGACTGGAAACACAGGGATAAATACACTGGCACAGAGAGACTGGAAACACAGGGATAAATACACTGGCACAGAGAGACTGGAAACACAGGGATAAATACACTTGCACAGAGAGACTGGAAACACAGGGATAAATACACTTGCACAGAGAGACTGGAAACACAGGGATAAATACACTGGCACAGAGAGACTGGAAACACAGGGATAAATACACTTGCACAGAGAGACTGAAAACAAAGGGATAAATACACTTGCACAGAGAGACTGGAAACACAGGGATAAATACACTGGCACAGAGAGACTGGAAACACAGGGATAAATACACTTGCACAGAGAGACTGGAAACACAGGGATAAATACACTTGCACAGAGAGACTGGAAACAAAGGGATAAATACACTTGCACAGAGAGACTGGAAACACAGGGATAAATACACTTGCACAGAGAGACTGGAAACACAGGGATAAATACACTGGCACAGAGAGACTGGAAACACAGGGATAAATACACTGGCACAGAGAGACTGGAAACACAGGGATAAATACACTGGCACAGAGAGACTGGAAACACAGGGATAAATACACTGGCACAGAGAGACTGGAAACACAGGGATAAATACACTGGCACAGAGAGACTGGAAACACAGGGATAAATACACTGGCACAGAGAGACTGGAAACACAGGGATAAATACACTGGGGAAAATCAGCGACACCTGAAGGGGGTGGAGACAATCACAAGGACAGGTGAAACAGATCAGAGCCTGACAGATACAAGTGTCCTTCCTAACTCAGTTGCCGGAGAGGAAAGAAACCATTCAGGGATTTCACCATGAGGCCAATGTTGATTTTAAAACAGTTACAGGGTTTAATGGCTGGGGGTGAGGATGGATCAACAACATTATAGATACTCCACAATGCTAACCTAATTGATAGAGTGAAAATAATACAAATATTCCAAAATATGCATCATGTTTGCAACAAGGCACTAAATTAATACTGCAAACAATATATATACTTGGAACCAAAAGGGTTATACCTGGAACCAAAAAGGGTTATCCTATGGGGACACCTGAAAAACCCTTTTGGAACCATTTTTTCTAAGAGTGTAGGGACTGGGGATTTTTCAGGATTAAATAGAAACCTGGTTCAGTCTGCTTTGAATTCCCTTTTCAGCAGGACAATAACCTAAAACACAAAGTCAAATCTACACTGGAGTTGTATACCAAGAAGACAGTGGATGTTCCTGAGTGGCCGAGTTACAGTTTTGACTTAAATCTGCTTGAAAATCTATGTTAAGACTTGTCAATGGTTGTCTAGCAATAATCAACAACCAACTTGACAGAGCTTGTAGAGTTTTGAAAACAATAATGGGAAAATATTGTGCAATCCAGATGTGCAAAGCTCTTATTTACCAAGAAAGACTTACAGCTGTAATTGCTGCCAATGGTGATTCTAACATGTACTGACTGTACATGGTGTAAATACTTATGTAAAATAGATATTTCACGTTTTCACTTTGTCATTATGGGGTTTTGTATGTAAATGGTGAGAAAAAAAATATTTAATACATATTGAATTCAGGCTGTAACACAACAAAATCTGGAATAAGTCAAGGGGTATGAATACTTTCTGAAGGCATTGTGTATCATAACTCCCATTGAAGGGCAATTCCCATACAGTACGTATATGGAAATAATGCTGGTGCATGTAGGCCTAAACATTTATCACACATTGTGCAAAGGCTCCCGAGTGGCGCAGTGGTCTAGGTCACTGCATCTCTGTGCTAGAGGCCTCACTACAGACACCCTGATTTGAATCCAGGCTATATCTCAACCAGCTGTGATTGGGAGTCCCATAGGGTGCCGTATAATTGGCCCAGCGTCGTCTGTGTTTGACTGGTGTAGGCTGTCATTGTAAATAAGAATGTGCTCTTAACTGACTTGCCTAACCTAAATAAAGGATAAATATGTTTTTTTTAAGGGAAATGTGTTTTGATTTCCTCGTGTCACTTTTACACTAACTCAAAGCTATTTATGGGTATACCAGGCAATCAGGGGCAAACAGCTTGAGCTCTAAAGTTAAAAACTTGACAGAGAGTTACATTTTTATTTAGCTTGGTGGAGAATTAATAAGAGGGACGTCAACGTGGACATGCCACATTATTATTCTGTTGACTCTGGAGGAAGGTACGATGGGGCACAGATCTGGTAATCTGGCCCTGGCTACACTAGCAACTTTTATTAAATGATTGATTCTATGTATTATATGATTCAATATATTACTTGGCATCCTGTATTTGTGTTCACCTCCTCCGGTAGTATTGCACACTGTCTCTCTGGCTCTGTTTAAAAGGGCGCACTGGTGCACACTCGCAAGTCGCAACACTTTGGTCGTGTTCCACTGCTCAACCAATGGTTGCGTGACATGTCATTGACTGTGCTGTTGGGCACCAGATTGCTAAAACATATGATGTGGTTAACTAATATATATATTTTTTTTTAAATATGCAGCCGTTGTAAGATCTGGCATAGGTCAGAAACACCTGGGCAGAGGAACGCAGCCGTATACTGTAGGCCCCCCGTACTCAACAGGCGGACCATGTTCATATGAACATACATAAGACATGGCAAAATGTTTAGAATTGCAGGAAATGTGCTTTAAAACATCAAAATTGTATCTCTGCCCCATGGCAACATTTTTTGAATTGCAGGAAATTAGCTTTAAAACTTCAAAATGTTCTCTCCGCCAACAAGAAGGGTGTGAACAGTTTTAACAGTTTGGGATCACGTGGGTTGTGAGGTGGGGGTTTGTTACTATGCCGATAAAAGACAATATCCATTCTGACCTTTGCCACCTAGGAAATTTGCGTGACCGGAATTTCACAAATAGTACTTGGGTACCCCTGACATAGGCTGCCTTGCCCTATGTATTGTTCAGGACAACTGCTTGTTGAGATAACGTGTGTTGTTAAGCTTTCTTGTTATAGACTACACTCAGCTGCATGAGTGATAGGCTTATGTTAAGCTATAGGCGTTTTTCCTTTTGTGTCCAAGACAGACACTTTTTCTGGTTTGTATTTTTGACATTTTGTCCTTTCTCCATTTTTAGTGATCTAAACCCCATGTAAAAAGGTGCACTGTTATCACCGGGCTGCACTGTACATTACAAATGTATTGCACCATATTTTTTTCTCTCTGGTAGAGTCTGTGTTCTCAGACCTTCCTAACTAGACTGCTGGATCTCGTCATATCTTCACACCCTCCTCACCACCACCAACACACTTTCTCAAACCTTCCTAACCAAGAAATATCCAAGACTAACTCAGTGCAGATCTGAGGCGGTGCACGGCATGGTGGAGTAGGGCAGGGTTTGGGGGTTATGGGGTTTGAGGGGTTAATGTGGTAGAGGGAAGCCCAGCAGCTAACAGCAGCTCGATTTAGCGAGAGCACTGTGTATTTTGTGACGCATGGTCTTGTCATTATCAAGCAGGTTTCCATTGCCTATATGTTGGGGTTGCCTCTCCAGAGGGAAGCTTTCATGGTTAAGTTACAGTCCCTCCCTCCCGCTCAGTCGGCATGTTGAGGCAGGCCTCACTCTGGATAAGAAATTAAAGCCAATAGTTTTTACTGTTTTTATAAGGTGAGTGGTTGGTTTTCATCTAGAGAGGATTACATGTTGTCACCAAACTGGCAACATACGTCTTTCAGTAGCTCTTTGAAAATATCCTGCTGGTACAGTATTTATTCAGTTGACTTTGAGCTTCAATCACGTCATACATCCCAATAACAGCTAATATTGGCTCCTTTTTTAGACTTTATCAAATGTTTGTTGTTGTTGTTTCTCTGTAATATTACTAGCCACCTAGCAATTTTATGAAGGTGACTTTAACTAGCCGAGAGAAGTTCCCAATCTCCCAACCTCATAACTAGCTACGAAGAAGCCATTTCAGGATATCAAGTTAGAGTAGCTAGCTTGTCTAACCATCTTAGCTGGCATACCTGCTGGCAAAGTTGGTAGACTTTGGTAGAAAAACAAGCAACAACTAAATGTACTAAATAAGACTCAAATTCCTTTAAATCATTTCCCCAGATGTTAGCAGAGTGCAGAGGATCATAGTTAGTTTCTTTAAAAAAGAACCAGCAGTCAGACACAGAGAACTCAAGAGGTATGCTTAGCTATGCAGAAAAATCTATATGTATATTTTTACATATAATTAAGCATAATGATTATGTATTTAGATTGCAGGAAAAAGCTGTTTCAGGTGTTTGAAAAATGCTCAATTCTCCAACTTGGGGAGCCCCACAGCTATCCTCACATACTTTGTGCACCCTCAGATTTTTGGGGTGCATGATGCTCCTGCCTGCACACCTCGCCTCCTCCCCCTGGTGTGAGTGAGTGTGCCCGTGTATGTGTTACCGTGAATCTCATCAGGGCCATAGAGACATAGCGGAGATTTACCGTCTGAGACAAGGGAGTGGGTGGAAGAGAGGGCAGACGGGTACCAGGTCTCTGTGTGCTGTCACTGGCCATCCATGTCACCCCCTCACCTCCCTCCCACGCACACACACACACACACACACACACACACACACACACACACACACACACACACACACACACACACACACACACACACACACACACACACACACACACACACACACACCAGCTCCTCTCCAAACAGTTGCAGGCCAGGACACACATCTCAAACACACAGACCAAAAACAGGAAAGGACAGGAGCCTTCTCTGTTACGTTCAAATATAGACTACATTCACCACAATATACAGTGCATTCGTAAAGTATTCAGACCCCTTGACTTTTTCCACATTTTGTTATGTTACAGACTTATTCTAAAATTGATTAAATTGCTTTTTTCCTCACAATACCCCATAATACTCCACAATACCCCATAATGAAAAAGCAAAAACAGGTTTTTAGACATTTTTGCAAATATATTATAAAAAATAATTTAAAAATATCACATTTACATAAGTATTCAGACCCTTTACTCCGTACTTTGTTGAAGCACCTTTGGCAGCGATCACAGCATCGAGTCTTCTTGGGTATGACGCTACAAGCTTGGCACACCTGTATTTGGGAAGTTTCTCCCATTCTTCTCTGCAGATCCTCTCAAGCTCTGTCAGGTTGGATGGGGAGCGTTGCTGCACAGCATTTTTCAAGTCTCTCCAGAGATGTTCGATCGTGTTCAAGTCCAGGCTCTGGCTGGGCCACTCAAGGACATTCAGAGACTTGTCTCGAAGCCACTCCTGCGTTGTCTTGGCAGTGTGCTTGGGATCGTTGTCCTGTTGGAAGATGAACCTTCACCCCAGTCTGAGGTTCTGAGTGCTCTGGAGCAAGTTTTCATCAAGGATCTCTCTGTACTTTGCTCCGTTCATCTTTCCCTCGATCCTGACTAGTCTCCCAGTCCCTGCCGCTGAAAAACATCCCCAAAGCATGATGCTGCCCCCACCATGCTTCACCGTAGGGATAGTGCCAGGTTTCCTCCAGCCATGACGCTTAGCATTCAGGCCAAAGGCTTTAATCTTGGTTTCATCAGACCAGAGAAAATTGAGAGTCAGAGTCCTTTAGGTGCTTTTGGCAAACTCCAAGCTTAGTCTAAAGCAGTGACAACTAAAAGATACCAAAGACGACTTAGTCCAATCAACGTAAGCTAAATATGATTAGGATGTACATGGTACTGATTTCTGTGTGTGTGTGTGTGTGTGTGTGTGTGTGTGTGTGTGTGTGTGTGTGTGTGTGTGTGTGTGTGTGTGTGTGTGTGTGTGTGTGTGTGTGTGTGTGTGTGTGTGTGTGTGTTGTGTGTGTGTGTGTGTGTGTGTGTGTGTGTGTGTGTGTGTGTGTGTGTGTGTGTGTGTGTGTAGAAAAAACATGTTGACTCACCCTACTTGTAGGAAATGCCAATGCCGTCCTCCTCTTTCATGTTACTTAAACGGTCTATTACTCTGTCATGATACAGTACATGCTTTTAGTTTTTGTTGTCCTAGGCTACGTTAGCTTACTACATCAAGCTACATATTGAGCTTTCATCCTTTCAGGTCAGGGGCACAATGTATGAATTAACGGTTGGATCAGAATCACTGTTATAATCACTGGCCAGTACGGAGAATTAAGTAGAACCACAATTCCAAATCCCTATCTTCATCCATGGCTAATTTAGGAAAGGGACAATTTCAGCTCGCCAGAAGACAAAAACATAACAAATGCAATAGTTTTTAAAAAACAACATGTAAACAACATTTGGCTTTTGGGGTGATGTGATTAGTGTGAAGCCAAATTCAAGCTGGCTTTCCTTGACACTTTTTTCTGGTGCGCCAGGACCATTCACAGTTGAGCTGACTCAGATTGGCTATTCCCTTGTATTCAATGTCTCTGGAGGCAACAATATCATATTATTTTTCACCAGACAGCATTAGATAGATGGGCTTCACATACAGAGACAAAGGGGCTCTGTTTCCCTCGCTTGGATGCTTTCTTTGGTGAGATACATTCAGCCTCTTGCGAATTGAAGGAAAATTATGAAGCACAGACAGACAAAGAATACATTATTTGACTTTTTTGTACATTTTTGGGGAAACCTGGCTTCCCATGGCATCCATGAATACATACCACTGATGTTGTGTAAAGAATGTGGTATGATGTGTAGAGGCTAGAGTAGAGTATGTTTATGAATGATGGATCACTACATGGTAGAGAGACGTATTCATAGAGACTTGTTCACACATGTTGAATATTCATGTGTCTTTTGAAGCAGGACCTCTCTAGTCACATCAGACAAGACATGGTGAAGGTCAAAGGAAAACTGACTCATGTTAAAATGACCCCTCCCTCCCTTCTTCTTCCTCAGTGGCTGTGTGACAGATCCCATCTGCATGGTATCCAGACAGTGACTAATGACATCCTCTTCCACCCATCACTCACGACAGGACCATGCTTCATCTCTGGCCTACGATCGGCTGATTCAGTATATGTGAGGCACGATTCTTGAATTGTGATTGGCATATTCAGAGTAGTGATTAAGTTGATATATTTGACTGACTGGTACACCTGATGTTCATATTAAAAAGGTTTGTGTGAAAAGCTGTAAGGGATCTGTTTGAGAAGACTGTTAAATTAATGGTGAGTAGATTCATATTGGTACGGTTTGGGGGATACTAATTTGTCTAGTAAAGCAACACAAAAATATAGATCTATTAAGAAATAATTTGATAAATGAGGTTCAGAGAGATAAGTCAAATCATGGGGGAAATAAGCTTAATAGAGTTCATTATTAGTTTTCATGGTTTAGCTTTGTCTGTGTGTGTGACAGATTGAAGTCCAGGTGATTCTGCTGCACAGTTTCCCATAAAGTACCTGTTTTCCTCTGAAAATTCAATTTGCCGCTTCCTCAGTAGACCATGATGTTCTCAAATGTTCCTTCTGTTCCGTTTGTGACAAAGCTGGGCTGTTTCCGTGGTTCCCATGGCAAGACTGAGGCCCGGGGTTTAATGCAGGCTCAGCGAAACACACAGAGAGAGATAAAGAGGACGAGAAACTAATGATGAGGGAGAGGAGACGGAGGATTCAATTAGACTTAGAGGCGGCTTTCCTCTAGAGGCAGGAGTGAATCATGCTGCCAGACCACTGGCCTCCGTCGGCAAGCTTAGTCTCACACAGCAAGGATCTATTTGTTTGGGGATTATATGGTTACAAACCAGTTGACCTTAATTCATCAAATCACACTTGGTCAAGTCTACTCTGATACAAAAGTAAACTTCTCCAGCAGGACCCTGACTCCAAACTGCCCATCGTGCATGGACCACTTTGAGCATAGAACTTGCAACATACAGTAGGCCCATGTTATATTGAGCAGAACTGTAATCATCTAACTGTTTACGTAAAAATAGCAATAAAAACAGATGGGAAAAAACATTTGCATTATCATGATTATGATTATTCAAAGTGTAAATAGTGTGACTGAGACAGATGACTCTCATCTCTACCACTCAATTACCCTCTTACTCCTAAATGGGGATTTTATACACTCCAACAACCACTTCTGTTATCCCCTTTTAGTATTAGCACATAGAGAGACATATAGAGAGAGACAGTGGGAGAGAGAGAGAGAGAGAGAGAGAGAGAGCGAGAGCGAGAGAGAGAGAGAGAGAGAGAGAGAGAGAGAGAGAGAGAGAGAGAGAGAGAAAGCACAGGAGGTCTGTTTTAATGTGTGCCATTAAACCAAATGAGTCCTGTGAAAAGGGACCAGAAATCAAACATGATGCTCCAGAGTGATGCCCACATAACAGGGAATTACCATTATCATGATTATCAGCATCATGTTTATCTGACCTTTCTATCTCTCACTTATTGCCTCATTATGAGATTGCACATTTCTTTGTCATATTGCCATTGGGGAATTCATTTGAACTGGCCTATTGTAGATTGAGGGCAAAAATATATTAAGGGGCCGGCCTTCTGAGTGGCGCGGTGGTCTAAGGCACTGCTGTGCCACTAGAGATTCTGGGTTCGAGTCCAGGCTCTGCCGCAGCTGACTGGGAGACCCATGGGACGGTGCACAATTGACCCAGCGTCGACTGGGTTAGGGGAGGGTTTGGCCGGCAGGGATGTCCTTGTCCCATTGTACACTAGTGACTCCTGTGGCGGGCCGGGTGCAGTGCATGCTGTCACGGTCGCTAGGTGTACGGTGTTTCCTCTGACACATTGGTGCGGCTGGCTTCCGGGTTAAGTGGGCATTGCGTCAAGAAGCAGTGCGGCTTGGTTGAATTGTGTTTCGGAGGACGCATGGCTCTCGACCTCCGCCTCTCCTGAGTCCGTACGGGAGTTGCAGCGATGAGACAAGACTGTCAATTGGATACCACAAAATTCGGGTGAATAAAAAAAACAAAAAAAACATTATATGTATATATTAAGGGATAAAGATCTTTGCCCTGAAATTGGATAATTCAGTTTTGAATTGAAATGTTATCAAGGATAACTAACTCATTAAGGAAAGTCAACGACCTCAAGAGTCTCCATTGTACCCCAGGAACAGCTGCAGGTGCACACACACACAGTTGCTATGGATACCTTATGTTGATGTGTGTTATAGATCTGTTCTCAAAGCTTACCCGTTGGAGGATAACCCCCCTATTCCCTCTGTGTGTAAGATGGATCTACTTTTCCATTTTGCTCTGATGTTGACAAATGAGGTTCTTTACCCACCGACACTTACGGAGTAGCAGCATTGTCCCTTAAAAAATACAAACATTTAGATGGTTGTATATAGATGATGTATGGGCAGGCTGGAATACATTGTGCTGTCAGTTTGTTCGGTCTTAATGACTTAATTAACCTTTCTCAAAAGGCCGATTAGAACACTTCTGGGACCCACCTCAGCCACCCCCTCCACTCCTTTCCTCTCCACTCTCCCCATTGTCAAGGGTGGTCTATACAATTTAATTGCTGGTAATCACTCACAGTCTGTTTCTACATGACAAATAGGCCCATTACTGTGTGGAGAACAGGCGCACGGTACCAGAGCAGACACAGTCATGGTTTCCTATGTTTGCTCTATGGGTATGTCTGAGCCCGGGTGGCGAAAGGGAGGGAGCTGTCTGGCACCCCCTTTTCATGTCTAGCATCTTTCCATTTCACTACCAGATTGTAATTGCTGTCCTACTCATAGAAGTGTTAGTCGCTACCCAGAAATGTGTGTTTGTGCGCATGTGTGTGATAACAAGTTGCTTCTCCCTAGTCTCAGAGGGGGCTAGGCTGAGGAGCACGGCTGTCTAAACACTCCCCCATATGCATCACATCACTGACTGCACAAACAGGTTGCATAACAACCACGGGAATAACCCGCTCCCCACCTTTCTCCCCACGCTGACCCAAGTGCATGGCAGCAAGCAGGCTAACAACAGGCTCTGCTACAGGGGTTAAGTTATCTGCCCAGCTACCTGCTAGGGGAGAAACCTCTGCTTAGGGGCTAACCCCAAATCAGCTATCACTGTCAGTACTGTTCACAGCTAAGGTGGGGTGGGAGGGGAAGAGGGAGAGGGAGAGAGGATACAGCCCTTAAAACAGAGGAGAAAGAGAGGGAAAAGAGAGAAGTTCACTCATATTTATGTCTGCTGCAGTGCACAGAGGGATAGAGACAGAGGGCAGGCGGGGAGCTCAATGAGGCCAAGCTTCACCAATATTTTATATTTGTTACATCTCATTTGTGGCAATGCTGTCAGTAGAGGGCTGCAGTCTTTTCCAAACCATGACTGTAGTCTAAAGAGGAGGTGGCAGAGTTTGTTCCCCAGTACAGTGTCCCAAATAAACCCAGCAAATAAAACTCTTAATTTTCTGAATCATTTATTCAGCCTTTAAAAAGCAGCCTAGGATCAACGAGAACCCTAGATAATGAGGATGGGCTGGAAGGAGACGGAACAGAAGAGATTTCAACATGATAACCGTGTGTGATGCAAACTTACAACTCACTAATGATCTGGGGGCATGAAATTTTATCTGCAGCGATGTTGTTGTCTGTGTTCTTGTAGTTGTTCGGTCTGTCTGTCTTTCTGTCTGGCCGTCCAGCCTTCCGTGTGGAGAGACATTAGGAAGTTTGACAGAGTGTGGGCTGTGGACTTGGAGCAGAACAATACAGAATGCTGATACAGTCCAATTCTTCCATCTCACCCCCCAACACAGCTCCTCTCTCAACCCAAACACAGACAACAACAGAGGCACCAGCCTCTGGGTGCAAAATTCTAATTCCAGATAAAAGCCCAGAGATATCTTTTATGTTGAATTCAAATGAGATTTTTGGCTAATTAATAAGCCATCTTATTGAGGGCCAAACCCTAGGCAAGCGAGGAGGTAAGAGGAGAAGAAAGGAGAAGTGGAGTGGCCCAGAGGAGGAAAGAGGAGGGTTAACAAGAGGAGGGTTAACAAGGGGGAGGGGGGGTGTTTTGGTAGATAGGGTGGTTCTGTAGATAACAACAGTCTGGTCATTACTGAAGGTCTTTCAGATATTTCCCTCGGTGGATCTGCTCATTAATTTTCAAATGACCTTCATGGGAGGAGTCACTGTGGAGCTGAGTGAAGCGGAGGATGGGAGGAGTCACTGTGGGGCTGGGCTGAGTGATGGGGAGGATGGGAAGAGTCACTGTGGGGCTGAGTGAAGGGGAGGATGAGAGGATTTACTGTGAGGCTGGACTGAGTGAAGTGGAGGACAGGAGGATTTACTGTGGGGCTGGACTGAGTGAAGGGGAGGATGAGAGGATTTACTGTGGGGCTGGACTGAGTGAAGTGGAGGATGAGAGGATTTACTGTGGGGCTGGACTGAGTGAAGTGGAGGACAGGAGGATTTACTGTGGGGCTGGACTGAGTGAAGTGGAGGACAGGAGGATTTACTGTGGGGCTGGACTGAGTGAAGGGAGGACAGGAGGATTTACTGTGGGGCTGGACTGAGTGAAGTGGAGGACAGGAGGATTTACTGTGGGGCTGGACTGAGTGAAGTGGAGGACAGGAGGATTTACTGTGGGGCTGGACTGAGTGAAGTGGAGGACAGGAGGATTTACTGTGGGGCTGGACTGAGTGAAGGGGAGGATGAGAGGATTTACTGTGGGGCTGGACTGAGTGAAGTGGAGGACAGGAGGATTTACTGTGGGGCTGGACTGAGTGAAGAGGAGGAGAGGAGGATTTACTGTGGGGCTGGACTGAGTGAAGGGAGGATGAGGAGGATTTACTGTGGGGCTGGACTGAGTGAAGTGGAGGACAGGAGGATTTACTGTGGGGCTGGACTGAGTGAAGGGGAGGATGAGAGGATTTACTGTGGGGCTGGACTGAGTGAAGTGGAGGACAGGAGGATTTACTGTGGGGCTGGACTGAGTGAAGAGGAGGATAGGAGGATTTACTGTGAGGCTGGACTGAGTGAAGAGGGGGATAGGAGGATTTACTGTGGGGCTGGACTGAGTGAAGAGGAGGATAGGAGGATTTACTGTGGGCTGGGCTGATTGAAGGGGAGGGGGAGGAGTCACTGTGGGAGGCTGAGTCACTGTGGGGCTGGACTGAGTGAAGAGGAGGATGGGAGGATTTACTGTGGGGCTGGGCTGATTGAAGGGGAGGATGGGAGGAGTCACTGTGGGAATTGGCTGAGTGAAGGGGAGGGTGGGAGGAGTCACTGTGAGGCTGGACTGAGTGAAGAGGAGGATAGGAGGAGTCAACTTGGGGCTCGGCTGATTGAAGGGGAGGATGGGAGGAGTCAATGTGGGAATTGGCTGAGTGAAGGGGAGGATGGGAGGAGTCACTGTGAGACTGGACTGAGTGAAGAGGAGGATAGGAGGAGTCACTGTGGGGCTCGGCTGATTGAAGGGGAGGATGGGAGGATTTACTGTGGGGCTGGGCTGAGTGAAGGGGACTGTGGGAGGAGTCACTGTGGGATTGAGATGAGTGAAGGGGAGGATGGGTGGAGCCACTGCGAGGCTGGGCTGAGTGAAGGGGACTGTGGGAGGAGTCACTGTGGGATTGAGATGAGTGAAGGGGAGGATGGGTGGAGCCACTGCGAGGCTGGGCTGAGTGAAGGGGACTGTCGGAGGAGTCACTGTGGGATTGAGATGAGTGAAGGGGAGGATGGGTGGAGCCACTGTGAGGCTGGGCTGAGTGAAGAGGAGGATGGGAGAGAAAGAGAAATAAAGAGGTGCAATCTCAGGATGTGCTGATTAGTGTTTTTGTGGACAGTTTTGACGGCTGAGGGTGTTGTATGGAGATGAAATTTCCTCCCTATCGAGGTTGATGGGAGACAGCTGTTTCATAGCGCTGCAGCTCTCTAGACAGAAGAGAAGTGGCTGACAGCTGAGTAAACAAAGTTAACTAAACAAAAATAAAAACCCTCTCTTGTACTGTAGGTATCCAAGGGTAAAAGGATTTGAGCATTTCATGAAGCCTCTCAGTGTGTTCCGTGGCCATGTTTAAAACACAAATAGACTCTGGCGTAGCACAAAAGAGAATAGATTGAAGATTTCATTTTCTTCAACCAATTGATAGGATTCCAAAACGCCTACATAGGAAAGCAGATGAGTTGGTCATTCAGTGTCTTTTTTCCCAATGGTAAGCCCTATCTTGGGGTCTTTGGGATGGGGGGGTTGGAATTGGTATTGGGGCTGTCGGAAGAAGGGAGAAATGTTGTGATTGGGGCATGGGTGTGGGCAAGGAAGGACGAAATGTCCTCTAATCTTCTGACTTTACCTGAGTGGGATGTTCCACTGTCAAAATTAGATTTGACCATTTTAAATAAATTAACAGCGATAAACCCACGCTAGTCCAAACACTCACTCACTTAGTCATCTGATTAGAGATGATTGTCTCAACCAACATCATAATAACATTCTACCATGCATATTTGCAATGCTCAACACATACTACTTTAACATGTCTGATCATCCAACTCTTGTCCCACCAGTTCTACGCTGTGTCCTTAAACACAGGATTCTTATATGAGTGTGCTGTACACAGACTGTCTATTAGTGGCGGCTCCTCAGAGGAGGAAGCGAATGACCATCCTCCTCAGTGAATTTCATAAAAATAAAAATAGTGAAACATAAAAACAGTTATCATTTTTAGATAAAACTAAACTTAACTTCATGTCACCAAATAATTTATTAAAACACACTGTTTTGTAATGAAGGTCTACAGTAGCCTCAAGCACTTTGTAGGGTAGCACCATGGTGTAGCCGGAGGACAGCTAGTTTCCGTCCTCCTCTGGGTACATTGACTTCAATACTAATAGCTACCCGGACTGTCTGCATTGACCCTTTTTGCACTAACTGTTCTGACTCATCACATACTGCTGCTACTATTTACTATCTGTCACTTTATTCCTAGTTATATGTACATATCTACCTCAATTACCTCATAGCCCTGCACATCGACTCGGTACTGGTACCTCTTGTATATAACGGGGCGGCAGGTAGCCTAGTGGTTAGAGCGTTGGACTAGTAAACGGAAGGTTGCAAGATTGAATCCCGAGCTCACAAGGTACAAATCTATCGTTCTGCCCCTGAACAAGGCAGTTAACCCACTGTTCCAAGGTCATCATTGAAAATAAGAATTTGTTCTTCAAGGTAAAATAAATAACCAGGTTATCATTACTTGTTGTGTGTCTGTTTTTACTTTTATTATTACATGTTCTACTTTTCAATTATTTCTCTATTTTCTTTCTCTCTGCATTGTTGAGAAGGGCCCGTAAGTAAGCATTTCACTGTTAGTCCACACCTGTTGTTTCCAAAACATGTGTTGAATACAATTTTATTTTATTTGGTTTGATTTAGGTTAAAAGTTGGGGGGAAAAAGATGAAATGCCCTTACATTGTTAACTTTTTGCAAATCCAATTAATTGTCTGTTGTTGATTCAACTTCATTACATAGATCTTTTGGGTTGAAATGAAGTAGAAACAACGTTGATTCAACCAGTGTTTGCCCGTGGATAGCTACTATGACAGCGACAGTGGCTTGCGAAAATATTCACCCCCCTTGGCATTTTTCCTATTTTGTTGCCTTACAACCTGGAATTAAAATAGATTTTGGGGGGGTGTCATTTGATTTACACAACATGCCCACCACTTTGAAGATGCAACACCTTTTTTCTTGTGAAACAAACAAGATATGTTTTTTTTTTTTTACTGAAAACTTGAGCGTGCATAACTATTCACCCCCCCCCAAAGTCAATACTTTGTAGAGCCCCCTTTTGCAGATATTACAGCTGCAAGTCTCTTGGGGTATGTCTCTGTAAGCTTGGCCCATCTAGCCACTGGGATTTTTGCCCATTGTTCAAGGCAAACCTGCTCCAGCTCCTTCAAGTTGGATGGATTCCGCTGGTTTACAGCAATCTTTAAGTCATACCGCAGATTCTCAATTGGACTGAGGTCTGTGCTTTGACTAGGCCATTCCAAGACTTTTAAATGTTTCCCCTTAAACCACTTGAGTGTTGCTTTAGCAGTATGCTTAGGGTCATTGTCCTGCTGGAAGGAGAACCTCTGTCCCAGTCTCATATCTCTTGAAGACTGAAACAGGTTTCCCTCAAGAATTTCCCTGTATTTAGCGCCATCCATCATTCCTTCAATTCTGACCAGTTTCCCAGTCCCTGCCGATGAAAAAGATCCCCACAGCATGATGCTGCCACCACCATGCTTCACTCAGGGTGATTTGAGGTGTTTAGTTTGCACCAGACATAGCGGTTCCCTTGATGGCCAAAAAGTTCAATCTGACCAGAGTACCTTTTTCCATATGTTTGGGGATTCTCCCACATGCCATTTGGTGAACACCAAACATGTTTTCTTATTTTTTTATTCAAGCAATGGCTTTTTTCTGGCCACTCTTCCGTAAAGCCCAGCTCTGTGGAGAGTACGGGTTAAAGTGGTCCTATGGACAGATACTCCAATCTCCGCTGTGGAGCTTTGCAGCTCCTTCAGGGCTATCGTTGGTTTCTTTGTTGCCGCTGATTAATGCCCTCCTTGCCTGGTCCGTGAATTTTAGTTGGAGGCCTTCTCTTGGCAGGTTTGTTGTGGTGCCACATTCTTTTCATTTTGTAATAATGGATCTAATGGTGCTCCGTGAGATGTTCGAAGTTTTGTATGTTTTTATAACCCAACCCTGATCTATACTTCTCCACAACTTTGTCCCTGACATGTTTGGAGAGCTCCTGGGTCTTCATGGTGCCGCTAGCTTGGTGGTGCCCCTTGCTAAGTGGTGTTGCAGACTCTGGGCCTTTCAGAATAGGTGTATATATACTGTGATCATGTGACAGATCATGTGACACTTAGATTGCACACAGGTAGACTTTATTGAACTAATTATGTGACTTCTGAAGGTAATTGGTTGCACCAGATCTTATTTAGGGGCTTCATAGCATTGGGGGTGAATACACATGCACGCACCACTTTTCAGTCTTTTTATTTTATTTTTTGGAACAAGTTATTTATTTCATTTCACTTCAAAAATTTGGAATGGTATGTCCATTACATGAAATCCAAATAAAAATCCATTTCAATTATAGGTTGTAATGCAAAAAAATACGGAAAACACCATGGGGGATGAATACTTTTGCAAGGCACTGTACGGGACAGAAACAGGATGTGTTATGAATGAGAAATAAATTAAACACAAAAGCTGCGTCCCAGGTGGCTGTGATCTCTGATAACCTTTAGGCCCCCTGTATTCATCATGGTTCTCCTGGAGACTTCCTCACTTCCTGTCACTGGGCTGAGGAGGAAACCAGCAGGAAGGAGAAGACATGAACACAGCGTTGGCACAACATCAGATAGTCCCAATGTGCCGTCCCTTGGAGGAGCGAAACAATGCAGACATCTGTGCAGGAGCTTTACCTGGTGTGTCTCCAGAGACATGTCAGTGTGTAGAATAGATCATCAACACGACCTCTCACAGAGACACTGGGCACACTGGAAGCCACTCAATGTGTTTTTCAGTGTTGTTGTTGTTTGTGTGAGTCATGACATCCACAGGAAGTATTGGACACAACTTCCTGTGGTGACCCAGCATGAGGGCGCATCCAATTTAGGAGAAAGGGAAAAATGCGGAAAGGGAAAGAGGCAAGGGGGAGAAGAAGAAAGGAGATAGGAAAGGGAGCATCCACCATCCTTAATTATTCACACATTCTGGGTGTGAACTTTTCGGATCATTGTGCACTGTCTGCAGACATGCTGCAGCTGCATTGTTCACACATAGAGACAGGGTTCTTATAACCTCAGGGCACTACTGCACACAGGGAATGGGGAAAACTGAGAAGTTGTTCCCTTCAGGGGTGTCAGAGTGAGCGGGCCAAGACAAATGAACATGTCAAAAACATAATCCCGAAGCTCTGTCTGCTGCACAATGCAGGCGTTTGCTACATTGCAACATGAGTCCCCCATAACAGACAGGAAAAAGACAAGATGGCTATAGAATCCCATCAAGGTATTCATGAAGACTGCACACAAGGGAGTGTCTAAATCTGCTCAGTTTAGCAAAATTCAGCAGTAACCTTTACTGAATATATTTGTCTTATGTGAACCAGGAGGGGAGTTGATGTGTTTTGTTGTGCCGTATTGGGGGATATTCAAGAGCTTTCTCTGCACACATTTACATCCAAATAAGCCTGAAATGAATATGTCATAGCAACAACTGGGGGATGGAGCTTTAGAGTTAAGCAGTCTGATTTGGGTGGTTAAATTCTATTTTTGCCAGTGATCTTTCCAAATATACAATTTTCTCACTCTCCTGCTGTGGGATATAAGCTGTCCATTTCCTAAACACCTGCATAAAATAAAAACCTCACGTAACGCTCCACTGAATTCACCTATTGTCACTCATTATAGAGGTAATGGGCATTAGAGGTGGGTGGTTTTAACATGTCCTCTTGTGTTCATGGGAAAGCATGTAAGCCTACGCATGGAGCCCCAGGCTGGTATGGCATGCCAACACTGCTACTGCTACTGGAGGGTGAGAGGAGTAAGGGGTGACTGTGATACCGTGCTTATGAGAGTGCCGTTTAACAGCTGACAACACTGACAGCCTGCCCACACGCTACAGTTAATACCAAGCCATTACTTTCCCACACATCCACATAGGCTGACACATTGATCCGCCTGTTGAGAAGGTAACAAGCTTCATTTAGCAGCGCTGTAACTGGCAATTTGGCCACCAGAGAATACCTCCACATGCTATCAACATGGAAACGAATGGCAAGCTAGGTGACAGAGTGGCATTGCTCTCAGCCTGGCTGTGTGTATCCACAGTCAACCTGCTCCTGTCTGCTCTGATATCAGCTCAGACTACAGAGCTGGACCACTGTAGAAATCATGGCTAATTAGCACCAAGGTAAATCCCCAACAGAAACAGCTCAAATCAATTAGGCCATACTGTGGAAGGGGAGCTCAATTTACACCGCTTTTCTCACGATCCTTGGGAGCTCTGGGAAGCCAGGCTGATCGTTGTGGAGAGCAGCCCCACTCCCAGAGGTCTCCCTGAGGCTGGATCCCTCCGCACACACACAGCCCCCTCTCTCCACTCCACCCCTCACATCCTTCTCTCCACTCCCCCACCTCACATCCCTCTCTCCAGACTGACCTAGACATAGACTGGCCATCACATCACTGCTACAGAGACACCCTGCATCATTCTCCCTGCCTGTAACAACCATTCATCCACCCAAACATACTGAAGAGAATACCCCCTATCCTACCTGCCTACCTACATTATACAGATACATGTGACAGGGCAGGAACCAATGTTCCTATCAGTGATATATTTTCTGTTCAATTTGAATAAACAAATGCTAATACAGTGAAATAAAAATACCTTCTAAACATATTTTTTGACTCAATTTTGAACACGTATAAACACAGAAGTGAATCATGCAGACAAATTACGGAAGATTTTACATCTGGGTTAACAGAGATTTAGTGCACAGAAACGACGCCACATAGTGTATAGACCTTCACGTACAAAAGCTCTCACCTGAAGAGAATTGAGGGAAACACTTATCAAAACATTGGTTCATACCCTGTCACATTAACATAATTGAAGAGAATACATCCAACCTGCTCACTAACTGTATAATACATCTAGATCATGACCAGTAAGATACTTACAGTAGAGCCAATGTTATGAAAATACCTTCCAGCTGAATTTCATCTACAATCCACATTAAAGAAACACATTTCCACATTTGCCGTTGTGCTTTCAAACATTTGGTTATTCCCCTCCAGTCCAGGTGACCCAGAACTCCCTGCCAACAGACAGATAGATGTGGGAGAGCTGAGTGGGCGTGGGGTCTTGTCTGTGGGTCCTGTCTGTAGGGAGAGCAGAGAGAAGCCTGGCCCAAACAGCCTCTGGCACATGCTATATACAGAAACATGATGATCCCCTTCCCCTATACCCACCCACCTGCAAATAGAACAAAACAACAATCTCTTTCCAAGACAGAAAATCAGAGATGTCACATTTGGAGAGGAGCTAAGGACATTCTTTCATGTGCTGACATACTTCTTTTTATTTGCTTTCTTCTACCCTCTCTAGCACTTGGACGGTTTAAAGGGAGACCTACAGACTTCCAATCATTGCGTTGACGCCAGTTAGCACTGGATCAGTAAACTACCTCTAACTACCTCTACTTGCACGCAGAGACATTAAAATGGTATCCACGAGTTCATCTGACTCTGGGAAAGTAGAACAATTGAACATCACAGTATTCCTTTAAGCTACATCCCCCCCCCCCAAAAAAAACTTAAGGATTTTGACACGATTGATACTTTTTGTACTACAGCCATGTTTGCATAAAACCTAATGCATTTCGACGGCCATAGACTTTAATGGTGAAAAATCAAAACAATTCTAGACGCTACTCCTCTTGAAGTTGTCAATACCAAACCAACGTTGAAATGTGGCGACTGACCCAACTTAGAACTGTATTCAGATGTTATACTATTTATATTTTTTGGACTATAAGCATTTTACATTTGCATAAATTCATAGGGGTTTGAATGAGTACCATAGGTATACAGAGCTACAACATCAAGTTGAAAACGTTCAAGCTGTCCTCACTTCAAATTCTTTAAAACTTTTATAAACTATAACAATTTTAACATGCCTAAATTAGCATAAAAAGTCATGGATTTAATGCCAACCATAAGAACACAGTGGAAGACATTTCAAATGCTACTGCTCTTTAACCATTTCAGCTACAAACAAAATAACAACTTTAACATTTGCATAAAATAACCCACCAACAGTAATAGTAACTGTTCAAGCTAGAGACACCAAACCAACTTTCACATGTTCAGGCTATCCTATCAATCAATCAATCAATCAATCAATCAATCAATCAATCGTTCCATCTACCTACTTGTTCAACTATAACCAGTCACTACCATTACTACTGTAAATACTACTGCAAGCACAAACATTTTCTTTAGGAATTGTACTTTTCTACTATGAAATAGATAACAGTTGTTTGTGGTGTTGGGTTGCCTGCTCCGGAACATGTGAGGCTGACAGAGACCTGACCAAGCCGACAGATTCAGAAATCAGACGTTTCATCTCAGGGGAATAACGTGATGTGCAGACCCCCTCCCTCCTGGTCCCAGCAGCTGTGCACACATAATACCATTTACTCAGCCAAATCCAGCCTGTTCTAATTAATTACTGCCTCTTGCAATGAAGAGAGAAAAAAAAGAGTACCTGAGTATTTACAAGAGGAGACCGTTAGAGCAGCTGTTTGTGCCACGCCCCTCCAATGGTAAAGCTGCTATAGCCTGGATCAACAGAGGAGAGCTAAAGCTGCAGCTGGGGCTGGGACTACTCCTCAGACTCCCTCTTTGGAGTCTCGTAGATCGATGCATTGCTCTGTTTTTGTTTATGAAGCTATTTTACCAAATCTCATGCTGTGCCTAACACCATTAATAGCCTTATGAGTTACCATACCCAGTCTTAGGGGTGGCTAACTCTGGAAATTCCTTCGGTCTCTTCAGAGTTAGGTAAATCAGCTTTTAGTTTTGTTCCACAGGGCACAAACTCATTGAATCAATGTTGTTTCAATGTAATTTGTCAATGTATGTGGAATCTACGTTGAAAAATACATTGGATTTCAAAAAAGTTATTAATCAAACTCTAAATAACGTTTGATTTGATTTAGTCCTATTATATAACTTTGATTATTGGTTGAGATGGAGACATGAATCCAACGTATCAATTATTCATTTGTAGACAAACTGGAACAAAACATACATCTCCTTCAAATGTTGATGTTCATTTTGGTTGCGTTGACAACCAAACACAATTCAATATCACTTTTTTAATACAGTAAATAGCCTGTGAATTGTCGACAAGTTAACAAATGATATGTTGGATTCACGTCTCCAACTAAAACAAAAATTACGTTTAAAGATTAGGTTTAAGCCAGTGGCTCAGATGAAACTATCCAAACATTAGATATGCTTTAAATGTTGATATTTGGTTGCGTTGACAACCAAACACAATATTAGTTATGTAATACAGAAAATAGCCTAAAGTTAATACTATCTGTTCATTGCAATCCCATTGGCACTTTATTGTCCTTTTAAATGGTTGAATATGCAATGATAACACATTGATATGACAACTAAACCAAAAATCAGAATTGTTTTTCCATTGGAATTAGGTTGTGCTGTTTAAATGGTTGAAAGCATAGTGATAAGCAAACAAGATAATGGTCACCCAGAGATGGTTCTCCTAGTGGCTGGTGACATTAAATTTCTACCAGCATGTCACCTGAGGCAAAATAACTCTGGATCACCTCCACACACAGACGCAGACAAAAGCTCTCCCTCGCCCTCCAATTGGCACTATCCTCCTGATTCCTTTTTACAAGTAAAAACTAAAAAAGGAAGTACCAGTGACATGCTCTAATACAGACGTGGTCCTATGAAGCGGATGCTAAAGAACAGGACTGCATCCGATAGTATTAAGGAGTTTACCTCATCAGTCACCGTTCATTAATAAGTGCATCGATGACATCATCCCCACAGTGACAGTATGTACATATCCCAACCAGAAGCCATGGATTATAGGAAACATCCGCACTGAGTTAAAGGCTAGAGCTGCCATTTTCAAGAAGTGGGACACTAACCCAGACACTTATAAGTTATCCTGCTATGCCCTCCAATGAACCATCAAACAGGTAAAGGATCAATACAGGACTAAGATCAAATCCTACTCCACCGACTCTGATGCTCGTCGGATGCACTGACACTCGTTGGAGGGCTTGCAAACTATCAGAGATTACAAAGGGAAACCCAGCCGCGAGCCTACAGACAACATTTTTAACATCTCCCTGACCCAGTCTGTAATACCAACATGTTATAAGCAGACCACATAGTCCCTGTGCCCAAGAATGCCCAGGAACCTGTCTAAATGGCTATCACACCTTAGCACTCACATCTGTAGCGATTAAATGCTTTGAAAGGCTGATCATGGCTCACATCAATGCCATCATCACAGACACCCTGGACGCACTCCAGTTTACATACTGTCTTCAATTTGCATACCGCCCAAACAGATCCACAGATTACGCAATCTCTATTGCACTCCATACTGCCCTTTCCCATCTGGACAAAAGGAACACCTACGTGAGAATGCTGTTCATTGATTACAGCTCAGCGTTCAACACCATAGTGACCTTCAAGCTCATCACTAAGCTAAGCAACAACACATTTGCCATATTGACCCTCAACACGGGGGACCCTCAGGGGTGCATACTTAGTCCCCTCCTGTACTCCCTGTTCACCCACAACTGTGTGGCAGCGCATAACTCCAATACCATCATTAAGTTAACTGATGACACAACGGTGGTAGGCCTGATCACCGATGACGATGAGACAGCCTACAGGGAGGAGGTAAGAGACCTGGCAGTGTGGTGCAAGGACAACAACCTCTTCTACAACGTAAGCAAGACAAAGGAGCTGATTGTGGACTACAGGAAACTGAGGGCCGAGCACACCCCCATCCAAGTTCCTCGGTGTCCACAGCACTTAGAAATGCTGCTAAATAGTCCGGGTAGCTGGTTAACTGTTTAACTATCTGCATTCACCCTTTTTGTACTAACTATTTTGGCTCATCACATACTGTACGCTGCTGTTACTGTTTATTAAATATCCTGTTGCCTAGTCATTTTATCCCTAGCTATATGTACATATATGTACATATCTACCTTAATTATATCGTACCCTTGCACATCGACTCAGTACTGGTACTCCGTGTATATAGCCACGTTATCGTTACTCATTGGTTATTTATTCTTCATATTATAATAGCTCTATTTCTTTTCTGATTATTTCTCTCTGCATTGTTGGGAAGGGCCAGTTAGTGAGAATTTCACTGTTAGTTTATACCCGTTGTTTAAGAAACCTGTGACAAATACAATTTGATTTGACACCACATTGGGAATTCAACAAACTTCTGTGGGTGAATAAAGGTTGACATTTCATTGATCAACAATAATACCAAATATTACCCCCATTTCCACATTAAAATGATGTGGTGTGCCCAGTGGGTTTGCACCTTACTTGTGGAATAATATCCAAAAATGTGTTGAATTGGTGCCTCTAGGGCATTTCAGGTGGCTGATTGAGGACCTTTTTAATGAAGAATGTGTTTGTTTTCTATGACTGTGTTTGTATCTCTGTTTGTCTTTTCATATTGTATTGCTGTGTATATTTTGTAGTTCCAGGGCTCATCTGCAAAAAGACCTTGATCTCAGCATGACTCCCTTTTTTAAAATAAAGGATAAATAAAAAATTCTATAAAATGTTGGGGTGGCAGGTAGCCTAGTGGTTAGAGCATTGGGCCAGAAAGGTTGCTAGATCGAATCCCCGAGCTGACAATGTAAAATTCTGTTATTCTGCCCCTGAACAAGGTAGTTAAACCCACTGCTCCTAGGCCGCCATTGTAAATAAGAATTTACAAGAACTTAAGAACTAACTAGACTAGTTAAATCAAGGTAAAATAAATATACAGTGGGGCAAAAAAAGTATTTAGTCAGCCACCAATTGTGCAAGTTCTCCCACTTAAAAAGATGAGAGAGGCCTGTAATTTTCATCATAGGTACACTTCAACTATGACAGACAAAATGAGAGAGAAGAAAAATCCAGAAAATCACATTGTAGGATTTTTAATGAATTTATTTGCAAATTATGGTGGAAAATAAGTATTTGGTCACCTACAAACAAGCAAGATTTCTGGCTCTCACAGACCTGTAACTTCTTCTTTAAGAGGCTCCTCTGTCCTCCACTCGTTACCTGTATTAATGGCACCTGTTTGAACTTCTTATCAGTATAAAAGACACCTGTCCACAACCTCAAACAGTCACACTCCAAACGCCACTATGTCAAAGACCAAAGAGCTGTCAAAGGACACCAGAAACAAAATTGTAGACCTGCACCAGTCTGGGAAGACTGAATCTGCAATAGGAAAGCAGCTTGGTTTGAAGAAATTAACTGTGGGAGCAATTATTAGGAAATGGAAGACATACAAGACCACTGATAATCTCCCTCGATCTGGGGCTCCACGCAAGATCTCACCCCGTGGGGTCAAAATGATCACAAGAACGGTGAGCAAAAATCCCAGAACCACACGGGGGGACCTAGTGAATGACCTGCAGAGAGCTGGGACCAAAGTAACAAAGCCTACCATCAGTAACATACTACGCCGCCAGGGACTCAAATCCTGCAGTGCCAGACGTGTCCCCCTGCTTAAGCCAGTACATGTCCAGGCCCGTCTGAAGTTTGCTAGAGAGCATTTGGATGATCCAGAAGAAGATTGGGAGAATGTCATATGGTCAGATGAAACCAAAATATAACTTTTTGGTTAAAACTCAACTCGTCGTGTTTGGAGGACAAAGAATGCTGAGTTGCATCCAAAGAACACCATACCTACTGTGAAGCATAGGGGTGGAAACATTATGCTTTGGGGCTGTTTTTCTGCAAAGGGACCAGGACGACTGATCCGCGTAAAGGAAAGAATGGGGCCATGTATCGTGAGATTTTGAGTGAAAACCTCCTTCCATCAGCAAAGGCATTGAAGATGAAACGTGGCTGGGTCTTTCAGCATGACAATGATCCCAAACACACCGCCCGGGCAACAAAGGAGTGGCTTCGTAAGAAGCATTTCAAGGTCCTGGAGTGGCCTAGCCAGTCTCCAGATCTGAACCCCATAGAAAATCTTTGGAGGGAGTTGAAAGTCCATGTTGCCCAGCAACAGTCCCAGAACATCACTGCTCTAGAGGAGATCTGCATGGAGGAATGGGCCAAAATTCCAGCAACAGTGTGTGAAAACCTCGTGAAGACTTACAGAAAACGTTTGACCTCTGTCATTGCCAACAAAGGGTATTTAACACAGTATTGAGATAAACTTTTGTTATTGACCAAATACTTATTTTCCACCATAATTTGCAAATAAATTCATTAAAAATCCTACAATGCGATTTTCTGGATTTTTTTTTCTCATTTTGTCTGTCATAGTTGAAGTGTACCTATGATGAAAATTACAGGCCTCTCCCATCTTTTTAAGTGGGAGAACTTGCACAATTGGTGGCTGACTAAATATGTTTTTGCCCCACTGTATATACACAGTGCTGTGAAAAAGTATTTGCCCCTTCTTGATTTCTTATTTCTTTGCACATTTGTCACACTTAAATGTTTCAGATCATCAAAGAAATTTAAATATTACACAAAGATAACCCAAGTAAATACAGAATACAGTTTTTAAGTGATGATTTTATTTCTTAAGGGGAAAAAGCTATGGCCCTATGTGGCCCTATGTGACAAAGTAATTGCCCCCTCAACCTAATAACTGGTTGTGCCATCCTCAGCAGCAACAACTGCAATCAAGCATTTGTGATAACTGGCAATGAGTCTTTCACATTGCTGTGGAGGAATTTTGGCCCACTCTTTGCAGAATTGTTTTAATTCAGCCACATTGGAGGGTTTGAGCATGAACCGCCTTTTAACCTTTTTGGGATAGGGGGCAGCATTTTCACTTTTGGATGAATAGCGTGCCCAGAGTGAACTGCCTTCTACTCTGTCCCAGATGCTAATATATGCATATTATTATTAGTATTGGATAGAAAACACTCTGAAGTTTCTAAAACTGTTTGAATGATGTCTGTGAGTATAACAGAACTCATATGGCAGGCGAAAACCTGAGAAAAATCCAACCAGGAAGTGGGACATCTGAGGTTTGTAGTTTATCAAAGCTTGGCCTACCGAATACACATTGAGATATGGATAAAGTTGCACTTCCTACGGCTTCCACTAGATGTCAACTGTCTTTAGAAACTTGAATGAGGATTCTACTATAAAGGAGGGGCTCATGAGACCTCTGAGTCAGTGGTCTGGCAGAGAGCCTTGGTCTGTCTCATGACGCGCGCTCCTGACAGAGTTACCTCGCGTTCCAGTGCTTTTCTGAAGACAAAGGAATTCTCCGGTTGGAACATTATTGATGTTTTATGTTAAAAACATCCTAAAGATTGATTCCATACATCGTTTCACATGTTTCTAAAGGACTGTAACGGAACTTCGATTTTTTTGTCTGGATGAAGTGCCTGCGCCTCATGAAGATGGATTACTGCGCTGAACACGCTAACAACAAGTGGCTATTTGGACATAAATGACAGACTTTTTGGAACTTTATGGAACAAATCAGTCATTAATTGTCGACCTGGGATTCCTGGGAGTGCCTTCTGATGAAGATCACCAAAGGTAAGTGAATATTTATGGTGTTGTTTCTAACTTTGTTGACTCCAAAATAGTGGATATTCCTCTGACTGTTTTGGGTTCTGAGCGCCGTTCTCAGATTATGCTTTTTCCGGAATAAAAAAATAAATCTGACACAGCGGTTGCATTAAGGAGAAGTCTATCTTTAATTCTGTGAATAACACTTGTATATTTTATCAATGTTTATTATAAGTATTTCTGCAAAATCATCAGATGTTTTGGAATTAAAACATTACTGCACTTAAGGTGCCAATGTAAAGTGAGATTTTGGGATATAAATATGCACATTATCGAACAAAACATACATGTATTGTGTAACATGATGTCCTATGAGTGTCATCTGATGAAGATCATCAATGGTTAGTGATTCATTTTATCTATATTTCTGCTTTTTGTGTTCCTATCTTTGGCTGGAAAAATCAAGGGGGCAATTACTTTGTCACATAGGGCCATGAAGGTTCGGATAAATAAAATTATCACTTAAATAAGTAAAATTATCACTTAAAAACTGCATTTTGTGTTTACTTGGGTTTCTTTGTGTAATTTTAAAATTAGTTTGATGATCTGAAACATTTAAGTGTGACAAATGTGCAAAAAAATAAGAAATCAGGAAGGGGCAAATACTTTTTCACAGCACTGTATATATATACACACACACACTCACATGCCAGCACATGTCTAGACAAAACAAAATAATCAAAGATCCAAACAAGTACGCAGGCAGATCGACAGACAGACAAGCAGACAATCATATGGAGAATGATATAAACAGACAACTACTAGGCAATATACAGCCCTGGCAGATAATGTGTTGGACAGGCACTGTGTGTCTCTTGTAGTTCCCATTATTCTCTCCTGTCTGTCTTTCCCATGTTTTTCTATCTATCCCTCTGCTTTCTGTCTTCCTCTTTCTTTCTCTGCAATGTTATGTATGCCAGTTCTCATCCAGATCGGAGCTTGGACAGATGGTCACGAGCAAATGTGTTTACTTCCACTCTGTTCCCAACAAAACGAGCAGATGCCTGCATGACTGTCTCCACATTAATGGTGCTAATAATGAAACAGAGCTGAGCTGATGGGGGAACAGCAGAACGTGGATGGGACTGAAGTTAGGATAGAGTCAACCCTCACCTTGTACCTCACTGCAGAAACGGAATGTACAGTAAACAGGCTAGACTAGGACTGCAGTATCGGACAGTTTCTCATTCCCACAGGCATACATACACACCATACACACACCCCTGCTATAAGCATACATCAACATATCCACACATTGATGATTAAAAATGTCAAACCCATTTGATTGGCGCCTACAGTAGCACTTGATTTATGGTATGAAATGCAATTAGCTGTATACAGTATGCAAACAAATAGAGTGTGGGATATAATCCCCAATTAGTCTAATTTAAATATTACCATAATTCTACAAGTGTGTGGGACCAATGTGGGCTACCTGCTAATTAGCTGTTAAAAATAGAAATCATGATTTATTATGGCTGATATGGATTATTGTTGTGTTGAGCTAAGTGTGGGTTTATATCATGAGCACGTCCTTGAGGAAAAGCCCATCAAACAAGAAATTGAAAAGTCTTACTGTAGCCAATCAAATAAACAATATCCACCATGGACAGCACATAGACTCCAATGGCGGGGGATGATTGGTTTATCTTTATCAGATCTCTGCTACAGTATTTCCAGGCCGTCAATATTGAGAATCTGGATGACTGACAATCTATTTAGTCAACTTTACAACCATCAAGTAAACAGGATGATTGGGAATATATGTAGAATAGAGTAGCATAGTTAAATAAAGGTAAAATACATTTTTATTTAAAAATTATATTAATCCTTCAGAAGCAGCACATCTTGATTTGGCCTATATTCAGGCTGATATTCGGTCTCCCTAAGAGACACTCCATGGTTCTCTCATTCCCTTGACTTCTTTAAATTGCAAAGCAGATACCAAACAGAATATAAATTAGCAGCCATAAATATCTGAATATTTATGACATTAGGGAGAACATGGAGGATTTAGAAGATTGTCTTACACGCTACATTCCTCAGAAGGAGGCTTCTATTGTTCTATTGGCTGCTGTGGTTAGTTTCTCTTGTTGTGAGCGTATAGATGATTGTGTGAGTAGCCAATAGCTGTGCAGGGAATGGGAATGCACTTAGAGTGACTTACATTGGTGTGTTATTTCACTGAAAGGAGCCATGATCAACTAAAGGAACAGAAAGTGCTTACGGCAGGTCAGTAGGTGGGAGATATAAAAACACCAGTGAAATGCTATTGTTCTCCATGGCCAATCAGCATGCTCCCTGGGTAGATATCATTATCATGTCAACTGGAGCATCTCATCTTCTCTGATTGCCACTCAGCTTTTTGGGGGGGTGGGGTGGGGTGGAAGGCTAATCGTTACTCTCTCTGACTCCTCTCTCCCCACATGAAAAAAATCCTAGTTTACTATAGAATACAACAGTACTTACTCTAGAATGATGTTATAAACTGTAGTATACTGTAGAATACTATACTACACACTGTAGCATACTGTATACCTAGATTATGTGTAGTACTTACTATATAATGTTGTAGTATGCTGTAGAATACTTTAGTAAATACTACAGTATAGTACATACCACAAAAACACTACAGTAATTAATATAGTATATAGTACAGTAGTTAATTTGCCTGCCCATTCCCCTCCCCCATATCTCAATTTGTGCCATCTATAACTGAGAAACCTGCATGCCAAATATAGAGAATATATTGTGTTCCCTACAGATAAAAAAAGGGCTGAAGCTCTGAGCTGTCCACTCAGACCTCAGTCTTACCTACCTACCGATGGAAAATTTGCTCTTTTTGAATTTACCTCAAGGAGAAAGGCCCCACTTCTATGTAAAAGATAATAAAACAAAAACACTATGATAAATACGACAGTAATGTCTACATAAACACTACAGTATATACTACAGTATTCTACAGTCCACAAAAACACTACGTCATTACTATAGTATACACTACTGTTTATACTGGCCAGCAGAATACCACCCTGCATCCCACTGCTGGCTTGCTTCTGAAGCTATGCAGGGTCGGTCCTGGTTGGAGAAAAGGGAGGCACCCTTTTATCTGGTCTAAAAAAATATCCCACTGCCCAGGGCAGTGATTGGGGACATTGCCCTGTGTAGGGTGCCGTCTTTTGGATGAGACGTTAAATGAGTGTCATGACTCTATGCGGTCACTAAAGATCCCATGGCACTTATTGTAAGAGTAGGGATGTTAACCTTGGTGTCCTGGAAAAATTACCAATCATCCCCAGCTGATTGGGGATGATTACAATTGGCTCATTCCTCTCCCATGTAACTATTTCCCAGGTCGTTGCTGTAAATGAGAATGTATTCTCAGTCAACTTACCTGGTAAAATAAAGGTTAAATATAAATAAAAAACTATAGTAAACTGTAAATACTACAGTATACAACAGTCATGTCTGCAAAACTACAGTATTCACTTTAGTCCGCAAAAACACTACAGTCAATACTATAGTACTTTTAGTGTGGGTCTGTACTGGCTGTTACAGCATGAGCCCATCCCAGTGCCTGCCTGTCTGTAGAATAACACTTATTATACCCACACAGGCAATTAGAGTAAGACCACAGGCACAAATATCCTCCTACTATGACGACCTACTGCTCCTCCTTAGTTACTCCTCCTTCCTCCTGTCAGTCTCAGGGACATGCCGTGACAAGGCAGAGGCTTATGGAGCAGAATAAGGTAGCAAAACAATCAATCAAATTTCAATCAAATGTATTTATAAAGCCCTTCTTACATCAGCTGATGTCACAAAGTGCTGTACAGAAACCCAGCCTAAAACCACAAACAATGCAGATGTAGAGGCACGGTGTCTAGGAAAAACTCCCTCGAAAGAAACTACCTGAGAGCTACACTAAACACACAACTAATAGATACATAACATACATTAAACACACAGATCCATAACATACAGTAAAACCACAATGAGAAAGATTTAGAATAGAGAAGATGAAATTCTGTGTGTGTGTCCCACAGAGAGCCTGCTGAGAGAGAGATGGCGCTCCAGAGTTGGAGCCTTGGACACCCCAGGGTTCTCACAGTCATGCCTCAGCTTGGCTCACTGGAGCAGGTTATCAGTGTGCTTGGCAAGGCTCTGCTCTGTGGCTCTCTTAGTCAGTCAGTGTGGCTGTCAGAGATCCTATAGCAACCAACCTGTTCATCTTCTCTACTTCAGCCCCCATGCTGGAACAGCCAGAGGCTGTAGAGCGGAGCTCGCCAATCCTGTTCCTGGAGAGCTACCCTCCTGTAGGTTTTCGCTCCAACCCCAGCTGTAACTATCCTAATTCAGCTTATCAACCAGGAAATTATTAGAATCAAGGGTGCTAGATTAGGGTCAGAGTGAAAACCTACAGAAAGGTAACTCTCCAGATACTAAGTTGGAGAGCCCTGCTGTAGAGCCATCACCATGCACTGTGCCACTTCAGGATGGAGCACAGTGGTGGGTGAACCAGAGAGAGGAGCGGGGGCTGGTGAGAGAGGTGGATAGATGGTGGATGGAGATGAGGTGGTCAGACACAGGGACAGGATACTGGGCAGGCTTGGGGGTACACTGGCCAGAGTGACCAGCCAAGGCAGAGCAGAGCTGGCAGAGAAGAAAAGACCACATCTGGCTGGCTGCTGTCCACTTTCTCACTCGGTGCCTGTAGGCCCCAAGCCAGAGGACAAATCCCAGTACTTCAGGTACATAACAGGTGGCCCAGATGACAATAAATTATCTAGGGAACTGAGATCATCACTGGATGTCAAAGTAACTGAACAACATGGAGATATGAAGTGACATGTTATCCTTGTAGCCATCCAGACTGGAAAAACTAAACGCCGCACCAAAGACAGGGAAAAGAAGGTTGTAAGGATCCATTCATACACCAAGTCAGTGAATGCTTTTTGTATTATAATGTTCTGTGTGTACAGTCATACAAACGTGAGATTGTTGTGGTTCACCGCCTGGTCTGGGATAAATTATTTATCTGCTGTGGGTGTCTGGGGGACGGGCGGCGTGTGTCCAAAGGAGTCTGGATGCAGCTGTGATGAAGAGGATGAGGAGGAGAACCTGTTGTATGGGACCTGGGAGAGAACCGGTCTCTCAGCTCATCTCCTCTCCCAGGCCCTGCCTGTCTGGGTGGCTCTCAGCCCAGATCCGCCAAACAATGTGTGTGTATGTGTGTGTGTATTAGAGCTTGTGGACACACAGCTGCATGAGGCTGGAGGTTTCCAGGCTTGGTTCCCAAGGGCACCCTGATGAAGCCTCGCCTGGCCTGCATGGAGAGAGGAGGGGAGACGGAAGGAGAGGAGAGGGGGAATGAGTCTGGCAGCTGTACGGAGGTCGGCCTATCTCTAGCCCTCACACTACAGTCTCATGAGCCAAACCCTGCTGAATGATCCACAGTGAACACCTGCCCATGTACCAGTGTCTGGGACTCTCTAAGATAACACTGCACACAGTATATAATTGGGGATGCTCCAAGATACCTTGTCTATGAGCTAAAGGCTAACACTACATCTGGAGATGGTTGTATAGACCCCCTCCGACCATTCTAACCCCCACCCCCACGAGCGCCAGATAGATGAATCCCTTATAGAAAGAGAACAGAGCCCACATGGTCTGTTTAATCAGAATCATCCCTGTCCCCCTCTGTTCCAACCCTCTAATCAAGAGCCAGGTGTTCAACCTGTGCTCCAGTCAGTTCCCTCACCCCTTCTTTGTCTACCCCTCTTTCAATCTGTCTCAGCCTCTTTCTCTCTCCTCCTATCCCTCTGCTCTCACAGGTGGGTTTGTGCAGGGCCCTAACCCTGTAATTAAACAGTGTCTTCCACCTGCGCTACATAATTCAATCTGGCTGGAGAGGATTATAAAGCTACTGGGCTAGCTGGAACACAACACAACACTGGAGCTCTGGGTGTTGATAAGGCTCAGGGCACCAGGCTCTGACCCCACACTGAGACCCATTTGTGTGGGTGCACTCAGGGGGAGGGCAGAGGAAGCATTAGTGGGCTCACAGATCAGATGAGGGGCGGTAGGTTGGTACAGACAGGTACACACGCACATACACATGTACTCACAAAGCTGGGGGTCTGGTAGATCTAATTTCTCTCAATAGCTGCAGTAAATGTGAGTGTGGGGGTATCTGACGGACGAGTTTGGTGTGTGTGTGTTAGCAAGGGGCTACCATTGGAGTTGTCGCCACAGATGAGGTACAGTAATCCCTTGATGAATTCAATTACAGAGATAGGACCATACATCAAAACTGAGCCCACAGCTGAAGTCAAACTCATCTGTAGCCGCAGAGAAACTATTTAGCCCTCCTCCTCCACATGCTGTTTACAGAGACGAGCATGAGGCCAAAAGTTGGAGGATTTATGTTTGTGAATTAGAGGACGACAGAAGCTCTCGCTGTTGCTTGGACTCTTTGCTATCCTTCCCAAAGCCAAGCTCGGCCGGGTGCCTAGCAGTGTTTCTCTCTCCACTATTATTACAGAAGTGAATCAAGACCTATATCTGTTACATAAATAAAACATAACTTTGGATGTTAAACTCATTATTGTAATGTAAGGCTACTCTTAACACTTTCATGTCCTTCACAGATCACTCTCATCCAATATGTCACAGTCATACCTGTATGAAGATGACAGCATCAGTCTATGAAAATCTCCATCATCTCCGACGACAATGCCTATAATGGCTATTCAGAGGAACAGAATACACCCACATTCCACACCGGACAGAACAGCCTACAGCAGGGAAGTTGGTGTAGAATGAGGTTACAAAGAGAGGGTGAAGGAATCCCTTTAAGCTAAGGTCCTAGGAAATAATTGGGGTGAGGGAGCCAGGAGGGGGAATCAAAGTGCTGATGCAGGAAAAGGCAGAATGGAGTGGAGGGAGTTTAAGGCAGGTGGGATTATTAGGGAAATGATTCTGGCAGAGCAGCAGCAGCAGAGTCCGAGCAGCCAGGGCCGGGCCCAGCAAGGTGCCTTTGAGCTCTGCTGCCCTGAGGTGGAGTTAACGCCGCTTGCTAAACTGCAGCTGTCAGAGAGAGGGGAGGGGGGGGTCATGCTAAGGCTGCTGCTGCCTTCATGTGTGTTCATCTGCCTGGGGTATGAGTGGGGAGAGCTGGAAACAGAGAGGGGGAGGAAGAGGAGGAATGGGCCTTCTCTCTTCACCTCTCTTGAATCTACCTCACAGCACTGCCAGAGGCCCTCTCCAAAAGTCTCATCGGCATTAGAAAAATTGCATTTTAGTAAACTAGCATAAAAACATGTTGAAGAATGAATCCACAGGGCCTCTACGCCTCTGGTAGCACTGTGAAAGAGCAGTAAGGTCACAGTACACCACAAAACTGCATAACCAACAACGGTTTCCTTCAACAGACAGTAAAAGGTGAGTGGAGTTACCAAACTGAAAGAATAATACATGTAGAAATTCTTTACCTGTAAATATCATTGTCAAAGTTTTGTGTAAAAGATGAAGATTTAGATTACAAGAAGGGAGTGATATTAACCCCAACAACGACAACTTTACATGGTGGCCATTTTAAAGAGCATATAAAACCATAAAAACAGTATACCAGATGACATAAAATTCAACTGCAAGCAGCAGAGAAATAGCCTGCACTACAGGCTTTGAAGGAGTAGAATTTGATCTCTTTACACAATGGTGCTGCAAATCCCCCACCTGAGTGAGAGGTTGGGTTCCCCTGGTAATGAAGTGAGAAGAGGATGATGTGACTGAGGTGAGGTGTGGTAATGTTCCAAAATGCCTGCCCAGATACAGACCCTCTCAGTGTCCGGTTCCCTGTGTGGGGGAGAGGCGACACAGACCTCTCCATAGAGTTAAATCCACACACACTTTCGCCAAGAGTGATATCTGATAGCCTTGATAACCTATACCACCATAAAAGCACATAGAAAAAAAGTATATTAAAGACACAAGTGGGTCATTCGAGCTTAATGCTTCTCCACATTACCTTTTCTAAACCTTGCTTTATCCAATTGGAGATGCTCAGTTGATGGCTTTTAGCCAGCAGCTAGGCTACTCTAATATTTACCTCAGTTTATGTGATTGTTTTCCTATAATAAAAGTATTGTATGACTAAACCAGACTGTGACTAAAGGCTGTTCTGACACTAATGTCAACCCAAGATCAAAGATAATACTAGCCAAGATGTCAGAAAGAAAAAGAGAACAAGAACATAGGTGTCCTGTTGGTAGGAGATTTACTGAGGCAACACTTTCACACACGTACAGTAGCAGCAAAAAGGAGAGAGAGGGCTGGGAAAATTAGCAATTTCCTCACCTCATTAAATACAGTTGTACATCAAGAACATATTGAACAAATCACCATTAATCCTCCCAATCAACATTTAAAAATATATAACCATAAAAGCTCATTTACAAAATAAACCCAGAACACAATTATGTCATTAATTAGGAATGCATAAGATTGCTTTGTTCATCATCAACAATAATTCAGATATTTGCCAGTTCTACGTACAAATGATTAACACTTCCTGATCCCTTCAAAACATTTAGTAGAATATTTCTCCATAAAGAATGTCATGAGAAATCAGACCACATAATGCAAGAAAAAACAGCGTTGAAAAATCAATAAAAAATGCTACCAGTTCAACTGAAAAACATACGCCATATGGTTTGGCATATTCAAGGCAACATTAATGCAATATTTTGTTTTCGAGAAGTAAACTCCCATACAGATTTTTCATGATTTGTTCTTAAGTAGCTGTGATTGTAATACTGATTGGACTAATACCCGTTCTCATATTAGCTGGGAGAGACAATTGTTCCCAACACATCTCACCATTAGGTAGTGTACTTTCATGTGAAGAATACAGAGACATAATTGGCCATGATAGAGGGGGGACATATACTTGAGTGACCTGTGAAATGTAGGAAGGAAGATAGACTAACCATAATGTCTCTTTGTTAGATCCAGCACAATACTACCCACAACCTCTTTCCTAGTTAAAGGAGATATCCTGAGGAGAAACGGACCCTCGTCATCACCTCCAACCTCCCTGAGAGCATACAAGTCATGTGTCATGTGTAAGTCTGTGGACAGGGGTCGGAGGGCTGATACAGTGGCATGACAGTCCAGAGAAACAGGCCAGACCCAGTAGTGCTAGAATCCATCATCGTCATCACATCCATACTCTGGAGTAAAAGAAGACAAATTGATTACTCAACTGCTCTCAAAATACATGTTTTCAAATATTTGTAGACAGTCTGGTAGCCAGACAACATGGCATGACAACTAATGCTAGAGGAGCCTGGCTACCAGGCCAGTTTGAAGTTTCTTACTGACCGTTGCCTCCCAACAGCTGCAGGGCTCTTCCTCATCCTCCTCATCTCCCACATCATCATAGACCACAGGCCCACTCTCTATCAGCACAGTGTGGGGCGCCGCCTCAGAGATCGCCGGCAGGGGGTTGGCTATCTGAGGAAACAATTAGGAAGAATCGACCAAGTCAGTTCCGACTTGGTAACCTGATTCTGCACGCTATCTGCAACCTGGGCCTCAATACAGAGGTTATGGCTAGCCTGATCCCCCATCCCAGCCCTACTGCAGGTGGCTATGGGTGAGGCAGGTGGGGGAATCCACAGTGTGATGAAGAGACATTTAGGCTCCCTCTGCTTCAGCATGTCTGAGCTCCTGCTGAGCTGTTTCTACCATCCCACCCCTCCCCTCAATGGACACTCTGCTGAGCCCAGCCTCCCAGTGATGAAAATGTATTTTTATAATAGGAGCTGGAAGACTCGTTAATTATGAAAATGAGGGGAAAATAAATAAATACATAAATTATTCTGAAGACTAATTAGTAGGTGGCTGGCCACTGTATGGGAGGAAGGGTCTGTGACTGTTGGGGAGGAGCTATGGGAGAGGCAGGAAGTCTTGAAAGCCCCTTGGGAGATAACGAGAAGACAAACCGATGAAACTATTTTGGCCCCATACAGTTTTAAAGGTGAGAGAACTGGGTGGCCTTGGTGGAATCAGGTCAGTCATAACAGTGTGATGGAGTCAGTGGTTCTCTACCATAGCTTACACTGGGGGAAGGGCTGGATGAACTGGATTGGTCTCTCAGCTTTAAAAGCCTGGAACAGTGAAATGAGGCTAGTCTCTATTCTATTGCCAAGAGGTTTCTCACAGGAGCCTGCCAGCTTCTCTGAGCTTGACGTTTAAACAGGCATTTATTGCCAAGACTGTCAGGCGAAAGCAGTGCCGGGTAACTCAACACGCAGTTTACTCCTAGGACATTTGTTTAGGTAATACAAAGAGAGAAACAGAAAAACTGCCAGGCAACAGCAAAGCACACATCTCCTTTCTCTCTCTCCCGTGCTCCTTGCAGGCATGAAAGACAACATTACATAACATGAATTCCAAGCAAACCCGGCTCCAACCAATCAGAGAAGCCATTTGATACCAGTTCCCAGGGGGTGGTGAAGGGTTGCTTAGTAACAAGCCTTGTTGACCCGGCCGCTCGTGGCAATGTTTCTTCCTGGTTGCTGTAGCCTGCACTGGGAGATTCCATTAATGGCTGCCAAAACCACATGAGAGAAAGATGGAAAGGGAACAGAGCGGGACACAGCAGCAGAGGGATGAAGGGTGGGTGAGAGAGAGGCTCCCTCCTGTATGTTCCAGCCCACACCGCCTGAGTGCATGTGAACAACCCAGCGGGACACGGCCACATTCCTCTCCCATTAGTGAGACTGCTGCTGAAGAATCACTCCCCCCCCATCTGGTTCATGGGAGACTAGAGGCTTGGTTAAGTCAGTGATGTTGTCCACAGCAATCAGTCAGAAAACCATGGGTAGTGACAGAAAGGTATAGTCTGTTTTGTGTGTTGTGAGTGTAGGGTGTAAGAGACAGAAGCAGGTGTATCATCTTACCTGGTCCAGAGCCAGCTTCTTATGGGGTTGTGCTGATATGAAGGGCCGTAACCTGAGACAAGAATACCTTTGTGAAGACTAGACCAAGTGACATAACTGCAATGAATGGCAGAGATGATAGAACAAGACACAAATGATGGAGATACATATCATAATGTACAAAGACCGAGACAGGCAGAGGTGCTAACAGCAGCAGTAATTCCCGGGGAAGAAGATCTCCAGTGGATGAAATTAGCATCTCTCCTGGAGGCTCCCCCCCGCCTGCCCACCCTGACAAGAGAGGCTCCCCTGGGGGCTTACTGTAAGTGCCTTACTCACACTGATAAGAGAGGAGAGAGAGCGCTTTTAATTAATCTGCTTTACAAGGAGGAGGAGGGAGGAGGAGAAAGAGTGTGTGTTCACTGTTTAGCAAGCAGGGCATCTTCACTCCCTTTGTCCGAGCTCATGAGAAAAGTATCCAGCAGCACCAGCCTATTCTGGGTTTAGTGAGGTGGGCCCACAGAGCTTGAACTAGGCAGGACTAGGCTAGAGGGGTTCCCAAATGTGTCCCTCTTACGTTAGTCTCCGATCACAAACATGATCTTGGAGGCACCAGCAGTTATACACATACAGTAATCTATTCACTGTTGTGAGACGAAAAATGCTAATGGAATTTTAATGATATTAGCTGGATGGGGAAGCTACGGTATAAATAAATAATAATGATAATAATCAGGTCTTCAAACTACATTTTCCAGGCTGGGCATCAAGTCTCCCCTCCCTCCTCCCCTTAATCAAACCATGCATAAACATTAACCACATACACAAAACTGTGGTGCCCACTCCCTCTTTCCCAGTACACACACACACACTCTCTCCCAGTCTCTCATTTGGCAGGCCTGGGTGAGAGCGGCCTATTCACCCTGCGGTGCATTCTGGGATAGACAGAGCAGAGCTTGGCAGCGTGAGACTGTGATGCGGCCAAAAGGAGCGATTGTTCCCTCTCTCCCCTTTAGTCTATCCTGCACCACATGGCACTGACACCATTCATTCTCTAGTATAGCATCTCACACAAAAACACTTCTCAAACACACGCTTGAGTAAGTACACACACTCACAGTGTACGAGGGTCCAATGTTTATGATGGCTTAGGCCAGGGGACCAGCCTTGTTTGTTACAAAACATGGATGACATTTGAGGATGAGGGCGTTTTAGGGCTCTGTGGAGGGGCAGAGAGATGATGTTAATGCTGCTGTCCCTAGGGAATTCTGACCTCTAAAGAGGATTTTGTCATCTGTGGCCTGAGATTTGCCCTGCATTCCTATTTGCTCCCAGCTGCCTCTGGGTCTGGGCTAGACAGACATTCAGTCACACATCAGAGTGTTGGGGTGGTGTGGGGCGGCCGGGCAACATGTCTGTCAGGGATCAGGCCGGGGGTGTTAGCTGGAAGAGTGACAGCGTCTGTCTGACACCATACCCACCAGGGGAGGATCATAGAGCAGGCTCACCACACAGACAGACAGGGAAGATCAGACGACTACTACTATACTACCATCATACTACTACTACCCTGCCTGAGAATATCACAGGCTCAGTATCATCACACAGACAGACTGTGAGGATCACACACTACTACCACCCTGACAAGGAGGATCACACACTACTACCACCCTGACAAGGAGGATCACACACTACTACCACCCTGACAAGGAGGGTCACACACTACTACCACCCTGACAAGGAGGATCACACACTACTACCACCCTGACAAGGAGGATCACACACTACTACCACCCTGACAAGGAGGATCACACACTACTACCACCCTGACAAGGAGGATCACACACACTACTACCACCCTGACAAGGAGGATCACACACTACTACCACCCTGACTAGGAGGATCACACACTACTACCACCCTGACAAGGAGGATCACACACTACTACCACCCTGACTAGGAGGATCACACACTACTACCACTCTGACAAGGAGGATCACATAGTGCGGTCAAAAAGGCAGGCAGTCAGAGACCATTTGGTATTCTCTGACAAGCAGTCCAAGTACTTATTATTGCGACACCACTTCAGCTAGAACAGTAGAAGTGTTCCAAAAGTCAACTTCTCCCTCACAGAAGAAAACATGTCTGACATTTCTCTACCACCCTGACAGGAGGAGGCCAGCCCAGTCCCCCTCCATCCTACCACCCTGACTGTTCCCTCTCCCACAGCCACCATACTACCACCTGACAAGTGCAGGCATCACACACTACCTACCACCCTGACTAGGAGGATCACACAGTAACCATCTCAACCTGACAAGGAGGATCACACAGTAACACATTTCAACCTAGGAGGATCACAGTAACACACCACCTGACAAGGAGGATCACATAGTGCGGTCAAAAAGGCAGGCAGTCAGTAACACCATTTGGTATTCTCTGAAAGCAGTCCAAGTACTTATTATTGCGACACAGCTCACTTCAGCTAGAACCCGTAGAAGTGTTCCAAACACAGCTCAAACTGGAGAGTGACAGAAGTAAACAGCTCTGACAGCTCAACCCGGTAATAAGGTCAGGTGGCACAGCTCAGCCCGGTGTGACAGGAGTGACAGAGATGCCAGCCCAGTCCCCCTCCATCCTCCTTCCCCCTGCCTGTTCCCTCTCCCACCTCAGCCACCATGAATGAGCCCATACCTTGGTATAGTGCACAGTAACACAGCTCAACCCGGTAGAGCGACACAGTAACACAGCTCCTTCCGGTAGAGTGACACAGTATCACAGTTCCCTAATGGAACATTAGTAACAACACCACACTGATAGATGTCACAGAGCCAAAACGATACATGGCTTGAGAAAGCCCTGAAACCATCAAAAGTAGTTATTGCTTCTAAACTTCCCAGAAAAAGCTAAAATCTAAGGGTACAGATATTCCATTAAAACGTACATCCAAACTACTAGGGACCACTCGTTAGTCCCTAGTGTGTCAATATCGCCATAGTAATAGTCTGTAGTTTTATATCCAAAGTAATGCTGCTTGATACTGATTAAGCATTGACCACTTTTAAATCATCACTAACTCTGATTCAGAGGAGTTGGGTTAAATGTGGAAGAAGCATTTTGGTTGAATGCATTCAAGTTGTGCAACTGACTGGGTATCCCCCTTCCCCTTCCCCCAAATATCCTTGCGCTATCCCCTCCTAGCGCCTCCTTGTACCTGCAAGGGGACACATCTTGCCTTAAAGTTCAGAGGTAGATCTGCTGTTCAAAGTTGAGCCTGCAGCCCACTTCCCCCTGGGCATTGTTAGCTGCAGTGGGGAGTGCCTCTTTTGACAGTGTAGTCATGTGACATGTATAAAATCGCCTCTCCCAGTACAATGGGACATATGAAGCACTCCATTGTTGTGACGACCCCTCCGCATACTGACTGCCTCCACCTCTCTAAAAAGGTCAGACAGGAGACACTCCATCACTCTTCTCTTTCTCCAACTGCCACTCACTCTTTCCCTCTCTGTCTTTCCCAGCATCACCGCTCTCCGTCTGCCACTCCTCTCAGACTCTCCCTCTCTGTTAGACTATTAGTCTATGCTGGGCTTAACGGCATGTTTCTAATCAGCTTACTGCCAATGAGACTAAGCCTGAGCTGAAAAGGCGATTGACGGAGAGTGTTTAGCCAGTGGCTAGTGACTGCTTAGAGCTGGGGGATGGCAACTATGAAATTAGAAGAAAATCATTCAAGCTAAGAACGAGTGGAGTGAGACTAAGACAGTGTGAAGATGAAAAGGAGATGGAACTCTTAAGGATAATGTTACATCAAATCAGTAATATAACAAAAGAAATGGAGACTATTAAAGAGAAACAAAGAGAAGGCAATTGCCCCTTCGCTAAACCCCACCCCCCTTGATTATTGTTGCAACCTCTGACATTTTCCTGAGAAGCCCAATTCCCCATTCAACCACTAGCAAAAATCCCCTCACAATGATCCAAACTGTGTTTCTAATACAAAATGAAATTAAACACAAACTACCCCTTGCTAATCAGGAAACCCTTAGGTATGTTGTGATGGGCTGTCATTACAATTGCTTCACAGGAACTTCGTAAAATTAGCGTATCCTGATGTCGACAGCAGATGGGAGTTGTATTCAGGTCATTGCTAACTTACATACATTTTGAGAAAACATGTTCTATTAATTGGCTAGCTAGCGTTAGCAACATTTGGTGGTCAATAGCTAACCAGCTGTGCAAGCAACTAGGGGTCTTGCCACTAGGGGTCTTTTCACTGTCCCCAAATCCAGAACAAATTCAAGAAAGCTTACAGTGTTATGTAACTCTGTTCCATCTCATATTGCTCAAGTGA
This sequence comes from Oncorhynchus tshawytscha, assembly GCF_018296145.1. Classification (NCBI taxonomy): domain Eukaryota; kingdom Metazoa; phylum Chordata; class Actinopteri; order Salmoniformes; family Salmonidae; genus Oncorhynchus; species Oncorhynchus tshawytscha. Next base: position 29,550,320 of record NC_056439.1, on the reverse strand, counting down.
ACAGCAAACCTGGTTTAAAAAAAAACAGATCAAGCAACACCTCACAGCACAACTCCTCTCCCCTATTTGACCTAGATAGTTTGTATGTAGGCTACATTTGACTTTAAAAAATAATAATTTATTAAAACAAAAATGTAGTTCTGTCCTTGAGCAGTTGTCTATTAATGTTCTGTATTACATCATGTTTCATGTTTTGTGTTGGACCCCAGGAAGAGTAGCTACTGCTTTTGCAACAGCTAATGGGGATCCTAATAAAATATAACAAAAAAATACCAACATTTCAGGTTTTAAAAAATGACTCCATCAGGCTCTGCATTTCAAGAATCACAGAAGCATGTCCTCCTGATAAATTGCAAAATAATTTAAGTGTATTTATTTGTTTTAAAGAAAACTATATTTTTGCCATAGCCCTCACTGGCTCTCAATCAATGTAAACGTGCGCTTGCCTGAGGTGTCGGACTCATCAACAGTTATCCATTGGAACGCTGTGATATTTTGCCCAACATTTTGGGGCGGGGCTTAGACAAGGGTCAATTAACTCTTCATATAAAAGCATAATCAGAGATTTTCACAAAACCAAGTCTGTCACTAGGGGATGAGCACATCACACTGGAAGAGGGTGAGAAAGCTGCAGTAGTGAGAAAAGGAGTTGGCTGGTGCCAACAGTCAGTCCTTGTCCTTTGGGATCTCCAGACAGACCACTCTGGTTCAGACACTTCCACTGTTTAGTAGGTTCCTGTGCTTACAGCACTGACAGATTGATCGTCTGAGTGTTGTAATTCCTTGATAGCTGCTTTTGTCACCAAGGCAGGTGCTATACATACAGTGGGGCAAAAAAACTATTTAGTCAGCCACCAATTGTGCAGAGAGCAAGTTCAAACAGGTGCCATTAATTCAGGTAACGAGTGGAGGACAGAGGAGCCTCTTAAAGAAGGTCTGTGAGAGCCAGAAATCTTGCTTGTTTGTAGGTGACCAAATACTTATTTTCCACCATAATTTGCAAATAAATTCATTAAAAATCCTACAATGTGATTTTCTGGATTTTTTCCCCCTCATTTTGTCTGTCATAGTTGAAGTGTACCTATGATGAAAATTACAGGCCTCTCTCATATTTTTAAGTGGGAGAAATTGCACAATTGGTGGCTGACTAAATACTGTTTTGCCCCACTGTAAGTGGTGACTATAAAACAATGTACAGTGAGAAAGGCACTGTATACTGTAAGTGCAGTCATCAGTCCCTTTCTTACTTACTCAAGAGAGACTATTTGACTGGTTCAGGGCAGGCTACGGAGCCATGAACTATGACTGCAATATCAACTCTGTCTGTCTCAACAGTTCCCGTGGTGCTTCCTGGGCTGTGGATGGATATACACTGGGATGGAGTCCAAACGGCTCACTTTGGAGCTTGTCTGAAAAATTCCACTCTTCATTGTACCATTAGTTACAGTGGGAAATCATTAGAAGAACAAAGGCTTTGCTGTTAATGGCAGTTTCAAAAACCAGGGGGAGAGGAGCAGGATATCCACAGAGAAGGAAATGTCATTTCCCAGCAGTCTAGGCCAATGTATGCCACCTCGAGTGGGGTGGATAGCCTTTGAGTCTGTAGCATTGTAACAGATGGAGCCTCAACCAGGCAGTGGTACCCAGAGTTCTCTGTTGGTTCCTGTGAGAAGCAAACAGAGGCATCCTATGGAAATGCTTAGTGGTCAGTCAGTCAGGGGGGTGCAGTGCAGTGGGAGAAGTCAGAGAGAGGCTGGAAACCAGAAGGAGATTACACTCTCCCGTGTGGCTCAGTTGGTAGAGCATGGCGTGGGTTGTGGGTTCGATTCCAACGGGAGACCAATTTGAAAAAGTATGAAAAATGTATGCACTCACTACTGTAAGTCCTCACTCCCACCTATCAGAGATATCTACTGCAGCCCTCATCATCCACATACAACACCCCAAAGCACACACATCTCTGGGTTGCTCGACTTTTCTGTTCGCTGCAGCTAGCGACTGGAATGAGCTGCAACAAACACTCAAACTGGACAGTTTTATCTCAATCTCTTCATTCAAAGAGTCAATCATGGACACTCTTATTGACAGTTGTGGCTGTTTTGCATGATATATTGTTGTCTCTACCTTCTTGCCCTTTGTGCTGTTGTCTGTGCCCAATAATGTTTGTACCACGTTTTGTGCTGCTACCATGTTGCTCTGATGCCATGTTGTGTTGCTACCATGTTGTTGTCATGTTGTGTTGCTACCATGTTGTTGTCATGTTGTGTTGCTACCATGTTGTGTTGTCATGTGTTGCCGCCTTGCTATGTTGTCGTCTTAGGTCTCTCTTTATGTAGGAGTCCTTTTATGTAGGAGGCCTTTTGACTTGTAAATAAGAATTTGTTCTTAACTGACTTGCCTAGTTAAATAAAAGGTTAAATCAAAAATAAGTCATTCTGGATAAGAGTGTCTGCTAAAATGTAAATGTAATACAGCTGCTATCTTACAAAAAATATATATATTTTGAGTGGACTGGAAATAAAGTGAGAAGCGTAGTGGTCTATGTGGGGGTGATGGGCTGTCTACTCTGCTGATGACACCGGCTCAGAGGCTGAATAGGAATGCAGAGAAAGTGATTCCTTCACAGGCAGCAGAGAGAAAATCGATAGTCAGAAACTCACCACAGCCCACTCCCTTAGTGGAAGCTCTGATCCAGAATCTGGTCTAAAACTTTAGGGTCAGATTTACACTTCTGAAACAGACTGAACCCCCCCACAAAATATGCAGTCAAGAATCCCCCCCCCCCAAAAAAAGTGTGGAATGGGCAAAGGGCTTTAAAAGTGAGAAGAAAGAAAATCAGCTTTGAATGGAAAAAGAAGGGAACAGATGGAGGAGGGAAGAAAAAAAGCACTTGAGGGCAATTATCTGGGCTATTTATGGAAGAGTGCTTTTCCATCCTCCAGTAGGAATGGAGGGAACAGGGAGGCCCTGTTTGGCAGCTGGCTGGAAAGGCATGGAGTGGTATGGCAGGAGAGAGGGAGAGGGATGGAGGGACTGGCAGGTGGGAGCGAGGGTCCTGTAAAGTACAGGCCTGTGACCGGGTGAAGGGCTGGGGGCCAGGCTGGCCATGACTGAGGGGAGACACTGTACAAAGCAGGCCTGAGACAGGACCAGGGGCCGGTTCCTACAGTGGAGAGCTCTTAAGTGAAGTGGAGCAGAGCCGTGGTGGGGAGCAGAGCCGTGGTTGGAGGAAGGGGAGTAGGAGCACAACGCCTCAGTGTAGCAGTCAGTAAGGCCCGGAAGCAGGCAGCACAATGGAATTACTGTCAGCCACCGCTCTCCTCCACTTCCCTAGGTCTCCCTGACACCATGTCTCCCCTTTTAAATAACCACACAAACAACCTTTTTAGACCTCCAGTAACAGTCAGCTCCTCAACCAACCAGTGAAAGGTCTCTTTCTACTGTCAACAGTCAGTCATGTTCTCATTTAAAATGTCAAAATTTACAAAAAAGGTACAATGTGCACAAAGATACCAAATTATCAACATATTATACCATGGATTTGTTGAATCCTTGTTTCTGATTGAAGGGCATGTTCGAGCTGCTTTTGAAGTTAATAGTCGAATTGAAAACATTATTGGCATTGTTGAATTTGATTTTCCTAATGTAAAGCTAGGACTAATGGTTTGGTTAGTTAAACGACCAAGTCTGTGTTTGGCAACTAATGTAGCTATCTAATAAACTTGCTAGCTACTTCAGCGGATGTTGAACACATTTCTACCGGCAAATTAACACATTTCTAGTGTCAAAATGTGTTAAATTATAACCATGGTATAAAATGATAATCCACATGGGGCTTGATGTGTTGTCTGGAAAATAATGCAACTCCGTGGAAGGTCAGTTCCACTCCACTAGCGAGTCGTGGAACACACCTAGCACATGGTGTGATCACCGTCCTGTGGTTAAAAAAAAAAAACTTGTTGAGCAAGCAACACTAAAGTGCAAAGCTCAGCTTTTTCTCAGCAAGTGGATGTGATTCTAAAAAGCTACCTGCTAGCAAAAGTACAGTCACATTCAGCAAAAACAAGTGAAAGTGTACAATAAATGATTCAAAAACCATGTACATGAAATATTTATTGACACGACATAAATGCATTTTAAAAATGTAACAAGCGGACAGTTAGAGGGAAAATGGCCATTCTTAAAGGTGGAAAAGATTTGTCAATGACGGCCTCTTCAATAACGGAAAGTATTCTTAACTGGATATGTCTTCAATGTGTAGGCCAGTAAATGTCAACTTTTCAAGGAAGTGCTAGGCCACTGACTGGAGCCACTAGTAGTGGACTGGTGCTGTTAAAAAAACCATAGCCCTCCACTCCGGCCCTCGCTGGGTTATTTCTAAAGCCTGTAAGATCAGAGTATACACAGGGTTGAGGGTTGGGCTGGTTGGAGGGAGGGAGGGACTGCAACCAGATGACTCCAGTAATACTGACCACACTGGGAAGGGGGAGGAGTCTCACCTGGTTCCACCACTAAAAGGCTAGGTCTAGGCTGGGCTGGGTCTAAGACTCGTACACCTGCAAGACGGTTTCACCGAAATTAGATTTAGTGTAAGAGGTTTAAAAGCGGGATAGTTGGGAAACCAATTTCAGTAATACCAAGCAAACAGAAAACGTCAAATGACTTTTCTCAAAGCTGAAGAAACAGATTAATTTCAGCAGAAAGTCTCAGTGGATCATAGCGTACTGAATGTGTGCGTGTTGAGAAAGAGGGAGAGGAAAAGAGAGAGCAAATGAGAGCTCAAGCAAATCCTGGGAAAGAGAGAAGGTAATTCTCAGGGAAGTAGAGTCCCACGGGAGTGAGTGGCAGGCTGAGAGTCCACAGCCTTCCAGGGAAAAAAAGGAAATGGAATCATCTGTCTGCCTGTTGCTGGTGATCATTCTAGGCCAGGGGAAAAGTGCCGCCTCATCATTATTAAGAACAGCAGCAACATTGCTTCAACAGGCTGGGAAGTGGGCATGTTGCCCCCAGTGACAGACCGGAGCCATGGAGAAGGACAAAGTACTGTTGCCTCATTCAGAACACTGTAATCCTGATAGCCTCACTCACATTTCTAGTCATCTGCCCTTTATTCTACACTGCTGCCGTAATTCAGTCTTGAAGCTTATTCAGCCGATACTGAATAATATATGACAGTGAACAGCAGTGGGATTATTAAATATACTGAGTCGCACTGTGGTTCTGCTCCACCTACCTCTTTCCCAAGGTGCTGAGTGGTGTGCCCAGGCTCAGAGGGACATTGGTAGGTTTTCGGTATTGTCCAGTCAGCCTCTGGGCTCTAGGGGTGGCTCCTTTTGGGGACTGTGCTATCTGGCGGGCTGGACTGGTGCTGGGCTTAACGTTCAGCTCCTTTAGGATGTCGTAGTTGATTTTAGTGGAAATTTTCTTCTGTTCCAGCATCTTCTCTATAGCCTCGTTTGCCGTGCTGGCATGGATCAGAACCTTCTTTTTGGAGGCCGAACTCTTGGGCTGCAGGGCACACAATGGGGTTTCAAATCACCCAGTACCATGTCAATTGCAATTACTTAGGACACATTGGTTCTTTAGCTCACTGTACAGTTTTAACTATACTTTGCACAATGAAGGGATGCTCTAGCTATGCTACAGTATATGGGATGGGGCTGATTGTGACATTGGACAGCATGGCATACGGTTGTTGGATCAGTGCTTTCAAAGCCTCCACACCTCATTAGCTATATGTTGCGCTGCAGTTAATCTAGCTAGTTAAAACCAGAGAGCAGATGTTGGACCTAACAAAGGGCCTGGGCCTTGCCAAACCCCGACGTGAAATGAGAGAGAAACCCATTGGAGGGGAAAATATGCACACACACATTGACACACGAGAGCTTAGTGTCTGTCTGTTTGGCAGCGAGAGTGCTCAGAGGGCTTTAGCAAACCCAGGCCATCCCAAGCTCATTGCTTCTTTAGACTGGCAGGATGTTGTTGATTTACCTTCTCCTTGTAAATCCCCAGCTCCTTCTCTTTCGCTATCCTCTCTTCCTTTCCTGAAAGTATAAATGTGGATTGGGGATTAAATTGGGATTGTAATTATCAGTAAGGAGAGTCAAGACAAAACAGTATATTACAATATGTACATGGTGTGGCTGAACCATTCAAGTAGTCTTCGTTCTGTTTCATCCAAAGCTCAGTCTTGATTTTCACCTCGGTCATTCAGGAGATACTGCAGTGAAGGGAAGTACATAAATTACCTTAGTTATGCATTTCCAGTTTTTATTCACTGACAATACTGTCATTTCAGAATGAGTAGATGATTCAATAGAAGTTGCCCTCTAAATGTCAAAATGCAGTACATACCAGCTCAATCTCATCAATACCACTTAGGTCGAGCTCTCCATTTTCAGTGTCCCCATCTGAAAAATAAATTAGACCTTCATCATCATCATTATTATTGTTGTAGGTTCTCAGGTAAGTCAACTCACTCTGGGAGAAAGAGAGAAATTGCAACAGATAACACTTTACAAAACACTCATCAATTGTGTTTCTGCAAAGAAAATTGTGCCTGGATTTGTATCAGTAAATAATAAGCACAGCAACTTCTGATAACAATAACTAATAGGCTTAACTCTGCTTTAAGTTGATCTGCCTGTACAGAGTTTCTTTTCAATTACGATGTGCTTTCAAGATTGCAATACACTTTATTTTGTTGCTGAAACAACAATTTGCATTTTGATGTGAGACAATGGATGCCTGAGCTGCATTTCCATTTTTACCCTCCTTCCTCTGATGATTACTCAGGTTGTCAGAGAAGAAACAGCCACCTTTATGCCGAGACAAGACAGGAGATCGTTCAAATCCCAGCGCACTCAACACTTCAACGATGGAAGGGGGGAAAAAAACTAGTTCCACAAAGGGAAAGTTTTGATTACCTTTGATAATGGAGACAAAAAGGATGGAGGGTTTGACTTCGGAAAGAATGGAAAAATAAATACAACAGCTTTCACACTCTTCTCCTTGATTAGCCATTTTCCAATAAAGTAGGACTCCGTCACCTGCCTAAAGACATCAGACACAGTCCCAGTCAAAGGGAAGAGGAGAATCGCGTCTTAAGAGGCAATATGTTGCAGGTTTATGGGAGTCGTTTAACTTCTGTCAGCTCCCGGTCTTTTGACGTGTTCAGAGAGCCCTCCTTCCCCGGGTTCACACTTCAAAGCCGTGCCAAAAGCATCCACAGGCAGCCTTCCCAGTTAATTAAGGAGAGACAGGTGCACAGGACACACACACACACACACACACACACACCACACACCTTCAAGGTTGGGGTATAGTGAATTGCAATAATACTACAGAAGCAATCCAGCCAGTCGAGTTCAGTTGAGTAGCAGCTAGCCTCTCAAAAGAGCTACACAGATACAGTGGGGCAAAAAAGTATTTAGTCAGCCACCAATTGTGCAAGTTCTCCCACTTAAAAAGATGAGGCCTGTATTTTTTATCATATGTACACTTCAACTATGACAGACAAAATGAGAAAAGAAATCCAGAAAAATCTTTTTTTTTTTCATTTGTAATGAATTTATTTGCAAATTATGGTGAAAAATAAGTATTTGGTCAATAACAAAAGTTTCTCAATACTTTGTTATATACCCTTTGTTGGCAATGACAGATGTAAAACGTTTTCTGTAAGTCTTCACAAGGTTTTCACACACTGTTTCTGGTATTTTGGCCCATTCCTCCATGCAGATCTCCTCTAGAGCAGTGATGTTTTGGGGCTGTTGCTGGGCAACACGGACTTTCAACTCCCTCCAAAGATTTTCTATGGGGTTCAGATCTGGAGACTGGCTAGGCCACTCCAGGACCTTGAAATGCTTCTTACGAAGCCACTCCTTTGTTGCCCGGGCGGTGTGTTTGGGATCATTGTCATGCTGAAAGACCCAGCCACGTTTCATCTTCAATGCCCTTGCTGATGGAAGGAGGTTTTCACTCAAAATCTCACGATACATGGCCTCATTCATTCTTTCCTTTACATGGATCAGTCGTCCTGGTCCCTTTGCAGAAAAAGAGCCCCAAAGCATGATGTTTCCACCCCCATGCTTCACAGTAGGTATGGTGTTCTTTGGATGCAACTCAGCATTCTTTGTCCTCCAAACACGACGAGTTGAGTTTTTACCAAAAAGTTCTATTTTGGTTTCATCTGACCATATGACATTCTCCCAATCTTCTTCTGGATCATCCAAATGCTCTCTAGCAAACTTCAGACGGGCCTGGACATGTACTGGCTTAAGCAGGGGGACACGTCTGGCACTGCAGGATTTGAGTCCCTGGCGGCGTAGTGTGTTACTGATGGTAGGCTTTGTTACTTTGGTCCCAGCTCTCTGCAGGTCCCCCCGTGTGGTTCTGGGATTTTTGCTCACCGTTCTTGTGATCATTTTGACCCCACGGGGTGAGATCTTGTGTGGAGCCCCAGATCGAGGGAGATTATCAGTGGTCTTGTATGTCTTCCATTTCCTAATAATTGCTCCCACAGTTGATTTCTTCAAACCAAGCTGCTCACCTATTGCAGATTCAGTCTTCCCAGCCTGGTGCAGGTCTACAATTTTGTTTCTGGTGTCCTTTGACAGCTCTTTGGGGGAACGATCTCCGACTGGGAAAATACATTTTGAATGGTCATCCAGCACACAATTTCAAGTTGGGAACTCTGGCCTCTTACAAGAGCTCTGACCTGAAGATTACTGATGTCATGATTCAACCTTGTTTTTTCCCCCAATTTCCCAGTTGTCTTGAAAGCACCACAAATCCAGATAATGCCAGACTTTGATGTAAGTTTGATGATAAAATTTGCCCACAAGGACCGCCGCACCACCTTCCTGTTCAAGTGAGGACAACACAAGGTGAGTCCAAAATTGTATTGTATGCTGCTGCATAATGATGTAAAATGCCAGGGAGATATGTATACTGTAGCTAAGAAAGTAATACTAAGTGTATGTTGTGTAGTAAGCTGTTAGCAGTCCATGTACCTCACCATAATAGATTTGGTCCCTTTTCCCCTCTTATTTTCACCTACTGTTCTGACTTGGTCGTGTTTTAGAGAAATGTAATCATTTAATATTGTAAGAGCTTTCATTAATGTATTGTTTTGTGTTGTGTAATAGCCTTGCATCTTTACATGCTAGAATGGTACTTAGCAGCTCTGAACAGTGTCGGCAGTCAAGCTCTTTTGTGTTCACACAGAAAAACGTGGAAGGCGTCAGCCACTCATCAACTCAAATGTTGCTATTTTGTAGAAAGCCCTTGTTGATACTAGCCAGATGGCCAAAGCTAGACAACTACCTAGAAAGATGACTTAGAAACAATTGAATTCACTCTCAATAATACCATACTGCCAGCCCATTGCCAAATGTTTAGCTAGCTAGCTAGCTAGCTAACGTTAGCATTTTCGCTAGCTTGCACAACAGTTACACTGCACTAACTTGTCAGCTGTTTCATGGAAACTTGCTAATCCATTGTAATTTAATTATAATGTCAATACTAGCTACAGTGGTTTGTTAGCTTAGTCTAAGGCACTGCATTGCAGTGCTAGAGGCGTCACTACAGATCCAGGTTCGATCCCGGGCTGTGTCGGAGCTGAACGCGACCAGGATACCCATGAGGCTGCGCACCATTTGGCCAAGCGTCGTCTGGGTTAGGGGAGGGTTTGGCTGGCTGGGATGTCCTTGTCCCATCACGCTCTAGCGACTCCTTGTGGCGGCCAGGCAAATGCGCGCTGACTTCGGTCACCAGCTGTATGGTATTTCCTCCAAGCCAGCTGCGTCAAGAAGCAGTGCGGCTTGGCGGGGTCGTGTTTTAGAGGACGCATGGCTCTTTACCTTCGCCTCTCCTGAGTCCGTACAGGAGTTGCAGCGATGGGACAAGACTAACTACCATTTGGATATTACAAAATTGGAGATAAAGGGGTTTTAATTTAACAATGAATTTGATTAAAATAACGTAGCTAATTTACATACACAACAAATAAAGCCTGATATTGCGCAAGCCATTTCTACAAACATTTGAATGTTTAAGGTGACGCACATCTGTGCCAGATTAGGAATAAGCCTACTGCTCGTTGGTCAGCATGCGAAACTGAGGTTGTCATGCATGCAAAATTACTTCTAGAATAATGAGTGTCAACACAATTACATGCTTCCTTCGACACTGGAGGACGCAGTTGTTACAAAATAGCTATTTTCAGAAGGTAGAAAGAAAGTAATTTGAGTAACAACAAAAAAGAAAAAGTGAACCGGTGATTCATAACGTTTGAATCGATTTTCTGACCAATGCATGCTACAATTGAATCGGTTTGGGGTCCCGCAGACCATATCTTATACATTTGAACAGGGACTGATGTATTTCGGTGAATTGTTCCATCTCTAGAATTTCGCTCTGCCCCTCCCCAGCACCTAGTCCTGGGCTGGCTGACGGGAGCCTGAGGAGTTTTGGCAGAATCTCAAGTACCCCCAGATCCCAGCACAAGGCACAGCACACCCTGCATATCAATGCCATGAGCCCCAGGATTTCTTGGGCCTTTCCTTTTCCAGGGAACATTTATTTTCCAGCAGATTCCCCATCCCCCTGGAGCACTCTGGAATGCACTCTCAATCCACCACAGAGGAGAGGGAGGCAAGGAGGAGGAAGCGGAGGAATAGACCACTGTCAGATCATCAATTGTGTGGGCAAGTTAAAAACACCCCATTCTGTCCAGATCCTCAGATATGGGTAACCTGACTCGTGCTCACCCCTACCCCAATCCCCACTCCCCTGCGCGGCTCGGTCTCAGGCAGCCTAACTGATGGCTCACCCCCATCCCCATTTCCCGCACGGCTCGGTCTCAGGCGGCCTGCCTGTGATGTGGTCAGATTAGACGCTACACCGCAAAGCTTCACTGATATAAATAAAGAAAAGAAACATGCCCTCAGGAACAAACCCTAGCAGGTGGAGAGAGCCTTTTGAAGATGGAGAGAAAGAGAAAGAAGAAGAGCATCGCTGAAGTTCATTGATCTCCTTGAGCCCATATTTCATTTCAGTCTTCAGAGGAGCGGGGGGAAAAAAAGTGTGGTTCAGCAAATGACAGGGACCATCGGTGCTGGTGTCTGCCGTTCCTTCTCACCTGCATCCTCCTCCCCTCTCCACTCTCCACAAACAAAAGACTCTCCAGAGTTTGTGTGATCCTTCGGGATGAATCAGCTAGTGACATGGTTCTGCTCACGGTGGATCACTATTACCTAGACTTCAAGACTACCTTGATGTTCCCAACAACACTGCTCCAAGCATATCAAACACAGCCTTTCCCTTAACCTGAGAACATGACAAGCCTCATCATTCTCAAAAGTTACCATTCAGAACCAGCAATCGTATCAAATAGACTACATGGCAGCTCTGCCCTGAAGACAGCCAAACAAGAAGAGCAGAGAGAGAGAGAAAAAAAGAAGTGTAATACTCTCTATGACTGACAGGGGCAGGCCAGGCTGAGGCGAGGAGAAGTGCACCCATTAAAATGTGACCTCCCTAACCTTGACAGAGCCCAGACAGACCCTACTCCCACTCAGCCACCTGCTCCTCATGCCTGGGCCCCTGCACTGAGCCAGAGAGGGAAGGAGTGCAAGAGAGATCGAGACAGAGGGAGATCGAAAGGGAGCTAGTGAGAGATAGTGCTGCTGGGGGCAGGGCATTGTGCTGGTTCATCATATTGAGCGCATCTCTAGTACTCAACCTTGGGAGACAGGGATCCACCAGGCATTACAGCCCACTTCATTATCCTTCCCAAGCCACACAGAATTCAGATATGTTATCTTTTTCTGATAAAAATCAATTTGATGAAAAGATCGTTTCAAAGGCTTCCTTGCAGACAGGCTATGCGTAGCCAATGTGATTTAAAGGATACTTATTTTTTTATCCGGATATTTTCTACCTCCAGGCTGCAATGTATTTATTTGTTGGCTTTATGTCAGCTATTTTCACATAATGGCAATAGAAGTCAATTTTAGATCTGTACCATTTTCATTTAGATATAATTTTGATTAACCACATGACATTGACTTTGAGATGAAGACTTCCAAATTAAACTGTTCCACAAAAATGTGCTTATGAAAATCATAGCTAGCACGCAGATCAATAGAAATTATACAATAACTTGGCACTCCAAATGGAAAAGGTTGCCGACCACTGGTGTAGCCGGTTACAGGCAAATTCAGGAGCTTAACGGCAAACAGCTGGAGGAGGAGGGTCAGGGGGACCGTCGGGAACAGGGTTTTTTCCCCTTCTGGTTAGGCTATACTGATATCTGGCTACCTCTTTAGTAACATGTGAGTCTTCATTTCTAATTGCAGTGCTTAAAGCATCAGACAAGCTCAGCATAGTAGTTTTATTCAGTATAGTAGTCTTTATATATGGAAAAATACACATTTAAAAATGTTGAACAATTGACTGATTGAAAGAACAGTCGACTCTCGGTCAACTAATATTTTTTGTTGTTGTTGGGGACTGTCCTACTTCTGACCCTATACTGCATCAAGTACATTTTGTGGTGAATGTCCTGAAAACCATCAATCTGGTGCCTTGTGTGTGTGGCATGCGTGGCGTGCGTGATATAACAGCCTGAGGCCGCATGGTAAACGGCTGCCGTCATCTCCACTCAGGTTGGGAGCTGCAGACACACCGTTGCCCTTCCCTCCCCAGGCCAGGGAGACGGATCATGTCCAGTCAGGACTCTATCAGATGACATGTCAGACTATGATGCAGCATCTCACCAAGCCTAGGAAATACTACTACAGCTCTTCAGAAAACACACATATTTCAGCCTGGTTTCACATTCAAAAAAGGGCTTTGTGAGACTTGCTGAAAAAGTATAGTAGGCCTGTAGAGACAGAGGCTTAAAATAAATACTAGAATGTTTTTATTTCTTCCACATTTTAGTATATCTCTGTGTTGTCATCAGTCATCACCCCACCACACCATTCTCAGAGTGGCTGGCCATCCAGCCATCTGTTAAGCTGGCCCCAGTTCTACTGTACCGCCCCCAAGCATTGTAAACACCCCACATCCCGCCTCCTCACTGTGGAATTGAGGCATCCATAGCTGTCAGAGACATAGTGTAATGACTAAACGGAGGATGGGTGTGTGTATGTGTGGGTGGAGGTTAGCTCCGTCTGACCTCTCTATGATTGCCTTTTTGTTAAATGGAAGGAGGATAGAAAAGCTGTGGTGTTTACAATGGACTACATTTTTTTAAAGGCTAGCTCGGGTAGGTTGGTCACATGGATAGAGTGTGGTGCTGCGGATGCAGTAAACATTTGATTCTATTCCACCTTTAATAGCTTCTAAACATATATTTTAACAGCCAAAATGAATAAACGGTGATCCCATCATTGCTCAGTTAGATCTGCTGTAAGACATTCTCACACACAGGTCGTTATAAATTGGTAGGTTTAGCTATAAGTGTCCAGAGTAGTAGTTGTAGTCTTAGAATTGGAGAGGCAGGATTTCTGCTTGGGTGAGTCTATTTACAAATGGCTTTAAGCACTGGCAGCAATGCACAACTTCAGTCTTTGGGTGACTAATGGTTATCAACACCTGACAGATGTGGGGAAACGAGGCGTGAGTTTGGTTTCTGGGCAATCAACAACTGAAATTAAAGTGCTGAGATTAGAATTGCAAAACTACCGGTAATTTACCAAAGTTACCAGAATGTTCAGAGAATAGAGGTGAAACAGAGAGAAAACGGAAAGGAAGGCAGGCTAACGTTTTATATCTGTGTCCATATTGTCCATGAGTTTGCAGTGGATAGGTCATATGGTTCAAGAGGAAATAGCCTAATTAATGAATAAAAGCATCTAAATCAACAATGGCATTTGTCAGAAATGTACTTTTCCAACTACTTACTTTTTTCACAACTGCCACTAGTTGTGCCAAAACAGACATATGGACATAACACTTTTTTACAAAAGTTTAAAAAATAAAAAATCATGCTGAAACCCTCATATTAAAACACCAATGGTATTCACTAAGTTGATGATACTAAATATATAAAGGCCACACAGAGGGCCATAGATCATTACAGACACCTGTGTTAATCTGAAGTACCCAAAATGTAATGTGATAAAATAAAAAAACATTCAAGTTACAAAAGTTCTGATAGTTAACTGGTAAAACATAGAAAGTCACCAGTAATACTGTATACCCTCCCTTTGCAACCCTAGCTAGATTCACCTACATTCAGAAGCCAACACTTTTAAAACAGCCCTTGCGGAGCGCTGACATTCCCAGCCCATAAAAGCAGAGCCGTTTAAAAAGTGCCAGAGGTTGACTTTGCTCAGTGAGGCAGTTAAGGTCAGCCAAAAGTCATCGATTGGATTAAGTGCCTGGATGAAAGCACTTCAATCAATGCCTGCTCTAAATGGTACAGGACAGTGCTCCCTTAAGACAAAACTATGTAGACCAGGGCCGCCGGCAAATGCGAGCAGGCATTTGCCACAGCACTTTTCAGTTAAAAAAATAAAATAATAATAATAATAATTATTCAAACTTTTTTTTAACTAGGCAAGTCAGTGAAAAACAAATTCTTGTTTACAATGACGGCCTAGGACCAAGTGGGTTAACTGCCTTATTCAGGGGCAGAACAACAGATTTTTACCATGTCAGCTCGGGGACTAGATCTAGCAACCTTTTAAACTCAGCAAAAATGAAACATCCTCTCACTGTCAACTGCGTTTATTTTCAGCAAACTTAATGTGTAAATATTTGTATGAACATAAGATTAAGTAACTGAGACAAACTGAACAAGTTCCACAGACATGTTACTAACATAAATGGAATAATGTGTCCCTGAACAAAGGGGGGTGGGGTCAAAATCAAAAGTCAGTCAGTATCTGGTGTGGCCACCAGCTGCATTAAGTACTGCAGTGCATCTCCTCCTCATGGACTGTACCAGATTTGCCAGTTCTTGCTGTGAGATGTTACCCGACTCTTTCAACAAGGCACCTGCAAGTTCCTCAGCCCTCACCCTTCAATCCAACAGTTCCCAGGCGTGCTAAATTGGATTGAGATCCGGGCTCTTCGCTGGCCATGGCAGAACACTGACATTCCGGTCTTGCAGGAAATCACGCACAGAACGAGCAGTATGGCGGGTGGCATTGTCATTCTGGAGGGTCATGTCAGGATGAGCCTGCAGGAAGGGTACCACATGAGGGAGGAGGATGTCTTCCCTGTAACGCACAGTGTTGAGATTGCCTGCAATGACAACAAGCTCAGTCTGATGATGCTGTGACACACCGCCCCAGACCATGACGGACCCTCCACCTCCAAATCGATCCCGCTTCAGAGTACAGGCCTTGGTGTAACGCTCATTCCTTCGACGATAAACGTGAATAGCACTTTTTGCCAGTCCTGTCTGGTCCAGCGACAGTGGGTTTGTGCACATCGGTGACGTTATTGCCGTTGATGTCTGGTGAGGACCTGCCTTACAACAGGCCTACAAGCCCTCAGTCCAGCCTCTCTCAGCCTATTGCGGACAGTCTGAGCACTGATGGAGGGATTGTGCATTCCTGGTGTAACTCGGGCAGTTGTTGCCATCCTGTACCTGCCCTGCAGGTGTGATGTTTGGATGTACCGATCCTGTGCAGGTGTTGTTACACGTAGTCTTCCACTGCGAGGACGATCAGCTGTCCGTCCCGTCTCCCTGTAGCACTCTCTTAGGCGTTTCACAGTATGGACATAGCAATTTATTGCCCTGGCCACATCCGTAGACCTCATGCCTCCTTGCAGCATGCCTAAGGCACGTTCACGCACATGAGCAGGGACCCTGGGCATATATCTTTTAGTGTTTTTCAGAGTCAGTAGAAAGGCCTCTTAGTGTCCTAAGTTTCCATAACTGTGACCTTAATTGCATACCGTCTGTAAGCTGTTAGTGTCTTAACGACCATTCCACAGGTGCATGTTCATTAATTGTTTATGGTTAAATGAACATGCATGGGAAACCGTGTTTAAAGCCTTTACAATGAAGACCTGTGAAGTTATGGATTTTTAAAAATTATCTTTGAAAGACAGGGTCCTGAAAAAGGGACGTTTATTTTTTTTGCTGAGTTTAGTTACTAGCTCAACATTCTAACGGGTGGCAGGTAGCCTAATGGTTAGAGCGTTAGACTTGTAACAGAAAGGTTGCAAGATTGAATCCCCGAGCTGACAAGGTAAAAATCTGTCGTTCTGCCCCTGAACAAGGGACTAGATCCACTGTTCCTAGGCTGTCATTGAAAATAAAAATTTGTTCTTAACCGACTTGCCTAGTAAAATAAAAAATTAAATAACCACTTGGCTACCTGCCGCCTCAGTCAGTTGGGGCAGTTTTGGTTTAATAAAAATAGACGCAGAAGCTTTGAAAAAAAGACTTGCATTACCTAATGATTCATCAACTCACGCACAATTAGTAGCCTATTTGTCCTTCCCATCAGAGTGCTGCAGGTTGTGTGTGTGTAGGGTTGCACATTTTGAGGAATATCCAGAGGTGGAAACTGTGGGAATATATGCAAATTCATATTAATACCATTTAAAATGTAGATGTTTTTTGCATTGGATATACAGTTGAAGTCGGAAGTTCACATACACTTAGGTTGGAGTCATTAAAACTAGTTTTTCAACCAATCCACAAATTTCTTGTTAACAAACTATAGTTTTGGCAAGTCGGTTAGGACATCTACTTTGTGCATGACACAAGTAATTTTTCCAACAATTATTTACAGACAGCTTATTTCACTGCATCACAATTCCAGTGGGTCAGAAGTTTACATACACTAAGTTGACTGTGCCTTTAAACAGCTTGAAAAATTCCAGAAAATTATGTCATGACTTTAGAAGCTTCTGATAGGCTAATTGACATCATTTGAGTCAAATTGGAGGTGTACCTGTGGATGTATTTCAAGGCCTACCTTCAAACTCAGTGCCTCTTTGCTTGACATCATGGGAAAATCAAAAGAAATCAGCCAATATATATATATATATTTTTTTTTGTAGACCTCCAGAAGTCTGGTTCATCCTTGGGAGCAATTTCCAAACGCCTGAAGGTACCACGTTCATCTGTACAAACAATAGTATGCAAGTATAAACACCATGGGACCACACAGCCATTATATAGCTCAGGAAGGAGACACGCTTTTTTCTCCTAGAGATGAATGTACTTTGGTGCGAAAAGTGCAAATCAATCCCAGAACAACAGCAAAGGACCTTGTGAAGATGCTGGAGGAAACAGGTACAGAAGTATCTATATCCACAGTATAATGAGTTCTATAAATCGACAGCAAGGAAGAAGCCACTGCTCCAAAACAGCCATTAAAAAGCCAGACTACGGTTTGCAACTGCACATGGGGACAAAGATGGTACTTTTTGGAGAAATGTCCTCTGGTCTGATGAAACAAAAATAGAACAGTTTGGCCATAATGACCATCGTTATGTTTGGAGGAAAAAGGGGAAGGCTTGCAAGCCGAAGAACACCATGCCAACCGTGAAGCACGGGGGTGGCAGCATCATGTTGTGGGGGTGCTTTGCTGCAGGAGGGACTGGTGCACTTCACAAAATAGATGGCATCATGAGGCAAGAAAATTATCTGGCTATATTGAAGCAACAGCTCAAGACATCAGTCAGGAAGTTAAAGCTTGGTCGCAAATGGGTCTTCCAAATGGACAATGACCCCAAGCATGCTTCCAAAGTTGTTGCAAAATGGCTTAAGGACAACAAAGTCAAGGTATTGGAGTGGCCATCACAAAGCCCTAACCTCAACCTTATGGAACATTTGTGGGCAGAACAGAAAAAGCATGTGCGAGCAAGGAGGCCTACAAACCTGGCTCAGTTACACCAGCTCTGTCAGGAGGAATGGGCCAAAATTCACCCAACTTATTGTGGGAAGCTTCTGGAAGGCTACCCGAAATGTTTGACCCAAGTTAAACAATTTAAAGGCAATGCTACCAAATACTAATTGAGTGTATGTAAACTTCTGACCCAATGGGAATGTGATGAAAGAAATAAAAGCTGAAATAAATCACTTTTATTCTGACATTTCACATTCTTAAAATAAAGTGGTGATCCTAACTGACCTAAGTCAAGGAATTTTTACTAGGATTAAATGTCAGGAATTGTGAAAAACTGAGTTTAAATGTACTTGGCTAAGGTGTATGTAAACTTCCGACTTCAACTGTATTTACCACATCATATGAGGACAGAAAGATAAACGTTTTACTTTATCATAAGTAGACATAATTGCAAATGATTAAATCCTTCCAATAGAAATAAAACAATTTAGTTATGAATTTAAATTTAAATGAATGAGTTGTCTCTTCACATGGGGTGATTTCACTGAACAACAAAAGGGAACATTGAATGATCCCCAATGAGCCATCGCATTGCCCAAAAACATTTTCAACATACATCTGTAAAATGATAGTCTAGAAACTAAAGCTTTGGTTGTCTTCCTCTCAGGCTTCCATGTCTTCTCCCTGGACCTCCTCAATGTCCACCTCTTGAACATCAGACTGAGGTGGTCCAAGGTCATTGATGACTGTCTTCAGCTCATCTGCAATGTAGAGACCGGTGTGTCTGTTGTCCCTTGCCTGTGCTCTTGTAGAATACTGGTTGAGGAGTGGAGATGATGTAGTTAATTATTC
The DNA here is from genome assembly GCF_018296145.1 of Oncorhynchus tshawytscha. Taxonomy (NCBI): domain Eukaryota; kingdom Metazoa; phylum Chordata; class Actinopteri; order Salmoniformes; family Salmonidae; genus Oncorhynchus; species Oncorhynchus tshawytscha. The sequence goes on along the minus strand of NC_056439.1, from coordinate 29,531,643 downwards.
CTTGCCCACGAACATTCAACCACCCATCAAAGATGATTGCAATAGAGTCTGCTTTCGCTATGATTTGCTTGACCTTCACTTGAACTCTGCATCCAGCAACTGAGTAGATAAAGCATGTCTGGTTGGAGGGGTGTATGCTGGGCAAAGAACATTCAGAAATCTCTTCCAATACACATTGCCTGTGAGCATCAGAGGTGAACCAGTTGCATGCACAGCTCGTGCAAGACATTCATCAGCCTTTCTCGAACTATGTTCCTCCGTTGAGTCAAAAAAAACTTCTGATTCCAGGAGGACCATGAGCTGTTGCGATCGATAAGGTGTCCGATTCATCATTTTCACTTCGAATAGAAGTAGAGGGTTTTTTCAGTCTGCTGAACTGTAGCCTCCCTACAGTATGTGCACTGTCCCATCTGGCCAGTGGAAATTAAGCGGTAACGTTAGGCATTTCTAACCTAAGCCATTTTATTTGCGTTGAGAAAATGTGAATGTGATCAAATTTGGTTAATATTCAAACTTAGGTTTGCTAGGCTACCTAGGTCTTTTCAATCCAATAGGCTAGACTGTGTTAACTTTTAAATTACAGATGCATAGGTCTACATGATGCAACCCTGCATAAAGCAAGCTCAGCCATGATAATTATAGTTTCAAGTCGCAGTTGGGTCATTCCACCAAATTGGGTGCTTTTTGATTAACATTTTGTTTCACCCAATTTTAACATGGTCATAAAAAGCAAAAATATTCATCTTAATAAAACATGTTGTTTTCCCATCTCAAGATGGGGTTGACGTGTTATGCTCAACCCACTCAGTTTTCCAAAATAAAACACCAGAAAATGGCAACAAAAAAAGAGTAAAACAAGCTCACCTGCCTTTTACACTAGGACTTGACTATAAGATAATGTTTCTTTTGATTTTTTTTTAAAGGAATAGTTTCACTATATTAAAACGAGAGTTCAGTTCATTTAACAGTATTGACCTTAAAATTAGAATATTTGTTCTCCATCAAATAAATAAATCGCCAGAAATGACTGTGATGGTGTAAACATGGAGAAATGTTGGGGTTTACGCAGGTTAAAATCTTCCTACAGGGTGCAGGGGGACCTGTCAAACGCAGTCTTTATTCATAGAAAAAAAAAGTGATTTACTGCACTTTCCATGTGGTCTATATTAGAAGTGCACTTCATTTAATATATCGGCTTTTCAATAGTTGTGCACAATCTCTACTTAAAATATCAAAGGGATGCAAAAGGCACTCATTTGTGGAACAACCTAGTTGTCTCTGTAACGGAATCCCCTCAGTTAGTCTCGTTTTAAATAGAATTCATAAGTACAAGGCTGCTGCAGTTTGACAGGGGTTTCATCCTCCCTTGGTCCAGGATTTAAAAAAAACTATGTGACCTGGTTAGAAACACTCTGATCCCATCATCATAGCCCATATTAAAACCATTTTACAACTAATTCAGGGTTCGTACAGACATTGGCAAGTTGGATTTTAAATTATCATTACATTCTAAAATGTCAGAATAATGTGGACATTTCATGAGTAAATAGATTGGATTCATGATTGGTGATTTTCCTACCTGTAGATGTGGCCGATGCAAGCACACACAGTATATACAGTGCATTCGGAAAGTATTCAGACCGCTTCACTTTTTCCACATTTTGTTACATTACAGCCTTATTCTAAAATTGATTCAATTATTTTTCCCCCTCAAACTACACACACACACACACACACACACACCCATAATGACAAAGCGAAAACAGATTTTAAAATAACAGAAATACCTTATGTACATACGTGTTCACACCCTTTGCTATGAGACTTGAAATTGAGCTCAGGTGCATCCTGTTTCCATTGATCATCCTTGAGATGTTTTTTACAACTTGGAGTCCACCTGTGGTAAATTCAATTGATTGGACATGATTTGGAAAGGCACACACTTGTCTATATAAGGTCCCACAGTTGACAGTGCATGTCAAAGCAAAAACAAAGCCTTCCTAGAGCTGGCCGCCCGGCCAAACTGAGCAATCGGGGGAGAAGGGCCTTGGTCAGGGAGGTGACCAAGAACCCGATGGTCACTCTGACAGAGTTCCAGAGTTTCTCTGTGGAGATGGGAGAACCTTCCAGAAGGACAACCATCTCTGCAGCACTCCACCAATAACGACGTTATTGTAGAGTGGCCAGACGGAAGCCACTCCTCTGTAAAAGGCACAATAGCCTGCTTGGAGTTTGCCAAAAGGCAACTAAAGGCCTCTCAAACCATGAGAAACAAAATTCTCTGGTCTGATGAAACCAATATTGAACTATTTGGCCTGAATGCTATGCGTCACAGCTGCAGGAAACCTGGCACCATCCCTACGGTGAAGCATAGTAGTGGCAGCATCATGTTGTGGGGATGTTTTTCAGCAGCAGGGACTGGGATCGAGGGAAAGTTGAGCGGAGAAAAGTACAGAGAGATCCTTGATGAAAACCTGATCCGGAACGCTCAGGGCCTCAGACTGGAGCCAAGGTTCACCTTCCAACAGGACAACAATCCTAACCACACAGCCAAGAGAACGCAGGAGTGGCTTCAGGGCAAGTCTCTGAATGTCCTTGAGTGGCCCAGCCAGAGCCCGGACTTGAACTCGATCGAACATCTCTGGAGAGACCTGAAAATAGCTGTGCAGCGAGGCTCCCCATCCAACCTGACAGAGCTTGAGAGGATCTGCAAAGAATGGGAGAAACTCCCCAAATAAAGCTGTACCAAGCTTGTAGCATCATACCCAAGAAGTCTCAAGGCTGTAATCTCTGCAAAATGTGCTTCAAAAAGTACTGTCTGAACACTTATGTATGTGATTTTTTTTTTGTATACATTTTCTAACATTTCAAAATAACAGTTTTTGCTTTGTCATTATGGGGTATTGTGTGTAGATTGATGGGGGGGGGGAATATTTAATCCATTTTAGAATTAGGCTGTAATGTAACAAAATGTGGAAAAGTGAAGGGGAATACATTCCTTTTGAATACTTTCCGAATGCACTGTATGTCCATGTAGCAGTAGCATTCATCTCACCATTTCACATGAAGGGTTATTGTATCATGTTTTTAGAACAACAAAATGACCGAAAAAAGAGGTTCATTTTTGTAAAGGAAGGTTTTGTACAGAAAGCCAAGTTGAAACCAACATTCAATGTTGTCATCCTCATAATAGCTGCACTTGGTTTTCACGCAAAAAAATGCAACAGAGTAGCCTAACACCTGTCAACTGAAACAGTAGGGAAACAAATGAAAGCAGCAACATCTCTCACAAAAACTGATCACAAATGAAAATCACAGATAATTATAATTGGAGCAGAATAACTCAGATACAATAATTGCAATGAGTTTTCAACCACCAAATTGAGGAAATGATTTTCAGGGGCTCCAAATTCAAGTACTTCAAGCACTTCTAGCACCTTGAGCGAACCCTGTGATTAATCACTGTCATACCCTACACAGGGATTGACATTAAGGTCTGAAAAGCACTTGACCATCAGGCAAGTCAGCAGTATTTTTTGGCTGCCCATAATTATGGTTACTTGCCCAAAAATGTGATAAGTTGTTTACACGCAGAAATGCCACAACTTATCGGTCACTTAATTACACAACAGGGAGGAATTACGCTTTGGTTCTATTTTAAATATTGAATCACAGCTCAAGCGCAATAGGATAGTGGCTTGCAAGCTGCTCGTCCTGAGCAAACTTAGGCTTTCGGTATAGTAGGTAAAAGACATACAGCTTTAGCGACACCCCAGGGTAGGACTTTATTAAGACTCGCACACATAGCACCAAATGTGACATCTGACCACCAACATTTTTCACATGATTCTAAAATCGGTACGCACTCGGTCCACAAATAACGTTCAGAGGTGCTAAGTAATCTTGGCCAGCAAACGCAATAGGTGAGCACTTAGGTCACTGGAATTATTTGCAGTTTTATTGTTTTCAGGTATAACATTTTTTTTAATCACCTGCCTTAATGGGGTAACCACAGAGCAGGGTCAACTTGCCCACTTGTCATAAATTGTCCGCCTTTCACTTTAAAAATGGGAATAACGGTAACCAGAAAACAATATCACCAGGGGAAACTTTAGAGCGGGCTCAAGTTGCCCGACTGCTCAGTTCAGTTTGCACCAGGCAATAGGGCAACCCTCAATGTCTCTTCTACAACTTAGGTTCCAGAATTTTAGCTGGTTACCATCAGGATAAAAAAAATCTCCCCACCACTCTGAGACCTGTGGTGCTACCTCTGATATAGACATCAGGCTGCCGAGTCACAAATCTTCGCCAAGACTAGCTGCTCTCTCCTGACTCAAGTGTAAAGTGTAAGTGTAGAGACTAAGGAATCTAGACTAGAGGAACACTTCAAATTGTAACAATCTTTCTAGCCATGCCTCTGGTTTCCACCTTTCAATCCAGGCTTGACGGATGGATGACAGATTGAGTGGACTAAAACAATCTTTAGTGTCTTAAACGCACGAACAGGCTCTCAAAGCACCCCCTCCCCCCTTAAGTAGTGGCCAAACCAACAGTGCACGAAAACAGAACAGAACACACACACACAGGGGATGAAAGACACCACACTAATGACAAGGTACTACTCTGTCCACTTAATGCTTTAAAGATTGAGCTGGGGAGCCCTTGAACCTCTGCCCCTCCCAATCCCACCACAATTAGCCAGGCCTGAGAGACCTCTGGCAGCCTGCCATCTTCAAGCGATACAGCTCCAAATGAAAACAAAAGAGGCACACACACACACACCAACACTGGTTTCCTTTAATCATCCTCTCACTACGAGATCAGCCACATGTTAAAAGAGCAGCATATTAAAAGCCTAACATAAAAACGAGTCAAAATGTAGGCTAATACTGATTTTTCCCATTCCGGACATGGAGGATGAGATCCACATGACAAATGTACAACAACAAACTAACGTCAGTCAATAAAACCTTTTGATCCGTTAATTTGAAAGAATATGTTTCAAGACGATTTTGATCACGGAATGGTGCGTCTTTTAAAACAAACCCCATCTTATAATCCATTCTTCTGACAATAGAAGGTCAAGATGACGTTTCTGTCTTAGTGGCCGCACACTAACCCATCCCCTCCTTCGACTAACACTTCACCTTTCACCTTCTCTCTACACTCCCCAGATGCCCACTCCCATGAAAATCAATCCCCTTCACCACATCAGAGAGAGTCAACATACTCCTCATCTCTCACACCTATGAAAACCCCCACATCTTGACATTTCTAGAAATAGAAGATAGGGTGAAGTGAGTGACAGTGGAATATCAAAATGAGAAAGTAGCAGTAAGGAATATTTCCTATGCAACAAACAGTATATATATAAAAAAAAGCCTCTACAGAAAAGGCTTCCGCATGCTTCCCAGCCGAAACAGTTCGGAAGAGTTTGTGCATATATTATGATGCGAGCACACTTGTTCGGTTCACCTAGCCAACTTCGGCTAGCCGCCAGCCGAACTGAAGCATGCGGACGCCTTAAGCGACAGGTTTGCTCACCGTTCTCCTTATCCTCTTCAGGGGACTTGCTGATGGACTCTGGGAGGCCCAGGTTGGCTGCGGTGGGCATGGGCCCTAGGAGGGAGACCAGCGATGGGCCTCTGCGTGGAGGTCTTTCTTCGTGCCTCTCCATACCCTTCCTCTTCCTCTCCAGGGAGAACCTGGTCACACAGGTCCTTGTTGAGATGCTGGGCCACAGCTTTCAGCTCCTCGTCCTCCCTCTCCTGCCAGCCAGGAAGAGATATTTCATCATCTTCATCCTCTTTTTCCAGGGGATCTAGGAGGGGGAGAAAAAGAACAAGACATGTACTTCCGTTTCGTCATGAAACTGACAGCTAAATTATCTGACATGATGCAGAAAATTATTTCTTCAATAATCCTATGGTACTATTAAGCTGTCAAAGTATCATCATGATGACAGCCATCTTAGTGTTGATAAAAGCCCAGTGTGTGTTTTAAAATTTGGACTCCCAGCCCAGGCAGAGAAGCAACAGGCCTGCAAGTCAGACAGCCAGAGGCCTCCCCTGCTGAAGGCCATGCAGTGGACAAAAATGCAACACAACCAGCTAGAGGGGTGCAGATGGTTAGAGAGTTTAGCCCATTACAGTTAGACAGCAAAGGTGCGTCATAACATTCTCATTTGCATTTTGAGTGAACATCAAATTTGGTCACCTAAAAAAACAATTTCTGTGTATTTAGAGAAGTTTCAGGCTCTAGCGACAATAGACTGGCAGAATACGGAGATATTCCCTCCTCCACAGGGGGTTCTAGCTGGAGGACTGGCATGGCTGGCGAGCGCAACAGGACCCATCTGTGCCGTACCTGTTTTTGCATGGGACCCATACATCACTCTCAACTTGGGCCGGCTCTGCTCCATCTCAATCTCATCCTGGTATTCATGGATCTCGCCTGTTGAGATAAAACCCAAACAACTCTGCTGACTCCACTCTAACTTTATACTCTTTGGAACTTTATGAAGAGTTTAGTTCAAACTTGACTAGACACGGATCATAATGGTACCTTGAACATCACCAATCTTCTTCTCCAATTCTTCCTCAAGCTAGAAGAAAAAAAAGACACAAAAAAAGAGCAGCATGTGAATGAAAAAAAGACAACCGTACCACATTGGGACAAAACACAGGTTAAAACACAGGACAAGATAAATAAACAAGGTTGGTACAGTTGTATCCTCTCGGCAGTTCCTCCTCACCAGCTTCATTCTTTTATTCCTCTGGCCAGCAATGAAAGAGGGTGGGTCACATTCCTGGTCGAGATCCACTTTTATGAACTCCTCAATGGTCAGCTGACTGTTGGGCGTGTCCTCAAACTCATTCAACCTGAACCATGAGAAAGAATAGTGTTAGTGTACTCCTCATAGAGATTAGTGAGAACACGCAAGGCTAATCAGATTTCCTTTGGAGGATGCTGTAATGTGCTTCTCAAGCAGCTCTCACCTCTTTCTTAGTGTGGCCTCACACACCTTCACTACACTGATGATTTCTTTGATGGTACGGCGGAACTTGTGCATGCGAGCAGCGACCAACAGGGCTGAGAACACAAACAAACGCACAGGTGAAACACACTATCCATCCCACACACCTTGCCAACACTTATATTTACAAATGTACTAACCAAATGTAGTGTAATATTCATGTAATAACGTCATAATACCCTATTAATGATAATCTAAGTCATTAGATAAATCATCAATTCAGTTTTACAGTAACCCATGCTACTGTGCATGGAGTCAGTTACAAAACGTAATGTCTGTTTAAAGACGGATGTTCGATTCCGTTTTTACACAAGCAGTTTGAATCATCTGACGTTCTAGTAGCTGGCTTTTAGCAATCCCACAGTCTCGCTCACACATTCACTTCCTATTGAGTAAGAAGCTCATCTAAACTTTTCCATCCTTCATGTAAGCGAATCCTCTCAATGATTAATGATAAGCAATTAATTATTCAGATATTGCAGCTGCAGAGGAGAGAAAGGGAGAAAAGTGAAAATAGGAGCGTAAATGTCCACATGCCCGGGGAAGTTGGCTCTTCAGTTTCAAGATGTCTTGCCAGCAATACATCCGAGCAGGGTTCTGTTCAGGTCCAGTAAGTAGGGAACAGACTGCAGTATACACTGACGCTAATTGGAGGCTGTGGTTACTTATGAGCATTACTTGTGATTAGTGGTCACCTATTAACAAAGGTCACCTGTGATTGTAGCAAATTCTGATTTAGGATTACAGTTCCCTGTAGTGTGGGATACCAGTGGACATGGTTCCCCTGAGGTTTCTGTTATTTATGATGAGAGTTAGCCTACCTGTGATTGTGGTTCTAACGTGTGGTGTGATTTAACTGTTGCTCATGGTTACCTGCGCCACACAGTCCTGATGGCCTCCGTCCAGTGTGAATCCAGTCCCTCTTCATCCTCTGCAGCTGTTGCAGTGCTGTCATGGACACCTCATGGTTTTTCTCGCCAAACTCCAGCATGTGAGCAAAGCAAGGGATGTACAGGCAGGGGTCTAGAATGAGAATGATACACTCTTCAAGATCCAACCAAGACAAGCAATATTAATATGCTAATATATACATTGCAGATGTCTCAATGTTATACAGGGTTTACAACTCTGTGTAGACTACATTGATCAGAAAATGGTATGTCTTCTTTAATGAAAATATAATAAGTACTGGATATCGTCATACCATTCCCAGTGGAGCTGGGGATCCGAAGTGCCCTGTGAGAGAAAGACCGCCAGAGTTCGAGTGGGGCAGAAAGTTTCCTATGCTCAGGCAGTGAAGAGAGTAGAGGATAGCCCAAAGGTGAGTGATTTGACAGGGAGATAAATAGCAGATAAATATTTGGTGCAAGTAATTTTAGTACAGAAGATCTACAGGAAGTTGAGAGAAGGGGTTCCATTCTCCCAGGCAGATGGATGGGATCATTTAGGGCCAAAGTACTGGGATGGTGTGGTGGGTGTTTGTGGATAGTGTTTAGGTATAGGGTTAGATGACTGTGCAATTTTCCCTATTCCCCTTTTGTTTGTGACCAAAATGTGCAGTCCGCACCCCAACCTGCGTCTAGTCTGACAAAAATTTACATCAAGAAGACAAATGATCCCTTTGGCAGCAGCAGAGCCCTATGACTGGTAATAGGATATGGCCAGACCCCAACCCCTGTCCCTAACCAACCAACTTCGAATCTAACATGGCTGCTGGGCTGGCTCTGTTCAAGTTAATGAAGTAAACTTCAGGAACTATCCCCTCTATGATCTAACGCGCCCACATTCACCCAAGGTAAACACCAGTGTGGTCTCGTGCGCTCAGATTTTGCACGTGCCATGCATCCAATAAAAAAGAAAAAAAGTGGTGCGGCTGATGTTAACTCAGCAATACAAAAAAGGAATAAAGGTTAAAGCTCAACTAATTTTGCGACATCCCAAACTTTGTCTAATTTCTGACGAGTGGAGCTATTACACAACTAAATCAATCTGATATGACATGAACAGTTTAAAGCAAAATGACACAGTGATTACACAAACTATAATCAGTTATTTAAAAACATTTTAGGCTATTATTACATCAGAAACAATGACCGGGTTATTTTCACTGTAACAGTTTATATCAGTCGGAAGCTGCAGTGAATTTCAGTGGGAGCTGGTGAGTTCCTTAATTTTTTTATCTGGTGAGTGGCTTGGGGGAGGCTCTTCTGGGCTTCTGACGTTGACGGTATGTGTAAATCTGATTTGTTGGCAGCGAGCTGGGCGTCCGAGAGGATTACACCAAATATATAAAAAAAAATAGACAGCAACTAAAACTCTCGCCCCGAAAAATGACCATTCACAACGTATCCAGACTGCAGCTAATGAGTAACCCACGCCTTGTCCTAGTTGATAAGTAGCTTTTGGAGAAAAACATCTGCCAGTATTTGCTCAGGAAAACAGCGGACTCTAAGCGAGCAACGATTATATGGATTTACCATCTGCTCGAAAAGCGAGAACATAATACGTTTTGGGGAGACAACTCAGCGGCAACAAGAGGATGAAATGAGAAAGAGAAAAAAAGTATTCAGCTTTAAGTTGGAATACAACCCAATTGGACGGATATTGTTTATGTTGCTCTTACAATTGATTCGGGGTTAGTAAGACTTCATAATCGCTGAATTTATGCAGCATAGTTCTATAAATGACACGATTTGTGTATCAATTGTCAACGCAGAATAATAGCTACTACAGTAGATCAGAGTTCGTGGTTTATTTATAGGAAAGGGATCAACGCTTTGTGTGCCGATGCCAACAGCAGATTGCAGGTTGCTCCATCATGGTCGGATCATGAAGTGTTTGACTTTTTTACTCTTACTTCCAGAAACACTGAAAAAGTCTAAAAAGACTGGGAAACACACAGGCAGGTTACCAGTATGCTATGAGATTCTAACCCTGTCCCTGAAGAAGAAGATGGCTGCAGAACTGTACCCTGCGACCACCAATCTAACCAACAACGGTACTACGGTGACCGCCAGTGACAAGAAAAGCGATGTGCAGGTCACCCAGTCAACAACCACTGCAACAACACCGACCACCCAGCAAAACATAAACAACAACAACGTCGATCCTCCCAGCTGGCAGTCCTCTCACCCCACGCTACGGGAGAGGTAGTCTCAACTATTTACTTATTAATTATTTCTATTTAGTAAAAGTTTGACTTGGTTTACAATAGCCTATTATGTCCATAATTAGAATCACATCGTGCAGGCTATAATATATGTATGACTGGCAAAAAAACAAGCCCTATATGGAATATCCCAAGTTGTCATTATACCTAATCATTATACCTAATCTTCTCCCTTCTAGGAATGCCTTGATGTTCAACAATGAACTCATGGCCGATATACATTTAATTGTTGGTCCCCCTGGTGAATCTCAGAAAGTACCAGTGCACAAGGTAAGCTCCATCTCCAGTTGAAAAAATAAGTTTACTTTTCAGAAACATCACAAATATGATGAGTGACTAATGTGTCCGTTGGTCTTTCCCTCCAGTATGTGTTGGCAGTGGGTAGCTCCGTCTTCTGTGCCATGTTTTACGGGGATCTTGCAGAGGAGGAGTCCGAAATCCATATCCCAGACGTGGAACCTGCTGCCTTTCTAATTCTGCTGAAGTAAGCCACTCGCTCCTCAAACTAAACCAATACTATACATGACAAGCACAATGTCACTTCAAAATAAATGATTACTCAGCCAAAGCAAGACTGGTTAAGTGCCAAAATGCTAGAGCACCAAAGGGCATGGGCAGTAGTGTAGAGCACTGTAATTTCAGGTTTCTTTGCTCTTTGTTCATCTTGAAGAAAATATTCAAAGCCAATGATTTACCCGAAGGTAATAGGCAGAAGAGAACATAAAATGGCTCTTTTTGTTGTGGATTCTATAACAATGTAATCCGAAACCAATGCAATGAGACATTGCTTCTTTTTTATCCCCTTGAGAAAATAGGGCAAGCTGTGCCAAGTCCTCTACCTCTTTTCTTCAAAAGAATATCTATCCCTATTCTCCACATGCTGGTCTGCCTTCTTTACTAAACCAGAATCTCATTCTCCTCCTCCATTTTGTTCCCTTCAGTTACATGTACAGTGATGCGATAGACCTGGAGGCGGACACCGTGCTGGCTACCCTGTACGCTGCCAAGAAGTACATTGTACCAGCCCTGGCCAAGGCCTGCGTCACCTTCCTGGAGACCAGCCTGGAGGCCAAGAACGCCTGTGTGCTGCTGTCCCAGAGCCGTCTGTTTGAGGAGCCTGAGCTGACACAGCGCTGCTGGGAGGTGATTGACGCCCAGGCCGAGCTGGCCCTGGGCTCCGAGGGCTTCTGTGAGATCGACCTGCAGACCCTGAAGATCATCCTGCAGAGAGAGACTCTCAACACCAAGGAGGTGGTGGTCTTTGATGCCATGATGAGCTGGGCCACAGCTGAGTGTAAGAGGCAAGGACTGAGGGCAACCACCCACAACAAGAGATCTGTCCTGGGCAAGGCACTCTACCTGGTGCGCATCCCCACTATGACCCTGGAGGAGTTTGCTGATGGGGCGGCCCAGTCAGACATCTTGACACTGGAGGAGACGCATGACATTTTCCTGTGGTACACAGCGGCCACCAAGCCCAAACTGGACTTCCCACTGGCACAGAGGCAGGGCCTGGCGCCCCAGAGGTGCCACCGCTTCCAGTCGTCAGCCTACCGGAGCAACCAGTGGCGCTACAGGGGCCGCTGTGACAGCATCCAGTTTGCAGTGGACAAGCGGATCTTTATCGCTGGACTGGGTCTGTACGGGTCAAGTGGCGGAAAGGCTGAGTACAGTGTCAAGATTGAACTGAAGCGGCAAGGGGTGACCCTAGCACAGAACCTGACCAAGTTTGTGTCGGACGGATCAAGCAGTACATTTTCTGTGTGGTTTGAACACCCAGTTCAAGTGGAGCAGGATGCCTTTTATACGGTGAGTGTCGTGCTGGACGGGAATGAGCTGAGCTATTTTGGCCAGGAGGGCATGACGGAGGTGCAGTGTGGAAAAGTGACTTTTCAGTTCCAGTGCTCCTCGGACAGTACCAACGGGACTGGGGTGCAGGGGGGACAGATCCCGGAGCTGGTGTTCTATGCATAAACTGGATTGGTCATAAAAGGAGAGGTAGAGAACATATAGACCATACTGTACATCCATATGTTGCAGCCTTATAAATAATGTAGCATTAAGACACTAGAGTGTCAGACTAAACAAAATACTATTTTTAAGTCAAGGAACGTTTTATCTTATTTATTTAAAATAAAAATGTTATTTGTATTATTTTAATTAACGCTGCAAAAAGCAGTCCCTTGTAAAAAGTCATATTGCACTTGTGGACAGTCTCTGCAATGTTGTTTTGTACATAAAACACAGTTAAATGGTTTGCAGCTTGATGCTGATCAACCATGATGTTCCTGTTTGAGAGCTTACGAACCTGCAGAAAATCATAAACATTTTGTGAGAAGCCACAGATGTTGCTGCTCATTATTATACAACTCACCTGCATGTGTGAAATCTGTTGTTTTGGTGGGATTATTACTCAAGGGATTATTCAGTGTCTAGGTACACTGAGGAGTGCTAGAACCAAGCTGGTAAAAGTGATGTGGTCAAGATGTCATCATGACAACTTTGCTTCCAAATATTTGTTGTAGCGAAGTGACCAATTTTAGCTCAGACTTTTAATGAATGGTAAATACTGTAGGTTTCCTCAGCAAAAAAAGACAACACTTCAACCAACAGCATTTGTCTGAAAACACTCATTCAACTGTATAGTTCTTTGTTTACAATCAGAACAAAGGGAGTATGGGAGGCAGATGATAGGTACCTATGGCGAGGGGCGTTGATGCAGAGCTCTCTGGCCAGCACCAGAAAGGTTCTACCCAGGATGTAAACATTTACCTGTAGGGGAAAGACAGGGAAGAGATTAAGACCAGAAATACATGAAGGTAGTGCAACTGTCACTGAAACCCACCCTGTCAAGTCCACAATGTCCTCGTAAGGATACATGATCCAGAGTTACATAACATGAGTAGCGCGTGATCAAATCTGGTATAGTAAGTGTAACTTAATGCTTAGCTGGCATACTATCTAGAAAGCCCAGTGATTTTCCAGACCAGGGGATGACTAAAGCTCTAGTTTCTAGCCCAGCTCCGTCTCATTCCTCCAGGCTAACACTCCAGACCTTAGGGGGTTTAGGTCTCTACCAGACACAGACAAGCTTTCACTCTTGGGTCTATGGCAGCCACAGTCTGATCTATTTTAGGAGATGGGTCCCGATTAAACATTTGTACACACAACAAATACATTGTTAGCCAAGCACCATAGCAACCAACAGTGGAGGTGTCACATGTCAATCCAGACAGAGCCTGGAGCAGCCTCCACTGGGACCCTGTCCATTTCATAGTGTCCCCAGGGATTAGAGAGCACACGCCTCAGATGATGGGGATGTAGATCACCATGCATTCCCATGGGAGGGGGGTGACTACTGCACTGGCCTGGGTGAGGCTCCACAAATGGGGGATTAGTGGAATATCTACACATAGCACACTGACCATAGACTGGACAGGCACCCCCATTCCACTCCTACCCTTCAAATACCAGAGGGGTGGGTCAGCTCTTCAAGGACAGCTGGGAGCATAAAAATAAAACTGACCAGCAGTGTCTCTGAGAAATGTCCCTCCACCCTAACACTGACTTTATATGCATAAAAATGGACCTATATTTATACAGTCCCTGGCTTTAATTACAAAGCACAACATACTGCACGGGCCAACATCCATCTTGTTGGATGTACTACTCATGGTCAATGTGGGTATGGGATCATGTATAATTTTACAACAAAAATAAGGAAACAACTTTGATGTTCAATCATATTCATGCGACTGTTCAATCATATTCAGAAACGCTTTCATTTCTAGAATTAGGGATAAATGTCAAAGTGCAAAATCTCAATCACAGGGTTGAAAAAAGTACAGTGGGGCAAAAAGGTATTTTGTCAGCCACCAATTGTGCAAGTTCTCCCACTTAAAAAGATGAGGCCTGTAATTTTCATCATAGGTACACTTCAACTGTGACGGACATAATGAGGGGGGGGAAAAAAATCCAGAAAATCACATTGTAGGATTTTTAATGAATTTATTTGCAAATTATGGTGGAAAATAAGTATTTGGTCAATAACAAAAGTTTCTCAATACTTTGTTATATACCCTTTGTTGGCAATGACAGAGGTCTTCACAAGGTTTTCACACACTGTTACTGGTATTTTGGCCCATTCCTCCATGCAGATCTCCTCTAGAGCAGTGATGTTTTGGGGCTGTTGCTGGGCAACACGGACTTTCAACTCCCTCCAAAGATTTTCTATGGGGTTGAGATCTGGAGATTGTCATGCTGAAAGACCCAGACACGTTTCATCTTCAATGCCCTTGCTGATGGAAGGAGGTTTTCACTCAAAATCTCACGATACATGGCCCCATTCATTCTTTCCTTTACACGGATCAGTTGTCCTGGTCCCTTTGCAGAAAAACAGCCCCAAAGCATGATGTTTCCACCCCCATGCTTCACAGTAGGTATGGTGTTCTTTGGATGCAACTCAGCATTCTTTGTCCTCCAAACACGACGAGTTGAGTTTTTACCAAAAAGTTATATTTTGGTTTCATCTGACCTATGACATTCTCCCAATCTTCTTCTGGATCATCCAAATGCTCTCTAGCAAACTTCAGACGGGCCTTGACATGTACTGGCTTAAGCAGGGGGACACGTCTGGCACTGCAGGATTTGAGTCCCTGGCGGCGTAGTGTGTTACTGATGGTAGGCTTTGTTACTTTGGTCCCAGCTCTCTGCAGGTCATTCACTAGGTCCCCCCGTGTGGTTCTGGGATTTTTGCACTCTGTTCTTGTGATCATTTTGACCCCACGGGGTGAGATCTTGCGTGGAGCCCCAGATCGAGGGAGATTATCAGTGGTCTTGTATGTCTTCCATTTCCTAATAATTGCTCCCACAGTTGATTTCTTCAAACCAAGCTGCTTACCTATTGCAGATTCAGTCTTCCCAGCCTGGTGCAGGTCTACAATTTTGTTTCTGGTGTTCTTTGACAGCTCTTTGGTCTTGGCCATAGTAGAGTTTGGAGTGTGACTGTTTGAGGTTGTGGACAGGTGTCTTTTATACTGATAACAAGTTCAAACAGGTGCCATTAATACAGGTAACGAGTAGAGGACTTGTTTGTAGGTGACCAAAAACTTATTTTCCACCATAATTTGCAAATAAATTCATAAAAAATCCTACAATGTGATTTTCGCTGAGGTCAAGCAGCATGTCTGTGAATGGGGTGGCTTATAAATCAATAAAACCACAAGATAGTATAAAGTGTCACCTCAGGCCAGCAGCATTTGTAAATATATTTAGCTTCAGCTTCTGGGGGAATCAACCACCCCGTGACCTCTGAACTCCCCCCAGCACTCACCCCCATTAGCTTCTAGAGACACCCGTCTCCTGCGACCGACACACACCCTGCATCCGTTTCTGTGGCGACAGGTGCACCCATCCAACGGCAGCCAAAGTAGATTTTGAGACAACCCTTTTTTAAAAAGCCTCACAATGGGGTTATGGTCACCACTGAAATGGGAAAAAAATAATCCCACACAGTCTGGAGATGAGATTACGGACGACTCCCTCAAAATCGGTCATCATAATAATAAGTTCCTCAGAGATAATAACAGTCACTTAAAGCAATACCATTTCAGTAGTATGGGGAAGGAGGGAGGGAGCTTACTTCCAAGCCCTGCCCGTGAAATGTGATGGTTTCATTATGATGTGAAAACTTGGCTGTCATTCATCAAGATCATGGATGTGACCATAGCCTTTACCAACAACAGCACCTGTGGGAATGATCCCACTAAATGTATTAATTGATGGTTCCCTGAGCCTCCATGACAAATATCAAGACGTCCCTCCGCTGAGCTACATCAGCCGTTAGACACACTGAACAAGATTTGACTCGTGTCCTCATTCTCAATTTATCATGTCAGTCCTCTGTGACAGTACTACAGACTGTTCCCCAGCTGTGGAAAAGGAAGTAGAGCTATTTTTACTTTATCAAATACTCCATCTCCAACAAACACTGAAACACACACACACACGTAAACAATGTAAATAGGGAAGGATTTGCTCTAGCATTCTAGTACAATTAAATTGTTCACAGCAGTCTAAGGCACTGCATCTCAGTACAAGAGGTGTCACTACAGTCCCTGGTTCGAATACAGGCTGTATCACATCCGGCCGGGATTGGGAGTCACATAGAGCGGCGCACAATTGGCAAAGCTTCGTCCGGGTTTGGCCAAAGTAGGCCGTCATTGTAAATAAGAATTTGTTCTTAACTGACTTGCCTAGTTAAATAAAGGTTACACACACAGAAAAAGTTATTTTGTTGGCATTTACGTATGTCCCCATTACCAGAGAAACATAATCAAAACCTATTTATTTCACTTACTTGCTGTGCTGTTCCGTTGTTAATTTGTTCAGTCATTTCATTCACAACCAGGATTTCATCATACATGTCAAGCAGTGAAGGTTCAGGTCTGTCTGTGGCCTCTCTTCTTCTGTGTCCACTGTCACTGTGTCTGTTTCCATCTTGTCCAGCTCTGACTGTAACATTTCACCTAAAACCTGTTTGTCTACATCAAAGTAGTGGTCCTTGTGCCTAGCATCGAGCATGGTGGCGACACCATAAAGAGGCTCAGAGAGAATGCCACCGAATCGTTTGTTCACAGCCTCGAGTACTTTTGTAAGTTTTAACCCCACAGTCTGTCGGCAGGTTTGTTGAGCAGGCCTTTCAATGCCATGACAGAGGGTATCACGTCTGCTGCAGTCGACTGGCTTATTTCTCGAGTCAGTTGTTCAAATGGAGCTAGAAGTGTGTTCATGTTTCAAACATGTTCTCAAATGCCATTGAAATGGCAGCAGCGGTATGAGAAATAGCACATTCTTAAACATGCAATACGACTTTCCTCCTGACTAAATCCTCGTCGACCCACTGTGCTGTCAGACTCCGCATGCTCATGGGGCTGACGTCGCTGGTCCAAATGTCAGTTGTGATGCTCATGGATGTGAGTTTCAACAATACTGTGTAACTCCAGTAGGGCAATATCTGAAAAATAGTGAGTACCGGTGCTCGACCAGTCGGCGAAAGCCAACATCATCCACGACAGAGAACGGTTGATTGTCAAGGGCAATGAATTCCATTATCTTTGCTTTAATGGATTTCACCTTTCAGTTGTCTCGCTGAAATTCTTACTCATATATATATATGACTGCTCGACTTGAACTTGTTTAGTTGTTGGAAGTGTGCGCTTAGTATTTTATCTGCTTTTGTTCTGTGTTGCGCTGTATTTGTGGTGTCATTAAGTCATCTACTTACATTATGTAGGCATGAACGTCAGCTTAGACATCGGTTTTGCACATCAGCGTTAAACTAGACATCGGGCCGATGTTGGCATTTTTAGCTAATATTGGCCGAGTCCGATATACTCACCGATATATTGTGCAGCCCTAGTATTGAGCACAACACAACCAGGGCATTATAACACAATTCATGCCCAAAACTACTACAACGCCTGGAGATTTATGCTACAGCTAAAGTTACAAATATAAAAAGGTTTTATTGTTGTATAAACATTTTGCATTCCCCTTTCACCTCACTCATCTCCTTCCTCTGTTACTCCCCCCTCTGCAGTGTGAAAGGACACGAGGTGTCCCCTCTGTCCTGCAGACAAGGTAGAGGCATGCAGCCACCACGTGGGCCCCCCGTCGGCCCCTTGTCAGGTGTTTACACACAGCCATCTTGTAGAAGTTAAAGGCCGTGTCCAGGCAGTGCTGGTTCAGCTGCAGCTGGTGGCCCAGCGTGTTGATCTGACGTCTCCCTGGAGACACACAAACACAGGCATGTCATTACATAGCCCACACATGCATGTCGTATTCGTACACACCTACACTCAGACGCACCCTCAGGTGCACAATAAACAGAGTAGACTGACAAATATACACACAACTGACAGGGCATGTAATTACTGTAACAGGTTGTTTCCAGAACCATGTGTCCTCTGTTCGCCTGATGAATTTTGCATGCAAACACTTAAGACATTATACACAAGCAGTCAATACACACAAGTACTTGAGAGATGTGTGTGGGAAACTACTGCTGCTGTTGAAGTAATGCAAAATCTTACTGCGCTAAAATATTCCCCCTGCTTTGCTGAACAAATGTCTTGAGATTACAGGGCATCCGCACACCACCAGCATTACTCATACCACTCCCTCCTCATTCCCCTCATCTCATCAAGTTGTCTGAAAAACTAAAGACCCTGATTTCTATTACAGGCCTTGTCTAAACTTCTTCCGAACACCAACCAGCATTACCATCTGGTACATTTACTGTGACAGCTGGATAAAATCTAACCACCCTGCCAGGGAGAAGTTGGAAAGCTCCCACACTGGAGATATATTGAGGCCATATGGGTCAACCGCAGGACATATGGGATGTTCTCCAGCAATAGGAAAAGCAACCTGTTAGTCATTGTGAGGAGACGTGATGAGTTGGGGCGGGGGACGGGTGACGGGGAGCCGTGCCGGTGGGGAGGGATGATTCCAGTCATTAATCAGAGTGTTGGTGGGTGAGAAAGAGCAGAGACACTGTGGATGTTTATGGAGGAGAGCGTTCCATCACAGCACCACTCTTGTTCTCACAGACAATCCACACAGCATGACAGACCTTTCACACTCACACACAGCTGTATCCACGTCTCGCTCTTTCTCTCTCTCATCATCAGCACTTAACAGCATTGATCATCAGCAGGAGACACATCAGATGACTACAGGTGACTGGGAGATAACTGAGTACAATACTTTTATTCAGCCAAAAGAATTTAACTTCCAAATAGACATGACTAAACAAAAATGACAGGAAATCATCAAACCAGGGAGCACAGACTAATTGAATGTGTCTTACCAGACAAAGGAAATTACATCATCAGCCCTTTCCTGAGGCATTCCAGCACGCAATGGATGTTTGCCTTTGCCAACCAAGATTTGCTGTAGACACACCCTGTTTACCTCCTATTGGACATAAAGGAAATGGGTTGTCCCTACCAAGATTGTTGGTGAAGGCAAAACCACTTTATAAGTGCTTTTGAAATAAAGTGCTGATAAGGAAGCCACTTACAGAGGGGCAGAGGCCCATGTAAAGCAGATGGTATCAGTTTAGTCTGTCTAGCATGAGGCGAAAAGGTTTTTTCCCCAAGACATTGAAAGACATTAAAACAAAGGTTAATCTCCTAGCACACCTATATTTACTTGTTATTAGGCCTGTTGGAAGTGCAATTAGTCCTCATGATGCATGCACACCCATGCTTTAGCAAGTGCTGACCCTTAATGTTGACTCACTGTTCTGCAGGGACTGGGCCCGGGACTCCCTTCCAACACCTTTATAGAACCCTTCTCCAAAAGTAGGGTTCCTTCCAGAGGCTATAGATACAGGAGAATAAGAGACATGACACCCCAAGAGTGTAATCTTAACATTTACAAAACAGGCATTCATCAACATCTGCTATAGTTCAATTACAAAAATGGTAATATAAATGTTAATACAGCATTGTATTATATTATTGGACACAAAAGTAGATTTGAGTGTAGTCAGCAAACTTTTTTCAGTGTGACAACACCGCATGACAACAAATTGGTCAAAGACAGTGAGCTCATCTCAAACTAAAGTTAATACAACACTGCACTCTAGTGGGGATTCACGAGAACTTCAAACAGATGTGCCAGAAAAATCCAACCCCACCAGAAAGCCAGTTAACAAGTGACTGTCCTCTCTGAACAATCAGCTGAGAGGCTATCCAGGGGCTATGGGCCAGGCCACATCACTGGGTTACGTTTGGGACTGCAGATTACAAGGTCTGTGCAAGGGTCTGGGAGAGGGTGGGGAATGTCATGCACCCTGCTAAAATGTCATTTTGCAATGCAATTGACTAACTTCATTATGTCATGAATAACTTTATGAAAAATGGGATATATGAGTTTCTTATACTCCTTATAACCAACCTCTCAGAATATTATGATTCATTTTATTATGGCATGTCATTATTTCATGTCTTGACAGTCCAGTTGCACCCACCGTCTCCAGCTACGAACTGTCCCACAGCCGAGGAGCCTCCCCCTCCTGTCTCCATGAACTGGACCTCAGACACAATGACGTTGTACTCCAGGACAGAGCCACAGCCCATGCACACGGCATCACCTCTGGCCTGGTCCACATCGATGTCCGTGCTCCCAGTTATTACACACTCTGGTGAGATCTGGTCACACAGCACAGCCTAGAGAAAAGAGAAGAGACAAGTCACATTTTTTGTATGAGAAATGCTGTCGACATATGAAATGTTGCATTTATTGGATACATAAAAATGTATTGTACTCTTCCAGCCAAAAGGTTGTGGTCAAGCAGGCATAAACTACTACCACAACAGTGTCCTACACTCAAACTGCATGACATGACGTCTATGAGTGAGTTTGGAAGTAATAACAATTGACTATTACAATAAAAAGATGCCGGAGAAGTGAACACTTTCTTAAATTCTCTGTAACCTGACCCTGGATCAGGGCTTGGGGGATAATTCCACCACTACAACCCTGCTCCGTGGCAAAGCCTGGTGTGGTAATATAGCTAGCTAATTGTACATTTAGACATTTCTGTAGGATGCACTGCAATGATTGTTCAGCATGTCTAATGTGGCAGCTAGCTGCTGTATAAACACACAACCCTTCATCTGAAGTGAGGGTTGGAACTTGTCTAGCAGCAAGGTTGCTAGACTCCATTAACTAAGTTAGCTTGCCTGTGTAAGCTCATGGGTAACCATGGTTTCCATAGTGTGGTGAATTGTTGAGAAAATACTGGATAATGAATACGCACCAGCCAAATCAAATAGCAATACAGAGGCGATGCTGACCGCAATGTGATCTAGTAGGAGGTGACTAGCAAGTTTCCCGAGCAGAATTCCAAGCCAGCGAATCAGCTTCTTATGAGCATTCCCAAGCCTTCTATATCTATGTAAATGTTTTGTAGTGTCTTGAAGAATGTATCTCCCCAAATGTACTGTTATTTGGGTTCTAAACCGCACATTATTTACTGTCATGCCATAACCAGGGGCGAAATTCTGATATTAACCTTGGAGGGGTCAATTACATTAAATTTTCTCAAGAGCAATTCCTTAGAGGGACACCAAAAGTAGTGATGTAACATATAGCCTTTTTTATTTTATTTCACCTTTATTTAACCAGGTAGGCTAGTTGAGAACAAGTTCTCATTTAGAACTTGGACCTGGCCAAGATAAAGCATAGCAGTGTGAACAGACAACACTGAGTTACACATGGAGTAAACAAATAACAAGTCAATAACACAGTAGAAAAAAAGTCTATACATTGTGTGCAAAAGGCATGAGGTAGGCGAATAATTACAATTTTGCAGATTAACACTGGAGTGATAAATGATCAGATGGTCATGTACAGGATACGTTGTAATATGTTAAATGTATATTGGGTAACAATAATTCCTACAACTGGATAATTGATAGGTACAGTAGTTAACTGAAGGGTTGTCCCAACTTGTTCAAATGTTTAAATCATTATAATACTAATAATAATAATAGTTATAGCAGTGCTCCTTATCAGTCCAGTATGTATGCAGGTATTTTTTACTTACAACCAGCAATACCAAGAAAGGCCAGTAGGTGGCAATGGTACTGTACACTGTATGGGTGTAGTTTTCATAAATACAATGAACATGGTGTGATCACATCTAAAAGAATCTCCATTGAGAACAATCACTAAGTTGGTCTCCGTATTGAATTGACTTTTTCGGATACATTTATATAGTCATTAAATATGTGCCACTGGCCTGAGTCTACTACAATATCTTTACAATAACAAAAAGCTTAAAATAAGTACAGTTCTAAAAGCAAAATAAGTACTTCAATGAAAAACCCAAACAAATCAACCAAAATATCCTTCAGTCAGTGTCTCAACTCTTCAAACAGCAGCTATGGACAAGTATGTCGCACAAAGTTTGCAATTTTAAATAAAATAACATGAAATAAATCATTTGTAAGTTAAATCAAATTCAAATCAAATTTATTTTTATTTTTTATATAGCCCTTCGTACATCAGCTGATATCTCAAAGTGCTGTACAGAAACCCAGCCTAAAACCCCAAACAGCAAGCAATGCAGGTGTAGAAGCACGGTGGCTAGGAAAAACTCCCTAGAAAGGCCAAAACCTAGGAAGAAACCTAGAGAGGAACCAGGCTATGTGGGGTGGCCAGTCCTCTTCTGGCTGTGCCGGGTGGAGATTATAACAGAACATGGCCAAGATGTTCAAATGTTCATAAATGACCAGCATGGTCGAATAATAATAAGGCAGAACAGTTGAAACTGGAGGACAGGTGGACTGGGGACAGCAAGGAGTCATCATGTCAGGTAGTCCTGGGGCATGGACCTAGGGCTCAGGTCCTCCGAGAGAGAGAAAGAAAGAGAGAAGGAGAGAATTAGAGAACGCACACTTAGATTCACACAGGACACCGAATAGGACAGGAGAAGTACTCCAGATATAACAAACTGACCCCAGCCCCCCGACACATAAACTACTGCAGCATAAATACTGGAGGCTGAGACAGGAGGGGTCAGGAGACACTGTGGCCCCATCCGAGGACACCCCCGGACAGGGCCAAACAGGAAGGATATAACCCCACCCACTTTGCCAAAGCACAGCCCCCACACCACTAGAGGGATATCTTCAACCACCAACTTACCATCCTGAGACAAGGCTGAGTATAGCCCACAAAGATCTCCGCCATGGTACAACCCAAGGGGGGGCGCCAACCCAGACAGGATGACCACAGTGTACTGTCATGTACTAAAAACTGAAAACTACTAAACAAAAGAAGAAATATCAATTACACCAGGGGTTCTCAAACAGGGGTCCATGGACTAATTGCAAGGGGTCCGTGAAATAAAAAAAAGTGTAATGAATGTATTCAGTACCACAAGGTTTCCAGTAAGTTTACATATAATATAGTGGGGGTGGAGGTCCCTGAGGACAGCTCAAAACCTTGCCTGCCTTGTCTCAAAATATGCAGTGGTTCCAGTACCCCAAAAAGGTTGAGAACCACTGCTATACACACTACTGAACAAAAAAACAGAACATATGTTTGCAGGTTTCAATGGATCCAACAAATTGCTGGCAGATATTTTCCCTCTTGAGACTGTCCAGCCTGTCTTTATGTACATTACAGACAACTACGCCATTCAGTATCTCTTGGCCCATGCTAGCCCGTAGCCAAGTCTTTAACCTGCGGAGTGCACTGAAACTCCTCTCAGCCTCACATGAAGACACTGGCACCACAAACAAAATTCTGATCAGCACCTCAACTTGGCCAAACAACCCCTGCATCTCCACTGGAAGCCTCCTGAGGACCTCTGCTGCCTCTCGCCTGCTGCTACAGGGATAGTTGTTGTGAAAGAGAGGGATCTGCACTGAAAGAGAATCTATGTTCAGTTCTGGGTACTGATCTAGAGACTCATCCAACTCTCCCGTGAGAAGCGCTCTTTCCAACTTTTGCAGGACGTTTAGACTGTCCTGGTCAAAACGGTCACCAAACTGAACCTTCACACCATCCAACATGTAAAAAAATTCTGCCCTATAATGATCCACTGGTTTGCCAGCAAATCGTCTTGAGTGCGTCTCAATGGATTCAATAGAGTCAATCAATGTTGTCGCTTTCTCATACAGTGCAAGGTAGCTTTCGTCATTTCTCGTGCCCCTAAGAGATGACCGCACACACTCGACTGCAGCCTGCATACCAGAGACAGTCTGAGTTTTCTTCTGCAGTGAAATGTTTAGACATTCAAGCTCTCCAAGAACAGCAGAGGCTGGCCATAGAGGGCACCTAACTGATGGACCCAGGAAAGGGAATTCCAGATCAGTGGGGAGGCAGAGCAGCCGGCCTGTGTAATCAGATTTACACAGTGTGCTCCACAATGGATATAGAGGGCTAATGGCTGCTGCCTCCTCACAATTGCCTGTGCACCTGTATATTTTCCTGCCATGTTTGAGGCACCATTGTAACTCTTCCCACGTAAGCCAGACATGGGCAAATTGAGCCTCAACAACACATCAGTTGCCACAGGGACAAGGTCATTGTCAACATAACGCAGACAGACACTCTCCTGTTCAGCACCAGAGACATCTTGAGTACCATCAACAATTAATGAAAATTGTACAATCGGAAGAGACCTGATCTCAGCTGCAATGCCTCGAACGACCATGATGTTCAGAATTTTATTCTGTGCTTTGGGGCCTGTGTACACTTTGGTACGCTCTGTTAACCACTTCAGTAAAATGGGGTCATCCTCTTCTGCCCTAAGTTTCAAAAGCTGGTATAAATTCCCACTGTCATCCGTGAGGCCTCTAAAGACTTGTCCCTGTCTTACTACATGCAGCACCGAACTAACAATTTTCATCAAGCAATGCCTTAGGTCTTCCTGCTGTTTACCCCCCGCACTGGATAACTGGACACTGATTGGATTTAGCTGGTGTGCTGTTACAGTTACAAAGTGGTGGTGGGTTTGGCAGTTTTGATGTGCTGTGAATTTTCCAATGGCTTTTCTCCAGTTCCTAAATCCTGCGCTAATGAAGGCAGCATCTGCTCTTTGGCCAAAAGATGGCTGGCTTGAAAACCCTTGGCTACAGTGAAAACACAACACTCCTTTTATTGATGGATTATAATGTAGCCAGGGGAAATCGCCAAACCATCTCTCTTGAAACGTCAACACTCTGTTGGCAAGAGTTTGCGGTTCTATAAATTGTGGCTGATATGGTTTTGTGCCATCACTGAGGTAACTGGACAATGCTGTGCCACTGTCCCCTATACTGGTGCAGCTGGCAACAAGGTTGACACCTGGTCCTGCCGTGGCTGTGACACTGTCCTCTGAAGTCGCTCTCCTTGGCTCGTTCCCTTTCACCACCCTCACAGTCTGTCTCCTAGAAAATAAATAAGGTGTTTGCTGTACTCCTAACTACCGCTACCCAAAACTACACAATTAATCACAACAGCAATACCATTGTCTTAAACAAATCTTAGTTTAGTCACCAGTTTAAGTTGAGAGTGGGGGTATCCATGGCATTTTCCAAATATGTCCCTATTTAAAAAAATGGAGAACCTTTCATAATGTTGCCAAACAAAGACTCAACAAACTTACCTGAGACTCCCTGTCTCTGCCAGTCTGTCCCCAGCTCTGCTGTCTGTGTGCCATCTGTTGCCTGCTCTGCCTAATGACATCATTGTGAGACATTTCCATTAGCATTTCACTTATTTCTTCTGAACATTTTATCAACTAGTCTTTGAGATATTAGGCTACTAGAGTTCTTACTTTGCGTTTTAGTGTACTGAAAAATACTCTGATGTCCGTCTTTTTACTTTTTTTCTGCCATTTTTCTACCTGTGTGGCTGGCTGGCTAGCTGCACACACACATTTACACGACATATGCTGCAAACTTTTGTAATTTTAATATAGTTTGTTTCATATTGGCTGGCTCCCAACTATAGCTGAATTTGTAAAGCTAGCGAGCACCAATTTCGTTTCTGTGGTGTTTGCTATAATCTTTGCTACCTGGTTAAATAAAGGTTAAATAAAAAATAACAATAATTAAAAGTTCACTAGCGACAATTTAGCTTTTGCAGCGAGACCATTAAATATATTTAAGACAATGGTAGAAGAGAGTGTAGTTCTGTTCAGTTTATCGCTAACCTTATCACAGGGACTTTGAAGCACTATAGCTGAATGCTGATCTTGGAATAAACTGACGATAGCAAAGATTCCATCTTTGACGACGCCACATAAATGGAATAGGTACTAGCTAGCTTGATAGTTAATGTTTGCTTTAGTTTGCGCGCTAGCTCTGCAAATTCAGCTAGTGTGTGTGTGAACCCTGCAAACATAAAAATTAAAAAAAAACATTGCTATGGCGCGATTGACTTGATTATCCTCGCGTCAGTTACGTACATTGAGTGGCTTTCAGACAGTAGATACGAACATTGCCTACTACATTGCCAGCTAAAGAACTGGCAGTGGATCAAACCATTGTGAGGCAAAGGGCGGGGGGGTCGTAATCTTTTGAAACTTAAAAACGCGCTATTAAGTGTCTCTAATCAGCACAAGTGCTTTCATTGAGTATTATTAATATTATTGAAATTACATAGTTATGTTTACAGTGATATATTGGGGAGGGACAAATCATATTTTCCCCAGGATGGGGGCGTCGTGTCCCCCCCGTCCCCCTGGGATTTCCGCCTATGAAACTAGCCAGTGAAATACCATACAAATATTGATCAATCCACATCGCTAACATGTGCGTTTTCATACTTGAGAAATGGATTGGTCCAAGCTAACTTGTGGGTGATATGCCCCAGCGTTTATAATTCTCTATCCTTTTATTAGAGAAATGTCATGAGATAATTTAGTTCCTACCTTATACGTGATATTCAATTATATTTGTTGACCTATTGTTGACCTCAACTATTTGTTGAGTATATATTAAAAAAACAACACTCATTATGCTCAAATTTAAAACATATATCAGACTCTGCTACTACAAACGCCGCGTTTAGCTACACATGATAGCGACCCCTGTCCAAGGTACGAACTACGTCACTGAATACACCGTTCTGACATTTTAAAGAGACAGGACCCTAAATCATTGTCTTGTGACAGGCAGAGTCTGTCAGAGTTTTTTTAACCTTAACTGACTTGACTAGGCAGTTAAGAACAAATCAATTTCAATGACAGCCTAGAAGCAGAACGACAAGGCGACTAGGCTACCCTGCCGCCCCGAATGTTTTTATGGTGATTAATCGCATTGCCTGAAAGCGTTAAAAAAAACTGTTAAAAAAAAAGAGATCCAAAATAGATCTATACACTTGAAGCTGCAATGTGTAACTTTTTGAGTAAGAGACCAATTTCACCATAGACATTTGAGTTATAGAAGTGTCATTCTCATTGAAAGCAAATCTAAGAAGCGGTCTGTTCTATGTATGCAATTTCTATGCTTCTAGTTCTTAAAACAAAAACAAACTATGCAATCAAGTAGTGCAGAATGAGTCATAATACCCATAAAACTTAATGGTCAAACAAGGAAATGGTTCCAAAGGGGATTAAATTGTAGACCAGATAACCAAAAGAGCTTTGAAATGAGATATGATTGATATTAATAAGGTGAGGCCAAATGTAAGATGAGAGCCATTTTGATAGACGTGTGGCAGAAGAGATGGCACTCTGAGCCCAAGGGCCAGCATTTATATGCCCTCCAAAGAAAGGTCAGTAGAACAATATTCAAAAGTCAGATTAGGAAGAAAGTTTGCTCGATTGCATCTACGACTTTGTACATTGAATTTGTCATTACATCTGGTTGGCAAGCTTGTGAATAGTTTGTGTCTGGAGTAGTCGATGAAACGGTGGAGCATGTGATGTTATATTGTAAGTATCTTAAAGAGAGGGAAAGATTGAAGTGCAGGGTCATTGAGGTTGGTAGGGATTTTGAGAATGGGGAAGGGTCTATTAGAAGTACTGAGTTGGGTAGGAGGATTTAGAAATGTGGAGCTAATGATGTAAACAGTGATTGACCACACCCTCCAGCACAGTAGGTGGCGGCATGCACCTTTAACGTTTGTTTGCGGACTACCATTATATCATAGGAGGAGGAACTGCTTCCAATCGTTTTTCCACCATTCACTTTTCCCATAGGGGATTTTAGAAACACTTTCGTGTAGGCTTATCCTGGCATGACGTTTTGATAACCGTGTAAATCTCTAGGACAAAGTGACTTATCAATATATTCCCCTACAAAATGGAATGCTAATTAGCTAAGTTTTGTATTTTTATTTAACTAGGCAAGTCAGTTAAGAACAAATTCTTACTTACAATGGCGGCCTACACCAGCCAAACCCGGATGACACGAGGCCAATTGTGCGCCGCCCTAAGGGACTCCCAATCACGTCCGGTTGTGATACAGCCTGGATGTAGCTATCATAAACAAGTACAAATGCCACGGTGGTCTGGACGAGACTGCCGAATTTGAAGGTAAGAATCTCTGGATTAACTAATTTTAGCTAAATTTAGTAATGAATAAATTGCCAAAATTCTGTGAACTGTCCTGTGCAAGTTTTAAATAGACACAATACCTGTTAGCAAAGGTGTCAGCTAGAAATGACGTGCGGGAGCTTGCAGGGATTTGTAGTCTTGCATGTCTACTTTGATGCTAATTAGCATTTTCATCAGAATGCACTCCCAGGGATCCCAGTCCAACAATAAATGTTTGTTTTGTTCGATAAAGTCTATTTATGTCCAAATACCTCCTTTTGTTCACGCGTTTGGTAAACAAAGTCCAGGCGAAAGTTCATACGAAAAGTTCAAAAAGTTATATTATAGTTCATAGAAACATGTCAAACGATGTATAGAATCAATCTTTAGGATGTTTTTAACATAAATCTTCAATAATGTTCCAACCGGTGAATTCCTTTGTCTTCAGAAATGCAATGGAACTCAAGCTAACTCTCACATGAACATGCGTGGCCAGCTCATGGCTCTCTGGCAGACCTCTGACTCATTCCCCTCTCAATCACAGTAGAAGCGTCAAACAAGGTTCTAAAGACTGTTGACATCTAGTGGAAGCCTTAGGAAGTGCAATATGATCCCATAGACACTGTGTATTCGATAGGCAAGAGTTGAAAAATTACAAACCTCAGATTTCCCACTTCCTGGTTGGATTTTTCTCAGGTTTCCGCCTGCCATATGAGTTCCGTTATACTCACAGCCATCATTCAGAGGGTTTTCTATCCAAATCTACTAATAATATGCATATAGTAGCAACTGGGACTGAGTAGCAGGCCGTTTACTCTGGGCACGCTTTTCATCCAAATGTGAAAATGCTGCCCCTATCCCAAACAGGTTAAGGAGAAGTATATCTATAATTCTGTGCATAAGTTTTATATTTTATCAAAGTTTGAGTATTTCTGTAAATTGATGTGGCTCCGACAATTCGCTGGATATTTTTGAGGCACATTACTGACCATAAAGCACCAATGTAAACTGAGATTTTTGGATATAAATATGAACTTTATCAAACAAAGCATACATGTATTGTGTAACATGAAGTCCTATGAGTGCCATCTGATGAAGATCAAAAGTTAGTGATTAAATTGTTTCTCTATTTCTGCGACTCCTCTCTTTGGCTGGAAAATAGCTGTGTTTGTGTTAGAGGAATTCTAAATTCCTATATGTTTTGTAGCCAAAACCAAATTCACACTATTTCATAATAAGTTGTAAGATTATTTGCATGAAATAGCGAGAGACCAGTCTTAAAAACAAGTTCAGCATTTATTCTTGATGAGTACTGATCCAAAATACAAAGAACATTTCATTTTAAAGAGAAGATCAAAATGACGTCATCAGTTCTCACACCTTCTCCGATCCACACAATAGCGCAGTGTCTTCAGGTCTGGAGATTGTCTCCTACTCCCCTCATAAAGCAAACATTCCAATCTGTCTAAAAGATATACTCTTCTCCACTAATGGAACATCAAAGAACATTCTTATCTGTCTAAAGAGATATACCCTCCTTCTCCCTTAAACCCGCAAGGTACAGACAATTCATTCGTTTTAACTACATTTTCAGTCCTAGTTTAACTAAAAACCCATACATTTCATACCACAACATAATAGTATTAAAATAAATGGTTCTAATTTAAATGTATACATAATAATTTCAACTATAATTTCCTCCAACAGTTTGTGACTAGGCTCTGACCTAACAATCATATGGTGTGCTTTCGCTGTAAAGCCTTTTTGAAATCAGACACAATGGGTAGATTAAGAGGTTTATTTTTAATTTGGTGTATTGCACTTGTGAATGTAAGAAAGTTACATATTTCAAAAAAATATTTTTCAATTTCGCGCTCTGCCTTTTCAGCGGAATGTTGTCGAAGTGTGCCGCTAGCAGAACGCCTAGCCATAAGAATGAAGGTTAAAGAAAGTGTGCTTTAATAATTTACTAGATTTTGCTAACCACTACATTGGACAAATATCAAGATGTCAATATTCTTGTAACACTTTTTGTATATAAAAAAAATTGGTGTTTCAAAATTAATTGCTGACCTTTCATTTAATAATGCACTTTTCATTGTCATGGGTTCTGTGATTTATAAATACAAATGTTATGAGAAGATACCTTTACAAACACTTTCATTTATTGAGTTAACAATAAGAGAACATTGACACACAATTAGAAACGGTAATATAATTACTATTAGGTCAGTGATTGTAAAAAGGGAGACCATAAAGTGCAGTGGTACTTCATAACTTCTGAATGTATCAATTTGACAATGCCATTTAGTGCAAAACTTCCAATTTCAACTTGAATGAACACAATGTAGAGAACAGAAAGAATTGAGTCTAGCTATCTCAAATACTGCTGCATCATGCAACAGATTCCATGTCCAGCATCAGGGCATTCAAATAGGCCTGTAGATCACTTCAGAACCATAGGGCAAGGATGTATAAAAGATTACACAATTTCAAATAATAAATGCATCCTAGAGAACATCCTTGTGAACTAAGCAAAGACTACAAAAGGTCCTTATTAATGTGAATTACCATATTAATGCCATTTCTCAACACACAATGCCTCAAACACATCCAGCAAACACCATTTCAACATGCCTCTTACCAAATTAATACAATTGATTAAGGAGTGTAGCCTTCTTATGTGAGCAGTACTCATGTCAAATTGTCATTTTATCCAAAATGGTAAAACCATAGAATACCACTAACTTTCTAAATTTGGTCAAAAATGAAAACCTCTTAAGTATTTTGTTTGGTATGTGAAGCATAATAAGTTGGATATAAGCAAACAAAACTGAAGAGTAAAAGTGTTGCTTCACACTTTAGTTTACCCTTATATTAAAGGGCTAGTTTGTTGAGGTTGTGCAATTCATTTATAAGCAAAGCCAGCCAACATGAGAACAAAATGTTTAAGTCATCTTGTAAGAAAAAAAACAAAGTATACAAGTGCTACAAAAACTATAAATACTTTAGCAGTAAAAAGTACATACACAGCATGTGTTAAAATAGGAATATTTAACAAAATAGTTTATACAAAAATCCAATGCATGGGATTAAATTTAAAGCATTTCATAAACTGTGTATACATACATATACACTACTGGTCAAAAGTTTTAAAACACCTACTCTTCTTTATTTTGACTTTTCTACATTGTAGAATAATAGTGAAGACATCAACTATGAAATAACACATATGGAATAATGCAATAACCCCAAAAGTGTTAAATAAATCAAAACATTTTATATTTGAAATATAGCAACCCTTTGCCTTGATGACAGCTTTGCAAACTCTTGGCATTCTCTCAACCAGCTTCATGAGGTAGTCACCTGGAATGCATTTCAATTAACAAGTGTGCCTTGTTAAGTTAATTTGTGGAATTTCTTTCCTTGTTAATGCTTTTGAGCCAATCAGTTGTTTTGACAAGGTGGTGGGGTATACAGAAGGTAGCCCTATTTGGTAAAAGACCAAGTCCATATTTTGGCAAGAACAGCTCAAATAAGCTTAGAGAAACTACAGTCCATCATTACTTTAAGACGTGTCAGTCAATCCGGAAAAATTCAAAAAGTTTCTTCAAGTGCAGTCACAAAAACCATCAAGCGCTATGATGAAACTGGCTCGCATGAGGACCGCCACAGGAATGGAAGACCCAAAGTTACCTCTGCTGCAGAGGTAGAGTTAGAGTTACCAGCTTCAGAAATGGCAGCCCAAATAAATGCTTCAGAGTTCAAGTAACAGACACATCTCAACATCAACTCTTCAGAGGAGACTGTGTGAAACAGGCCTTCATGGTTAAATTGCTGCCAAGAAAGCCATACCAAAAAGAAGAAAAGACTTGCTTGAGCCAAGAAACGAGCAATGGACATTAGACCAGTGGAAATTTGTCCTTTGGTCTGGAGTTCAAATTGGAGATGGTTCAAACCGCCATGTCTTTGAGATGCGGAGATAATCCGTTTACCCACACCGCATGTGTATTTCCCACCGTAAAACATGGAGGTGGTGTTATGGTGTGGTGGTGACACTGTCTGATTTATTTAGAGTTCAAGGTACACTTAACCAGCATGGCTACCACAGCATGCTGCAGCGATACGCCATCCCATCTGGTTTGGGCTTAGTGGGATTATCATTTGTTTTTCAACAGGACAATGACCCAACACACCTCCAGGCTGTGTAAGGGATATTTTATTAAGAAGGAGAGTGATGGAGTGCTGCATCAGATGACCTGGCCTCCACAATTCCCCAATCTCAACCAAATCAGCATATATAGGAACTCCTTCAAGACTGTTGGAAAAGCATTCCAGGTGAAGCTGGTTAAGAGAATGCCAAGAGTGTGCAAAGCCGTCAAGGCAAAGGGGTGGCTATTTGAAGAATCTCATATACATCTTGATTTGTTTAACACTTTTTTGGTTACTACATGATTCCATAGGTGTTACTTCATAGTTTGTCTTCACTATTATTCTACAATGTAGAAAACAGTAAAATAAAGAAAAACACTTAAATGAGTAGGTGTTCTAAAACTTTTGACCGGTAGTATATATTTCACTAGAATCAGTGAATAATCTGTCAGCACTGAAAGCAGAGCATAGACAGAATATATAAAGAAACTTCACTTGAACTATGTGTCACAGACCCTACATAATGCTTTTAAGGTAATTTGTCACATTAATAGTGGTGAAGGGAAAGGGTTATGCCAAGTGTCTTATGTCTATTACAGCATTACATAGATGGCAGTATTAGGATGGGTTATTGGCCAAATAGTTCAAGTGAAGTGTGGCTAAAATCCAATGTCTACATTTAGAGAATGAGAGACTTAAGGGTAGGAAAGAAAACACTTGGTCTGTGCCATCTCACTCTCTAGTCATCTTAGCAATGAAAGGGAAAAGGGGGATACCTAGTCAGTTGTACAACTGATTACATTCAACTGAAATGTGTCTTCCGCATTTAACCCAGTCACTGGTCCCGAGCTTCATACAGCAGTTTGGCACCCTGTTAGGGAACAGATGTAGTACAGGCAGAGCTATACAAAATAACTATTTCAGCCATATACACACACAGTACGCAATGGCGGGTCTGAAGCTTGGATATCACACCATACAGTCCAGTAACATTTTAAGTCAAATATAACATTCCTATTAAAAAACAAGCCAGACTGTTATGGTGGTGTACCTTGTGCATGGCAGCAAGCCATGAGGAGGCGGTTTTCTTGTCCTCTGCTGCCTCCATGCGTAGCTGCTTGGGGTCCTGAGAGCCCATTGGTTTGTAGTGGAGCAACATGCCACTGGCCCTGCAGTTTCCACCTGGATACAAAACACAAAGTTAGGCCAGGTTCAGTAACACACTCACTATACTTGCATAGACTCAAGGCTTTAGCAAAGATTGAAACCAAAACAGCTACCGGATGTTCAAACTAATGAACTTTGCGAGAAACGTACATAATAACAAACAAAATGATAAAGAAACCTAGCAATAGACTTAACAAAATGAGAACTTACAGCAAGTGTACAAAACATTAGATACACCTGCTCTTTCCATGACAGACTGATCAGGGGAAAGCTATGATCCCTTATTGGTGTCGCTTGTTAAAAATCTACATTCCAATCAGTGTATGAAGGGGAGGAAACGGCTTAAAAAGTTGTGCTTTATTAACCTTCGAGACATGGATTGTGTATGTGTGCCATTCAGAGGGTGAATGGGCAAGAAAATATTTAAATGCCTTTGAACGGGGTATGGTATTAGGTGCCAGGCACACAGGTTTGAGTCTCAAGAACTGCAACGCTGCTGGGTTTTTCACGCTAAACAGTTTCCTGTGTGTATCAAGACTGGTCCACCCAAAGGACATCCAGCCAACTTGACACAAATGTGGGAGGCATTGGAATGCTTTCAACACCTTGTAGTCCATCCTCTGATGAGGGCAAAAGTCAATGCAACTCAATATTAGAAAGGTGTTCCTAATGTTTTGTACACTCAATGTACGTTTGCTATGGTGTGCCCTAATGAACATGATCCTGGTCACAGGCAGAGGGGCAATGAGAGTCACTCTGGGTGTATAATCACACACATTATATCCCCCCATGGAAGCATGCATACCACAAGGATTTTAAGGATGTTGCCTTTGTTCTACCACTGATATCAAATGCATGTACAATGATGGCAAAGGCATCCTTAGCAATAGCAGGGCCACAAACTCTGCAGGCAGATGAAGATAAGATGGGGACGAATAAGGGAGAGTGGGGGGCAAGGGAATATAACAGTGCTAACCTTCAGAGATAGACTGACTGTCCAGCAGACTGGTGTAAGTGTGAATGTCATTCTCTAAGGCCAAAAGCAGAAGAGCCAGCCCGCCCAGTGGCAGGGTGAGAGGGAGAGAGTGTTAATAATATAGCAGAGAGGAAACAGTCATGTACCAACACCAACTTACTGTACTTACCATGCTGTTGGATCAGTTATGGGGTTTCAAATCAATACAATGATGAGACAAAGTCATCAGAATTTTACTGTGGACTTATGATTAAACTTCTGGTCATAAATAGGAGAGAGCTAGTTCCTCCACCCACAGGAAGCCATAATGTCTCTTGATCAATAAGCTTTCAACAAGCTGCACTGTATCACTGCTGTACTCTCATACTGAGGGAGATAAAGCCAGGCTGTGTTACCAACCAGAGGACATCTGATCCAGAGCCTTACCTTCGGGGGTGGACTCCTCTGTCAACACCTGCATACTGGAGATCCGAGACAGCTCCACCTCAAAATGGCTCTCCCCATCTAAGAAGAGGTACCTGAGGAGAGGGAGAAATAAAAGAGCAAGAGAGGAGTTGAGACAAAGGGATGTACTGAAAGTCTTTCAGGTGAAAAATGTGTATTTTTCTAGTGGTTCTATCAAAGCATGTACTTTCAGCATTAACCTAAATAACTCCATTCTAGATACTTTTCCTGTGTGCCTGTGTGAAATATAAAACACTCACGATACCTGTGGTTGTTGGAGAGACGACACATCATGGTCTCAGACTTCTCGGAGGTGCCCAAAGTGACAATAAATGTACCACCTGCGTTTGACAAAGTAGTAATGTTACCAATGAGTCAAATCAAAAAAGCATGCCAATCAAAAATCACTAAGAATCCATCAAACTGTCGATACCTCCCAATCCACTGGTGTATCTTGTTAGGGAGGATGTCCCTGTGGCGGGATCAAATCAGCGGATATTTTAGAGCGCCACCGAAAGTTTTCGATAAAACTCAAACTTTCATTAAAACACACATACAAGGTACTGAATTAAAGCTACACTCGTTGTGAATCTAGCCACCAAGTCAGATTTGTAAAATGCTTTTCGGCGAAAGCATGAGAAGCTATTATCTGATAGCATACACCCCCCAGAATACCAGACCGTCAACAAAACAACAGATTTTGCGGTAGCCGGCGCTACCCAAAACGCAGAAATAAAATATAAAACATTCATTACCTTTGACGAGCTTCTTTCTTGGCACTCCTATATGTCACATAAACATCACAATTGGGTCTTTTTCCCGATTAAATCCGTCATTGTATACCCAAAATGTGATTTGCTGAAGACCGGTCTGATCCAGAAAAATGCCCCTTTACAAGACGCAACGTCACTTTTTAAAATTACAAAAGTTGCCTATATACTTTTACAAATCACTTCAAATTACTTTTCTAAACCAACTTTAGGTATTAATAAACGTTAATAATCTATTAAATTGATCACGGGGCGATCTGTATTCGATAGCAGCAAGTCTTGAAATCATCGTCCATGTTTTCACATTCAAAACATCCTGTGGTGAGCCCAAAGAAAGGAAATGCGTCACGTTACCAAACCAAGGATAAAGCCACCCCTAAATGACAGCATTGGCGACATCGTGTGGAAGCTGTAGGCATTTACAGGGGATTGCCATGTATTTTCTTCAGCCTTAGACAATACATTGACTGGCGGATGGATATTATTTGTGTGTTTTTTTGTTTTTTTGTGTGTTTTTTTATTATTTGTGACCAGTTTTTCGAAGGATTTTGACTCCTAAACATGTTCTGTTATAGCCACAGACACGATTTAACCAGTTTTAGAGACTTCAGAGTGTTTTCTATACACACACACTTATCATATGCATATACTATATTCCTGGCATGAGTAGCAGGACGCTGAAACGTTGCGCGATTTTTAACAAAAAGCTGCGAAAATTCGCAGCCTCCTTAAGAGGATTTATACTAAGAATACAGCATTGAGTGACCATGCTAACAGGACCCCATTAGTCCAACATGCTACAAGGCTTTGATTACAGTTCCCCCTCCCCACAGTATGTCCCTGCCACTGCAACCAGCCCTTGCCCTGGATCTTGTCATGCCGCTAATGGATTTTTCATTACGGGCCTGGCTGGGTGATGCAGTGTAGAGGAGTCTATTTAGAACCACACTGGCTAGCCCGGCTCACTAACCACCCTATACACATACAGCTGTTAATTAACATAGACAGGTCTGTGTGTTTGGGTGTCCTCCTGACATGATTGATTCTTCCCTTTAAACTCACCTCCCATAAGCACTTTAAGCTGTTTGTCATAGAACTCCATTTCCTTCTGGGAGACCCGGCTGCACTCTCCACACTGCCGGACCGGGTCAACGAAGCACATCCGGGGAAGAGTCACCTTCTTACTGCAGCACTTATCACAGAAACACCGGCCACACCGCCGGCAGTGGTGCTGAACAACAGAACAGAGGAAGGAATGCAGAGGGAGTGATGAGGGTAAAGAAGGAATGCACAGTCCCATACATTTCAGAGATCTTAACTGTGCAAAAGTATTTAAGGGCTACAAACATTTTGGGTCCACAGTCAGGTAAAGCCTAGGCCTATAACTTGTAATTTATCTGATATTATGGGATCATAGTAAAGCAAGTCAAACCTTTCTTGTAAGGAAGTCAAATTTTTTGGTGCACTGCATACAGCTTGGGCACTGTAAGAGGAACAGGACATTAGCCAACAGTTAGTTGGTTCACTCAAATTCAAACATGGACACAACAACCTCAATCACAGTTTAAATGGATTACCAAAAGACCTCTCCCTTCCAATAACATAATCATCACAAACCTCACAGTAGCATAAACCCAGACTGTAAGGTAACACTGACTGTTTTAAAGTAACCGTCCAATGAAAATATCACTTTAAAAAATGTTAATATTCTGTTAACTCATACCCAAATAATGTTGTTGACTCATCATTTACTCATATGTGGCCAAAGCAGAAATTGGAGGAAAACCCCCCCCAACTCAAACACATATCTCAGACAGATGTTTTAAAAAATGCTTGCCATTTCCTCAGGAAGAGCTGGCCAATCATCAGTCTACTTACATGGATTTTTTCATGACATGAGCAACAGAACAAAAGTAGAAAAATACTAAGCGCACACTTCCAACAACTAAACAAGTTAAAGTCGAGCAGTCATATATAAGAGTAAGAAAATTTCAGTGAGACAACTCAAAGGCGAAATCCATTAACAGCAAGATAATGGAATTCATTGCCCTTGACAATCAACCGATCTGTCGTGGATGATGTTGGCTTTCGCCGACTGGTCGAGCACCGGTACACACTACCAAGTAGGCACTATTTTTCAGATGTTGTCCTACCGGAGTTACACAGTATTGTTATAATGCACATCTATGAGCTACTTGTTATGGGTGTCACTGGTATTAGCTTCACGACTGACATTTGGACCAGCGACGTCAGCCCCATGAGCATGCAGAGTCTGTCGCACAGTGGGTCGACGAGGATTTCGTACAGAGGAAAGTCGTATTGCATGTTTAAGAATGTGCTATTTCTCATACCGCTGCTGCCATTTCAATGGCATTTGAGAACATGTTTGAAACTTGGAAACATGAACACCCTCCTAGCGCCATTTGAACAACTGACTTGAGAAATAAGCTCAACTGCATCTGCAGCAGACGTGATACCCTCTGTCATGGCATTGAAAGGCCTGCTCAACAAAACTGCCGACAGACTGTGGGGTTAAAACTTACAAAAGTACTCGAGGCTGTGAACAAGCGATTCGATGCAGACAAGAAACAGGTTTTACGTGAAATGTTACATACACAGCTGGACAAGATGGAAACGGACCGAAGAAAATCGCACAGAAGAAGAGAGGACGGACAGAGCTGAAGCTTCACTGCTTGACATGTATGATGAAATCCTGGTTGAGACTGAACAAATGAACAATGAAACAGCACAGCAAGTAAGTGAAATAAATAGGTTTTGATTATGATTTACTGGTAATGGGGACATGCAGAAATGTCAACAAAATAACTTTTTGGTCAGTGTGGTGTGTGTGTAACCTTTATTTAACTAGGCAAGTCAGTTAAATTCTTATTTACAATGACGGCCTACCCCGGCCAACGCTGGGCCAATTGTGCACCGCCCTATGGGATTCCCAATCACAGCTGGATGTGATACAGCCTGGATTCAACCCAGGGACTGTAGTGACACCTCTTGCACTGAGAAGCAGTGTCTTAGACTGCTGTGTGTGTGTTAACTATTTAACTGTACTAGAATGCTTAAAAGGCTGTTGAAATTGTAAATATCGGTATCGTTTTTTTTGTCAAGGAAAATACCAGAATAGGCCAAAAATGTCATTGGTGCATCCCTAATTCGACACTGATTTTATTGCAATTCAATGTTCCAAACATATTACTCACCATATTTCATGAGAAAACAAGTTTTGATGTCATGGAAATAAGTGCTGAAAACTAATTGTCTCCCTATTTAAAAAGATGGAGAACATGCTATTTAGAAAAAATACTGGAGTTTTGGTCCAGGTACAGCCAACTAGCACAAAAATAATTGTTATTGTCAATACATCAAATACTTTTGACTAAAACAATCCAGAGTAACTGTTTTGATTCCCCCCCCCATTACTATTCAACATAGTTAATTACCATTATCTGGAAGGGGGAAAAAAGGAATTGTAGTTAATTAATCGATCATATTTCATAGAAATGTGGAAACACTCAATAGTTACTTTAATACCACCGCATCTTAAAGCTGTGACCATTCAAACACACATAGGTGTAGAGGCAGTGAGGTGTGAAGCTGCTGGGATGGATTTACTGTAGTCCATCACACAGCCATGTCCCAAGCCCATCCCCCACATTCATTCACTCACACCCTCCATTGTTCCCTTTCTTTGACATTCTCTTGCAGTCCAGAGCAGCATCACTGACAGTAAACAGTGCTTTCAAATGTAGACCCATGATCATGGACCACTGGCATGTGTACATCTCGCAGAGAAGGCGAGAAATAAGGTTTTAAGCTAACTTGCCGTCATATGAACAGCAATTACTTGCCGAGG
Organism: Oncorhynchus tshawytscha; assembly: GCF_018296145.1. Lineage (NCBI taxonomy): Eukaryota > Metazoa > Chordata > Actinopteri > Salmoniformes > Salmonidae > Oncorhynchus > Oncorhynchus tshawytscha. Next base: position 29,492,012 of record NC_056439.1, on the reverse strand, counting down.
CAGGTGGCAGCTTTTGTTCTGTATTTTGGCAGACCCTGTTGGTGTTGCAAAATACTGTTAGCTAACGTTAGCTCCTGTAACGTTAGTGATGGCTCCATGTTCCCTACTTTAGAACGTTAACTGTGGCTAGCTACCGGTAGCTCTTGGCATTTACAGTTAGCAAACTGCAGAGCACTGTTAAAATGAAACCCCGCTATTTCTACAATTATCTTCTTAAAATTTGATTTTAACCTAACCCTAACCACACTGCTAACGTTATCCTTATGCCTAAACAAATTTGTTTTCATTATTTATTTTACAATAGACAATTGTGACTGTGGTAACTAGCTAGTAACAACCCTACCAGATTGCACAATGAGTCTGGTCTACTAACTTGGGTTAGCTAGTTATACAAATATTTGACCCTACTGTACTGACAGTGGCCAGCAGCAAGCAAGTATGCAACGCCCAGTTCAGGGGCCAAGTCCGTTTGTCTGAGCGGCGTTGCCCTCTTGTTATTTCAGCCCTAATAGTCACTTACCTCTTTGTCCGGGACCCACTGAGGTTCATCTAACGAAAAAGGGCTGTTAAACGCTCCATTCTCCGGGACCATTCGAAGTCCACTTGGGCTTCGAACCAATTTCTTGCCATCAGGCACTGAAGACATTTTTCCACAACTGGCAATTATAAAAATAAATTAAAAATCCGCCCATACGCCAAAGACACGCCCATTTAATTGATTGACATAGCCGTTATCCAATATAAAGACGTGGAGTAAAATCACGGATGTCATGTGATGAACTGTGTTGTGTTTTATATCAAAATGTGGGTTGGACTTCGCTGTCCGTGAGACGAGAACAACATGCTCTCGTGTTTGTCTATAAAGCACTTCTGAATAAACTACCTTCTTATTTATCATCACTCATCAATATTAGAATTAGAATTCCTAAAACCAGGTCTCAAGCATGGATTACACTTGAGGCCCATGCGATTTCCACAGAGTTGGGTAGGGCTGCCTTTTCCTGTTACGCTCCTTGCCTATGGAATAGCCTGCAGACTAAACTTAAACTCTTGTCCCCCTTGCCCATTTTAAATATTTATTGGAGGATTTTATTTTTGTATTGCTTGTAACTGTTTCGGGTAATGCAAGTTATTGTGCTGTTAGGGAATAACCTATGTGTAAATGTAATCTGTTGCTGTATTTTTTTGTGTTATCTGTGATCGTTTTGTTTGTCTTGTGTAGTTTCATAATCATTGTGCATAAACTGTATGTGTAAACATGTATACGCAGGGCCCAACTGTAAAATAGACCTTGGTCTCAGTCTGTGTTCCTTGTTGAAATAAAGGTACAAAAAAAACTGGAGCAAACGCAAAGTGATGTTGTTTGGCTTTAGGACGCCAACCATTGGCTGTGCCAGTCAAAAAAGTCCTGTTTTTGCTCATGAAACAATTTCTTTGCAATAGAAAATCCTACATGCTCTTTTGATTATAAGACATACATTCAACCAATAAATAAAAAAGCAATTTACGGTTTCTATGCCTGTAGTTTTCCATGTGGGCCAATCAGTGAATTCTGAAAAACTATGCAAGGATTGTTCCATGGGGTGTGGTTTTTGGGCATTCTAGAATCCGTTTCTTTTCTTCCATTTGTTATAGTGTTCTAACGATTCATATGTTATTGTTCTTAGTGCCATCCGTTGAAAACAGACATGTGAAAAGATTCTGGGGATAAGCATGGGCATGTGTGGCGAGTTGATATGTAAAACTTGGCTATTCATATTTTTATTTGGCCATATAGTCTGTTAAAAATAAATGAAATATAAAAACTTTGGGAGCCATGCATTCTAAAGATGTTTATTCTATCAGTAAGATTCATGGGAAGATTGTTCTATTTAATTATATCTGCTTTCATGTTGTTGATTAATGGGATAAAGTTATCTTTATATATGTTGTTGTTGTTTGTTGTCGTCACTTACTAAGCATCCTAAATATGTCATACTTTTTGTGGTCCACTTAAGGGATTGCTGTAGATCATGATTTTTTCCCCCTTATTGCCATTATTTCAGTTTTCCCACTCTAATTTTATTTACTGAGATTTTAGAGTATACTGAAAATATTTCTTAAAAGGTGCATAGAGTTTTCAATATTATATCAGAAGATCGTCGGCAAATAAGTTTAGTTTATATTTATGTTTACCAACACTGATACCTGTTGCGTTTGTGTCCTGTCTGCAAGCAGTTCAAATGCCAGTGCAAACAAGGAGGGGTAGAGAGGACATCCCAGTCTTGTGCCCTTTTTTTAATCAGATAATTTATTATTTGTGTATATTTTTGCTTTAGGATATTTCTATAATATTTGTATATGAAATGTATTATTTCAGCTGTAAAGTTAAAGACTTCCAAAATTTTGAATAGAAAAGGCCATTCAAGACAGTCAAAAGCCTATTTGGCATCAACAGCCATTATTGATAAGTCTACATCTTGTTTTTAAGCATATTTCATTATACTGAAACATGTTCTTGTATTTGTTTGTAAGTGCCTATTTTTAATAGATCCTGTTTGATTAATATATATCAAGTCTGGTAAGATTTTGCTATTCTGTTGCTTATGAGGTTTGTTATTTTACTGTCAATTTAGGAAAGTTATGGGTCTGTAATCTGCAGGGGACTCCAGATTTTCATGGTTTTAATATAACTGGTTGATAAATGGAACTCAGAAGCACTGAATTGAGTGACGTGTGTTGCCATTTGAGTATACAGCCTCTACTTTGTCCCAGGCTGTCAAATAAAATTCTATGGGAACGCTGTCCATACCTGGTGCTTTTCCCCCGGTTAATGTTTTAACAGTCTCTAATATTTATTTTCGGGTGATTTCTATTTTAGTGATCATTTTTTGTCTGCTGATAGTTGCTTCAGGGTTAATGAGCCTAAGAAGGCTGTAGGATCAGTCCAACTGTTGTTTAATTCTGATTTATATTGATTTTCATAAGGCTTTTAAGAATTTTATTAATAGTGTTGTTTCTAATTAAAGCATTTGTATCCTTATCTTTTCAATGTATAACCAGTTCATCGTGTATTCATGTTGTAAGGGCTGCTAGGTGTTTACCAGGTTTATTTGACATTAAATAGTATGCTTTATTTGAGTTTAACCTGTAGTTGTTGGCTCTCTTCAAAAGTAAACTATCATATTCCTGCTTAATTTCCGACATTGTATTTTCTTCTACCTTGTAAATAATTATTTATTTATTTTCTAAGATAGTGATTTGTTTTTCTTTAATTATTAATTTCTAACTTGGATTAAATTATCATTCCCCTAATGTATGCCTTAAAAGCATCCCAAATTATATCTGTCCTCTATGTCTACATTTGTAATGGTAAAGGTCTTTTATTTTTTCGTTCATTTATTTGATGAATGTCTGGTCTTGAAGATACACTGTTCATTCTCCATATCCTGTCAGTTAGTGTACTTTCTGTTGCTGTAACTAAGCATGATACCCGAGAATGATCCGATATTACTATGTCCTGGATTTTTTAAACTCAGTATATTGTTGAGTGCATTTCTGGAAATAAAAATGTAGTCACTTACTGAATCGATTTTCTTATAAAAATATATATAAACAAAGGAGTAGTCTTTTGTTGGGAATAGTAATTTCCAGGTGTCTTGTAAATTATTTGTAGAGATTACATTTTTCAGCCTCTTTGGAGGCTCCTTAAATTTGCCTTTTTTATTGCTATGTCAGTTGCCGAATGTGTGATTTAGGTCTCCTGCTAAAATAATAGTTCCTTTCTGGGTTTGATATACTGTAGCTTGAAATCTAACTAAAAATTTATAGCTAAAAAAGTGTAACTCTTGCAGGAAGACCACAACTGCTTACAATCTCTTTAAATGTTCAAGAATCTTATGCTTTTTTTTGCCATCATGGAGCCCGTGCAGATTCCATGTAATATGTTGGAGTTGTTGGCATTTACTTAAATAGAATCAAAGTTAACCTTGTCTGTTCCGTCCATCTTTGAAGAATCAGATAAACTGTTTTATCAGACCTGTCAAAAGAGCACGGTGAACATCTCATGGATATGGGAGTCATAGTATGAATACATAGTTATTGTATACATTACATATATAGAAAGTGTGAATAAGTAGGCTGAGCAAACATTTACAGAGGACACAAAAAAAACATAAAGCAAGTTCTTTGTACTTTGAGGCACTGTGCCTTTTTAGGGCTTTTAAGCGCCAACTCCACTCCTAATGTACCAAAGGTCTGTGGGTTATGTCATTGTAGATACATTGTAAATAAACACTGCGTTTTTTTACAGTAAACTTAACATGTGTAAATATTTGTATGAACATAACTCTTCGATGACCATGGCAGAACACTGACATTCCTGTCTTGCGGGAAATCACGCACAGAACGAGCAGTATGGCTGGTGGCATTGTCATGCTGGAGGGTCATGTCAAGATGAGCCTCCAGGAAGGGTACCACATGAGGGGGGAGGATGATGCTGTGACACACCACCCAAGACCATGACGGACCCTCCAACTCCAAATCGATCCCGTTCCAGAGTACAGGCCTCGGTGTAACGCTCATTCCTTTGACGATAAACGTGAATCCGACCATCACCCCTGGTGAGACAAAACCGCGACTCGTCAGTGAAGAGCACTTTTTGCCAGTCCTGTCTGGTCCAGCGACGGTGGGTTTGTGCCCATAGGCGACGTTGTTGCCGGTGATGTCTGGTGAGGACCTGCCTTACAATAGGCCTACAAGCCTTAAGTCCAGGCTCTCTCAGCCTATTGCGGACAGTCTGTGCACTGATGGAGGGATTGTGCGTTCCTGGTGTAACTCGGGCAGTTGTTCTTGCCATCCTGTACCTGACCCGCAGGTGTGATGTTCGGATGTACCGATCCTGTGCAGGTGTTGTTACTTGTGGTCTGCCACTGCGAGGTAGATCAGCTGTCCGTCCTGTCTCCCTGTAGCACTGTCTTAGGCGTCTCACAGTACAGACATTGCAATTTATTGCCCTGGCCACATCTGCAGTCCTCATGCCCCCTTGCAGCATGCCCAAGGCACATCCACACAGATGAGCAGGGACCCTGGGGCTCTTTCTTTTGGTGCTTTTCAGAGTCAGTAGAAAGGCCTCTTTAGTGTCCTAAGTTTTCATAACTGTGACCTTAATTGCCTACCGTCTGTAAGCTGTTAGTGTCTTAATGACCGTTCCACAGGTGCATGTTCATTAATTGCTTATGGTTCATTGAACAAGCATGGAAACAATGTTTAAAGCCTTTACAGTGAACATCTGTGAAGTTATTTGGATTTTTACAAATGATCTTTGAATGACAGGGTTCTGAAAAAGGGACATTTCTTTTTTTGCTGAGTTTACATTGGAGACTGCCACTTAAATACTGTTGTCAGTGTGTAATACCTTGTTAATTACATGTAAGTATAGTGGCTGGTGGGGCTCTACTTGGGGAGCTTGGGTCCACCGAAAGACTGAAGTGAGATGAGTGGAGGCACCACACATACTTCAGGGAAGTGTCTGATGTACTCCCGGCCACCTCATCCCAAACAATCCACCTGCATTCTAATATTGTATATTTTTTCTATTTGTTCAAGACTCATTCAAGATTTTAGATTCCCTAAAACATGATCACTTTTGAAGTGTTTGTATGATGATTACAGATAGGGTATTTCATAGTCGTTGGATTGAATGAAAATCCTGTAGGGGGCGCTGAGAGAACAATAATTCTCCTGTGTTTCTCCTTCCTCCACTGCCATGCTCTGCTCCGTGACCATGCTCATTTATCAGACCAAAGAATGATAGAGAGACTAAGAAAAACATTTGTATAGTTTTATTCAAACAATTTATACCATATAATATATTTTCTCAGGACAAACAGTTCACCACAGTTCAGGCTAAAGGGATCCAGCCAGCACAGCAGTCATCCTAAGGGAAAGGGGCTGGAAGTTTGGATAGTTACCAATTGTGTTCCTATTGCCAGTCTAGCCCAGGACATCTCCAAACATACTCAAGCCCAACCCCAAACAAAAAAAAGTTAACTTGGACAGTCTGGTGCATTGACTGTGTCACAAATAATAGGGTGATGTCATCATTAACATTTCCCAGCAGTGTTTCACTAGTTCAGGGCGTGTTGTCCTTCTCCATAATTCTGTGCACCACCTCAAGTGACTCAGAAGCTGCGTTCACACTGCCAGACTAATTCTGATATTTGTTTTATTTACTGGTCTTTTGACCAATCGGATCAGCCCTGAAAAAGATCTGATGTGATTGACCAAACTATCAATTTGTGGAAAAAAGGTCAGAATTGGGCTGCCTGTGTAAACGCAACCATTGTATCACTGCTCATAGGATTACTTGCAAATTACTCACTACCCCATGGTTCCCTCTGCTCATGACAACTTGCTTGTTTATCATAAAAATAGGTCCTGTTCCTTGAATAGTGTAACCGGTCTGGTCAATTTAACCCTAATTAGTAATGTTTCACCCCTCTTTAAGTCATCCTGGTGAGGGACTGGGGAAGTTCCTGGGCCTATGATGTCTGAAGTCAAATGTAACAGTCACCTTCCTTACATAAGAGAACGCTATCACACATCCCCATCAACAGACCACATTAACAGTCCACCCAACAAGCAATCCAAACCCATGTTAGTAGGATCATGTCTGTGGACCTAAAAAAGGCACGCTTCGGAAACGAGCAAACGTTAACTTGAAAGTTTTGAGAACAAAGTAAAACAATGTAAATGTGGGAGTGACAGCAAGTCCTATAATGGATCAATAAAAACATTTGTTGAAATTTTTGGTTGGATATTTAATCTAATGAAGTCCAAGTACTTCAGCTTAATTTCACTCTTTATACATAGTCTTACTCTTGATTCATCATTCAACATACAGAAACAGATTGGTACAAATTAGTAAACAATGTCTTTACTCCAGATTGTAACAATATTTTCATGCTATTACTGGAAAATGCATTTGATTGTAACAGGTTCTTGTGTTAAATAACTAGTGCAGTCAGTGTATATCAAAACTAGCTTCGCTAGCCATCTTCTGTTCTGTGACAATCCTGAGAAATCCACCAGATATACTTAATGTGCCAACAGAACGATCCTGACTCATAACTTCACATACATTTTGAGCAGTCTCTTGAAATTGCAGTAACATCATGAAACTAGAAGCAGAGCTATCCATTTCAAGACCTCTGATACAAAGAAATAAGATTCCCCAGATCAGCATAGGAAATAAAATAAACCATAATTTACACAACCCAAATGTAAAACATAAAACTTAATACAACAAGCACATCTAGCACTTCAATAAGAACACACAGGACATCAATTTGGATGAAAGGGGGTAAGACAGCAGAGTTAAGTACCCTATTGGGACCTCCTGAACTGCACACATATTCCATTCAAGTGATTTAAGATACGATTTAGATCTGTGGAGGTAAGGTAGGACAAAGCAACCACACACACAGAAAATACAAAAATGAACATTCTCTCATTTGAGCACTTAACTATAAAATATAGGTGCATACTTACATCCACACACACGCATTTACACTTGACTTAGCGTTATACATTTGTCATTCATTATAACTAATCTCATGTTGTTCGACATATATTGATAGAAAAAAAGAGAAAACATTTCAATGAAAACACCTAAGCAAACCAGTGATGAGATCAAAGTGCAATGAGATTGTGAAACCTACGTACTGCAGCCAGCTGTATACCTACAACATGGAGGGGGTTGTTTAGGAGACTGACCCCATGACCTCTGTCACTTCTCCACTGGAACATTCTGAGTTCCGACCTTCAATGCGCCAGGTCAGTGTGGCTGGAGCTCAGGTCACGACTCTTTCTCAGATGATTATTTCGCTCCTAGAGTGGGCAGCAGAGAGGGCATAGGGTTCAGAATAGGTTGAAGAACTAAAGAGAAAGTTCATGTACACGGTCCACATCACAGACAAAATATCCTTCACATTTCCATGGAGAAAAGGTCTGTTTTGCTTGAATATGGAATACAGACATGAAGGGTTCATGATTGATTACTGTTGAAGTATTTGGGGGAATGTAGTATACAATATAAATGAGATGCCAATATGCTGAAATCTGGTGCACTACTGTATTCTGCAGTGACACCCTTATCGTATGGTAGGTTGGCAGAACCAATATCCCACCATGTAGAATGGTACCATGGTCCAGTGATGCATAGTCTCAAATAAATCCAGTCAGATTTATCGTGGTGAACAATCGATAGCAGTCAATTTATAAAAGGATTAACATTGGAGTCAATTCATGTAGAACGTTGCAAGTAGAATTTTGAATGGTTGCTGTTGATCATCTGGTTACAGACTACTATACAGGGTTCACCTTAAGTCTAATTTCCTCATTGCAGCCACATAAATAAACTGTCAAAAGGTATCATTACCTTTATCACTACATTATCACTACATCTACCGTGCACATCATTCATTACTGTGAGTTGTGACTAAGGGGTTATAGATTAGTGTACACACAAAGAGAAACATGTTAGTCATTACATTAGTGACCAGTTTCTGAGATGACTGCACAGGTGGACAGGGACAAGGGACAGCTTGACCACAGATCACAACCAAGAGGACCATTGGGGAATTGTTGTTTCATAAAGTCTCAGAGAGTAGTGTGTAAGAAAGAGGGAGGAAGATGAACACAGGGGATGGTGAGGGAGAAGAGACCCAGAAAAAAAATGGGGAAAGATTGAGTGACGTGAAAGATGGAGCGAGAGAGACAGTTAGGCTCCTTACTTGGTAGAGGTCTCCGGTAGCCTTGTCCACCACGTTTAGAACACCCAGTGAGCTGGCTCGCTTCATGCTGCACCCAGAACAGTGGCATGCAAGGAGATGTCAGTGAGAACCGGGTTGAGGGGTCAAGAGTGAGGAGAGGGACATGTGGCCCATGAAGATGGTATGTGGATTAATAACAAAAATGAGACTCCCTCACGGGTTAGTTTCCTCAGACAATGCCCCGACACAAATACATAAAGCCATCTCTATGAGCTAAATCATAACATATGGGTTAAAGGACACACTTAACAAAAGTTGAAGAGAGTGTGACAACAAATTGATTAAAGGGAGTAGTATTTGGTGCCAAATTCATTGAATTCTATTGATACAGCGCTCTACTAGATTAGAAAGGTCATCATAATGGGGTTAAATTGTAATTGATAAAGAGTTAGGAATGTTAAAATGGTCTGAGGGATAGAAAGAGCAGAAGAGAGGAAAATGAGTCAGAAAACAGAATGTCAACAAACAGATGAGGCATGCAGTAGCCATTCACTTTTATTAGTCAGAAATAAAAACACAGCATAGATATGTATTAGAATAATAAAATAAAATGCCCATGCAGACAAAAATAAATTCACCAAAAAAACTCTGATATTTGCACCTTGTTTTGAAAATGTAGTTTAAAAATTGTGAAAAAAGGAAAACAAATAAAATATGGCTTTCATATGCAGGCATTTCAAAGCAGGCAATTAGTAGTAGTTTGGTCATCTAGAGCTCTTAATCATTCTTTATTTAGTTCTGTCTCTAGGCCAGATTGTCCCTCACAGCTGATTGAGAGTACTCTGTGTACACATGGCCGCGGGAAGTTGTTTTGTGTTGTGCGTGTGTGAGTATTTTTCTCCGCTCATACAGGAGTAATAATGGCCTAGTTCACTATTTTTGTGGAAAAACAATTATTATTATTTTTAAAGCAGATGTTACTTTTTATACAAATTATAAGGACATAAAATAGAGAAGCTCACTGCTGACTGAGGCACTAGGAGTCAGAGTCCTCTGTAGTTTCAGAATCAGTCCGACTTGCTCTGCCTGTCAGCTCAAAGCACTTCCCTCACTGGACATATCCACAGAGGCAATGTAGTCTGGAATAGTACCCTGTTTCTAGAGCGTGACATTGAGCCAGTAAAAGTCTGTACCAGTCACAGTATGTGGCATTCATAGTGTATGAAAGTAAAAATGCACAAGTAACAGGCTCTTGAATGTGTTAGTTAGTGCAACCCCCAGTGGTTCATTAGCTGTGCCAAACAGGACTCAGAGTTACACCAGAGTTAACCCACAGCAGAGTAGAGATCCCTCCAGAAGCAGGGTGGCTTAGTCTTTTCTGGGGCTCCCGAGTGGCACAGCATCTCAGTGCTAGAGGAGTCACTACAGACCCTGGTTCGATTCCAGGCTGTATCACAACCGGCCGTGATTGGGAGTCCCGTAGGGTGGAGCACAATTGGCCCAGCATCATCTGGGTTAGGGTTTAGCTGGGGTAGGCCATCATTGTAAATAAGAATTTGTTCTTAACTGACTTGCCGAGTTAAATAAAGGTTAGATACAAAAAATATTTGTTGTATTTATAACCTTTATTGTAACCTTTATTTAACTAACTGTGCATGAAGGGGTCAAAGGTGAGGAGAATAGTTACCCAGAGTTTTTGGGGTCCCACTCCCGTGTGCTGCCGCCCTTCAGCTTGCGGACCAGTTTCTCACTGCTGCGGCGAATAGAGGCACGGAGTTTACTGAAGGAGCCACTCCGCTTCAGAGAGCCGGAACCGTCCTGATGAGAGAGGTCAGAGGGTTACTTTCACACTCACATCTTGCATACACACAGATAGAGACAAACATGCATGCAGAGTTGCACACACCCCCACACTCAGTACAGATATGCACGCACGCACACAATCAAAAGAGAATTGGCTCAGCAACTTCTATTGTCTGCATATGTGATGGACTGTGCATGTGCTTGTTTTTGCATGAGCATCCGATTAGACTCTCTTGAGACAAAACATGTCGGCCTCATCCGTGCGCTATTCAGAAATGATGCTATAAAGAAATTAGAGAAGCCCTCCAAAAACATTGTATAAAGTTATGCTCACAATAGTTCTCTTGGGTCAACAGAGCAGAGCAATGTAAATTCCTTCTAAAGGTTTTCATGCTTTATTCATTCAAGGTAGCAATATCCATCCTGCTATGTTTGATCAGATCTTGAAGTAACAGCTTTTCATCCTCTGTGGTTATTCACACAGCTCTGACCCCTAACCTCTGACCTGTCCACTAGGACACCACCATGGAGAAGAGAAGGAAAAGGACGGGTCACTTTACCATGGTCCCGGAGTTGACCTCTACCATCAAGATTTAGACACACACACACACACACACACACACACACACACACAAAGAGAAAGAGAGAGCACACAAAGAGGCTACAGGCAAAGATGTGGGTGAGCAAAGACTTACGTTTTATTAGAAGTTAAGAGATACATACTATAAGAAGCACAGACAGGACAGAGTAGATTAGTAGGAGCCATGAAGAGAAGTGTCCAGATTCCACTCTGCAGAGTGAGGCATGTCCCACTCCTCTGTCCTATACCCCCCTCTACACTCCGAATCCCCTCCCACCATCTGGCTCTGTATACACAGGAGCTGCATTGTCTTCTGACACTCCCTCCTGATCAGGACATGACAACACCGTTAAGTTTGACATCAATAGGACCATATGGAGCATAGGATCAAACACTACTAAAGAAACTCGACAGCAGCCTAGAGCCACCACGGTACTCTGAGGGAGCATACAGGATGATGATCATGCCACCAACTCATAGAATTCACAGTATGTTAGTTAAATCACTACGAGCAAAAGCAGACCGGTATGCATCATTACTTCTAGTAAATGCTAGAAACGCAACACCACACACACCCTACTGAGAGATAGAACAGATAGAGTGAGGAGACAGAGTATTTAAGTACAGCAAAGAGCAAGATAAGGTAATGGCAGGAGGCAGAAGTGGCTTGGTTTGGTTCTGAGACATAGAGCCCAGCCCCCCTGGTCCCATTGACAGTGGATAGGAGGATAGAACTAGGGACAGCTTGGCCCAGTAGAGTCACCAGACAGACAGCCCAGAGGAGGAGAGAAGAGCCTGAAGAGAAGACACAACTGCAAAGCTGGAGGGGTGGCAGGCGAGCTGGCGTCCGTCATGCAGAAGACAAGTACTTAGAACCACAACAAGGCATCTGGGATTATGCCTGCCGGTCAGACAGGGTGAAGAGAGGGAGGAAAAAAGAAAGAGAGAGGGAGACAAATTAAAAGGAATACCAAGAGAGGCAGAAGAGGGTATTGAAAAACAGAGATGAAGATGAGGTAGAGTAAAGTGAGAAAATGAGGAAGAGAAGGAAAGCAGAGCATGTCAGACAGACAGCAGAGGTCAGCCAGTGTTTCCCCTACAGAGACAGTATTTCTCCAGGTAGGGCTGTGGCGGTGCTTTACAACTGCAGAAGGCATCAGCGCTCAAAATTAGCAAAAGCTAAAGAGATTTATAGGGCAAAGGAAACTATAAGCAACCACACAAATCCAGGGACCAAGGGTAAAGTAAAAACAGTAGCCTAAAAACTAATTGAGGAGTGAATTAAATCAGTCCTTATGGCACTTGAATCCCTTATCAAGTGCATCCAACTGATGCAAAGGCAGCATGGATTTGGAATTGCTCATATGACCTCAGAGCCTAAATGGTCAGTTAAAGTATCTCTCAATACACTGAGGTCCTAGCCAGTATGAGCTAACCAGTGTCCTGGTCATGATGGTAAATTCAGTAGTTGTGTAATTTGGAAAGTGAATGAATAGAACTATAGTTAATGAATATAACAGGCTAATTTCAGCCGATCTAAAAAACTGTGAAGTTAATCCACAAAACAACCAACAATGTGACTATAACCCCAAAATAAACTAAAACAACTGCATGTGTGTTCTAACCCAGTTAGGTTTCTATAATAAACATGAGTCAATTCCCTGTACAAAGCCATCAGCCATTTTCCACTGCCAAGTTCAGAGGACCTGAGGCTCATCCATGGGCAAATCAAATCAAAGCTCCGGAAAACCCCAAAAAGACAACAAACAAAAGGAAAATAGGACTAAAGTGGGTGATAGAACCCACCCAAACAAAGCAGAAGTGAAGGGGGTATTCTTGGAGAGATACTGTGTCTGGGGAACAGTCTGTCTTCTAGCACACTTAAATCATACTTACACACACAGTAGTACAGGTTTTACTCAGAGAGGAAACAACAAGTTAGCCCACCACAGCACTGTATGCACAGACAAAGGGATGCAGACAGTAAATACACACTCAGAATCAGCTAGAATAATGGGACAGATTGTACAGGTTGAATGCTGTCCCACCACTCTGACTGGTAATAACCTGCCACTGGATGCAGAGAAAAAGACAGCAGGGGTACTGTATCACAATCATCATACATGTTTAAGTCTGTCCATCCATCCTTACCAGTATGTACTATGTGTGTCTGACAGAGGTTTCAGCACTACACGCCCCACACACAATGGGCAGGAGAGGCACAGAGTACAGACAGTACAGTAAACACAAACACACATGATGAAAGTGTCAGAGGGACATTGAAGATGTACAGTACAGAGCCCACATGCATCAGTAGTGATGAGAACATGAATGAGTCACCATGGCGACAGAGGTGTTGTTTAACACACAGGTTAGTGTCTGACTGAGACAGTCCGATAGGTGAGCAGTACAGTAGAGAACACAGGTTACGAATGTGCCTGAGCCCAGTCTCCCCGGAGCCTTGAGCTGAGGGCAGACCAGGCAGGCAGGGGACTCCAAGGAGGAGATGCTGATTGGTTGTCTTGGGCACTACGGCTACTGTTGCTATGGGAGCAGGGCAGTTCTGAATAGCAGACTACAGCAGAGAGTGTAGTGTGATTTGCAAACATATGCTGTGACCAAGAGGACTTTACTGCAGTAATCGGATAGAGCCAGTGAGAATAGCATACAGTTGTCAGACTAATGCATGGAAAGGACGAGTTTGTTGTGTGCAATATACTGTTTGCTGAAAACAAAATAGAACCATACAAAACATATGGCTTCTATACTAGACACAGTAACTTGCTGGCACAAAGGTCTGATAAGTAATTGTATGTAAGCAGCTGGAGTGTTCACTCAGTTGAGGACTATAAGCATGAGTGTAGACTAGAAGCATGAGTGTAGAACAGAGGAGGTGATTATAACTACAAACTGGCCAGACAGTCAATCAGCATTATAACCTTAGCTATCACACAAATAATATGGAGTCATATAGAATCTAGGACATTTACCACCAAGGTTACCACTGGCAACTCAGTCCTCATCAAATAATTGACAGGTTGTAGAGGATATGCACTTTAAGAGTAGGTAAGAAATAACTTTAAATGTTCAGTAATATCCTCCTTGACAGAAGCCACTGTTCACTGCTCATTAGTAGATTAAATAAATCATCAATTGTAATGTATAATCTTAACATTGATCATTTCTAGAGACGTTTTCAAAGCAAATTGAGAAATCAGATGAGATATTAATCACAAAGCCAATCATATCAAATATTTTCCATCCCAATTGGGCTTTTCTCTAGGAGGATCTAAGGGGTGTGTTTGTACCCCTTCCTACTCCCTGTGTGTGGCCTGGGCTGTGTACTGTACTTACCCCGTTCCACTCCACGCTCATACTCACTTCCTCGCCCCCGTCCGGGCCACTCTCATACTTGACCGTGGCGTCGGAGGTCAGGCTCTCACGGCTCCACTGCTTCTCCCGCGCCTCTGGCTCACTCAGAACATCCGCCACACGCTGTTTGTGCACCGTGTCCAGACCCTGGCCATGTGGACAGGAAACACACACACACTCTCAGTGATCAACATCGCATCATGTGTTGGATTTTGTTATGGATTGGTTTACAACAGATGAAAACCAAGATCTGCTAGTATTTCAGTTTAGACAGCTGGACCAACGATTCTCCTCCAGTCTGTTCACATACCCGGTTTCACATGACCCTGGGCTGGCAAATCTATTATTCAGGCAGGTAAGTGGCAGAAGAGGACAGTGGTCACACCTGTTTTCTGGAACGCATAGCGGCCTCTTCTAGGGTCTCTGCCGCCTCAAATTTACCCTGCCGCTTGTAGAGGGCGCCCAGGTTCTTCAGGGTGGTGGTCACTGTGGGGCTGGGGCAGACATTATAAACACATCATGAACTAATGTAATCACATACAGGACCATAGGCATACCACTATAGTTTCCATACTTAATACTGACCTGTCTACTTTACAGGCTTTGTACCAGCCTCCATACTCTCCGAACGGGGAGCCGTCCTGCTGCTTTCCCTAGAGATGAACCACCACATCCATCAGTTGTCAGGATTTAAGGACTTGAAACGCTAATGACAGAAATCTACCACCATAGTAAAATGGTTGGTCATTAATTAACAGCCTAAATATCCCAGCTAATTCTTGACAAATGACACGGAACCATGAAAGGAGATTTGGATTACATCAGATATGAAAATATGAAATTAAGCTGATTTGAGAGATCGTTAATGCGGCACCAAAATACATGAGTGTTTAGAGGTGGTAAATTGAGAAATTACGGTCGGTCACGATTTCTTCTTCGGCCGTCTAAATCGATAAACACTTTCCCCTGTCAGTTGTGAAAGTTAATCCACAGCATCAGCAGTGACTAATACCATGGTCCTTAGTGAAAGTGGACTCTCCATCATCCACACCACACATACACACACACACACTCTCTCTCACCTTGCTCTGTTCCTCTCTCTCCTCCGCATGCATCCAAATGGGTTTGTTCTCATCTGCAGTCAAAGACAAACAACAACCAACCATCAGACACACGCAGGTCAAAATAAAATATTGACTGACATTCAGGCAGACAGCAGGGTATGGTCTGGCTCAAACCATTAGAGCATTCAACTGAAAGGTCATTGTTGTTTTCAGAAGCTTTTCAACTAAAATGATGACAGCAGCGTGAAAACATTCACCTTTACATCAAACGACAGACGATACTTGATTGCTGTGTGTGTCTTACCGTCTACAGAGCCAAACTCCCTCTCATGTGCACGGGTAAGGATCTCTTTGTACAGAGTTTCAGCCTGCTTGAACTTCCCCTGCTTCAGGTAACAGGACGCCTGTGAGAGGATGAGAGAGACCGAATATGAATATGTAAGAATATGACCTTCAAAACGTCAGAAACTCTTCTTCTCATAACTCATTCTAAAATGTGCGGTCATCACACAAAGCCAGTGATCTCTTAACCCCTATGTGACCCTCTCACCAGGTTGTTCTTGGTCTTGGCCACGTTGGGGTCGTCAGGGCCCAGTTTGGTCTGGTAGATCTCCAGGGCCCGCTGGTAGTAGTACTCCACCTCCTCGTACTTGCCCTGGTTCTGACACAGCAGGGCCAGGTTGTTCAGCTGCTTGGCCACATCTGGGTGGTCCTTACCCAGAACCTGGGCAGGAGAAGATGGGGGGAGGCCATGTTAATATAACAAAAACAGTGAGTAATAAAGCAAGAATGGTTCACGCTAATCAAAGCGAAAGGATGAAAAGGGAATAATTATAACAACAGAAAGAGACCCCATCACCATTACTTTGGATAGAATAATAGTCTCAGTTCTGTCCTTTATGTGATCTGGCTGGACCATTAGATAGGTGGGTGAAGTCAGAGCAGAGCTGGTGGAGAGGAGAGGTATCATTAAGGGGTTGGGTGAGGAAGGAGGACAGAGCTGAGGGCTAACTCTGTCTCTCTGACTGACTCACTGAGAGAAAGACACACAGAGACTGGGAGTTAGGAGTGAGAGGCTCACTGCTCATTAGCAGAGAAATTATGATCTTCCTTCCCTCTATACAGTGAGTGACAGAGGCCTGGGTTGGAGAGGCTTGCTAATGAAATCAAATCAAGTTTTATTTGTCACATGCGCCGAATACAACAGTGAAATGCTTACTTACAAGTCCTTAACAATGCAGTTAAGAAAATACCAACAAAAAAAAGCAAGACATAAGAATAACAAATAATTAAAGAGCAGCTGTAAATAACAATAGCGGGGCTATATACAGGGGGTACCGGTACAGAGTCAAAGTGCAGGGGCACCGGTGTCGAGGTAATATGTACATGTAGGTAGAGTTATTAAAGTGACTATGCATAGATAATAACAGAGAGTCGCAGCAGCGTAGAAGGGGGGGTGCAATGCAAATTGTCTGGGTAGCCATTTGATTAGCTGTTCAGGAGTCTTATAGCTTGGGGGTAGGTGTTTAGAAGCCTCTTGGACCTAGACTTGGTGCTCCGGAACCACTTGCAGTGCGGTAGCAGAGAGAACTGTCTATGACTTGGGTGACTGGAGACTGACAATTTTTAGGCCCTTCCTCTGACACCACCTGGTATAGAGGTCCTGGATGGCAGGAAGCTTGGCCCCAGTGATGTACTGGTCCGTTCACACTACCCTCTGTAGTGTCTTGCGGTCGGAGGCCGAGCAGTTACCATACCAGGCAGTGATGCAACCCGTCAGGATGCTCTCGATGGTGCAGCTGTAAAACGTTTTGAGGATATGAGGACACATGACAAATCTTTTCAGTCTCCGGAGGGGGAATAGGTTTTGTCTTGCCCTCTTCACAACTGTCTTGGTGTGCTTGGACCATGTTAGTTTGTTGGTGATGTGGACACCAATGAACTTGAAGCTCTCAACCTGCTCCACTACAGTCCTGTCGATGAGAATGGGGGCTTGCTCGGTCCTCCTTTTCCTGTAGTCCACAATCAACTCCTTTGTCTTGATCACGTTGAGGGAGAGGTTGTTGTACTTGCACCACACGGTCTGACCTCCTCCCTATAGGCCGTCTCATCATTGTCGGTGATCAGGCCTACAACTGTTGTGTCATCAAGAAACTTAAAGATGGTGTTGGAGTCGTGCAGTCATGAGTGAACAGGGAGTACAGGAGGGGACTGAGCAAGCACCTCTGCACGCACCCCCGTGTTGAGAATCAACGTGACGGATGTGTTGTTACCTACCCTCACCACCTAGGGGCGGCTCGTCAGGAAGTCCAGGATCCAGTTGCAGAGGGAGGTGTTTAGTCCCAGGGTCCTTAGCTTAGTAATGAGCTTTGAGGGCACTATGGTGTTGAACCCTGAGCTGTAGTCAATAAATAGCATTCTCACATAGGTGTTCCTTTTGTCCAGGTGGGAAAGGGCAGTGTGGAGTGCAATAGAGATTGCATCATCTGTGGATCTGTTGGTGCGGTATGCAAATTGGAGTGGGTCTAGGGTTTCTAGGATAATGGCTTTGATGTGAGCCATGACCAGCCTTTCAAAGCATTTCATGGTTACAGACGTGAGTGCTACGGGTTGGTAGTCATTTGGAGGTAGTCTCTCTGACTTAGACCTGAGAAGATAAACAAAAAATGCTCGATACCGACCATAATGAACACTTAATCGCAGGCATTTTGCTGATATTGTTTATTATGATAAGTAGACTATACTAGAGAAGTTTTAAAAGAAATACATTTACTAATACGGGTGATTGTTAATGGGACAATTGACGGCTACAACCATCAAACTAGTAGTAGTAGTTTAAAGGATCATTTAAAAAAAACTGTAGTGCAGATTAATACTATAAACTTATCGTTCTGTTTATCGTATCAATTCAGGCAATTTATTGTGATTTTTGTCCATGTCGTCCAGCTCTACTCTGATTGACGGTTTCTCTCTGAATTATCAATAGCAACCTGAATGTATACAAGTCTCACTCCCCCTCTCTCCTGTGAAGCTTCAACGTGGATTTAAAGGGTTTACTGTTAACATCATTAGAAGTATGGGATTTCAAAAAGGAAACAACTGCTAGGTCTAGATGATATATTGAGAGAGTTTTATTGAGGAGTGCTTCTTTGAACTCCAGACCAGGCTAGTGCATGTTACTGGGGAACTTTTCAGAGAGTCCCTCCCTCCTCCTCCTAATCTTCATCCCTAGGGATAAACCAAGGACTGAGGCAGTTCACACAGTGGGAAAAGCGCTTGCTATTAAAAGAGAGAACTGCAGGAAAATTCCTCCTGCATCAGCAAAGCCTTCTTCCTTCCTCTGTTGCCGAAAGCTGGGTGGCATATCTCTAAGCTCAAGAGAGAGCTTTATCATCAGTTTAAGAAGTGGAGAATATAAATAAAATGTCTCCGCTGTCCTTAAGCTCTAGCACAGACGACATCACAGAGGGAGTAGACGTGTCATTCTTAGCACAGAGGGAGAATGAGAGGAAAAGGCACAAAGGGAGAGAGTGAAACAGAAAGGGAGATGGATAAATAGAGACACTGCACTTTGCATCTCCAGGACTGCTGAGCTTCTCCTTTATAAGCATCCCATTTTGTGCAGCCAAAAATAATGAACCCTCCCAGGACTTAACTCTCTCCAAAGTCACAGTTCCTCTGAACAACACAAAGCTATAGGGAGGCGGGAGTGAATGCAGGGGAGAACATATAGACAGAAAATAAGTTTTAAAAGTTGTGTTTAACTAAGAGGAAAACTTTCGAAGGAACAGCAAAGTTCTTTGAAACTTGAGCAAGATATATTTGGAGAGGAGCGGGAATCAGGAGCGTTCTGCAGTGTTAGCACTCCATTCCCACAATGCCTTGTAGTGACCAGCGCCCTCTGACCCACCTTCTCCCGGATCTCCAGAGCCCGCTTGCAAAGTGGCTCCGCCTCTTTGTACTTCCCCCGTTTCCCGTAGAGCACGGCCAAGTTGTTGAGTGTAGCAGCCACCTGACACACACACACACACACACACACACAGAAATAGAAAGAAAACACTCTTAGGACAGCCTTAAATCATCTGTGCATGTATAATTGAGTGTCCACAAGGCTCAACCACGGCAGCAGAGTGCAACTGATCTGGTGAATTTAACCAATTAGAGGTGTAACCGACAGATGAGAGGAAGACAAAGAGGGGAGGCACGAAGTGATTACTGCTATTTAATTATATCCCAATCAGCAGGATGAATCTCCACCACGTGCATTTCACTCAGACCACCAGACCACTGAGACCACAGAGGGACCCACAGTGACCTTTGATTTAGACTAGGGTGGTCTGGGGCCCACATGTGACAGACACGAGGGGGTGATAGAGAGCCTAACCTCTCCTGCTCTGAGTCTGCACTGAGGGAACTGGAGGTCCAGGGAGAGTCAGAGACACAAGCCTGTTGAGGTCGGCACAGTTAGTGGACCTTCCTGGCTGGCTGGTTACAGAAATACTGCTGAGACACAGAGTGATGAGAAACCACACTCACCGCTGGATGGTCCCTGCCCAGAGTTTTCTCCCTGATCGCCAGAGCGTCATTCAGCAGGTTGGCTGCCTCTTTGTATTTGTTCTGGTCCCTGATAGAGGAGAGAGAAAAAGAGAGAGGACTCATGGGGCATGTTACTGTGGTTTCTCTGACAGTGAGGCCTATTACCACAGGGCAGTGTTGTAGTACTTGAGTCCAGGACTCTGACTTCACTCGGACTAAAGTCGTGATTTTCATATTGTTGGAAAGCTACTTTTAGCACTACCAAGGGACTCAAGTATAAATGATTCGGACACCACGGACTCGACCTCGAGGTTTAGTGACTTGACTACATCACTGCCACCGGGTCTCAAGTACAAGTTTGACAACATTGGGGATCATAACCAAGTCTCTCCCCACATAAATAACCATTTTGTCCAACACAACCCTTTGTTATGGACTAATGTTTTGTCTTGGATAGACCCATATTAAGTATTGTCAGGTTTAAAAACATGCATTGCAATCAATGATTCTTCCCATTTCCCAGAACTAGCAGCTGACAATTCTTACTATACAAGCTGACATCTTGTCGAATCAGGATCAAACATACACCAAGTGTACAAAACATTAGGAATGCCATAGACTGACCAGGTAAATCCAGGTGAAAGCTATGATCCCTTATTGATGTCACCTGTTAAATCCACTTCAATCAGTGTAGATGAATGGGAGGAGACAGGTTAAAGAAGGACTTTTTGAGCCTTGAGACAATTGAGACATGGAATGTATGTGTGCCATTCAGAGGGAGAATGGGCAAGACAAAAGATTGAAGTGCCTTTGAACAGGGTATGGTAGTAGGTGCCAGGCGCACCGGTTTGAGTGTGTCAAGAACTGCAACACTGCTGGGTTTTTCACGTTCAAAAGTTTCCCATGTGTATCAAGAATGGTCCACCACCCAATGGACATCCAGCCAACTTGACACAACTATGGGAAACATTGAAGTCAACATGGGCCAGCATCCCTGTGGGAACGCTTTCGACATCTTGTAGAGTCCATGCCCCAATGAATTGAGGCAGTTCTGAGGGCAAAGGGGGTGCAACTCAATATTAGGAAGGTGTTCCTAATGTTTTGTACACTCAGTGTATATTGACTATAATTGATCCACAGCCAATACCAACCACCACGACCCACCTCCCCACCCCAGAGCCCCTTCCCCAGGCTGACCTGTAGACCAGGGCCAGGATGTTGAGCATGGTGGCCACGTCGGGGTGGTCGTGTCCGGAGGTTTTTTCCAGGTCCTCCAGGGCCTGTTTGCAGAGGGGCACGGCCACCTCGTAACGGCCCTGGGAGGCGTACTGGATCACCAGGTTGTGAAGGGTCCTGAGGCGAGCCGGGATCTCATAGCCACCCTGCTGGGCGGCGGCTGCTGCTGCACTACCGTGGGGCTGCTGGACTGGAGACACACAGAGGAGGGGGATGGGCGAGGGGTTAACATAACATAGACTATCCACACACACACGCACGCACGCACACACAAAATTACTGGTAGAGTGGAGAAACTGAGACACTGTACAGGCACATATGAAGTATGTTGGGTCGGGAAACCATCCAAATGTCTCATATCACTGCATGAGAGATTATGTGAAAATATGTACGGTTGAGGTGTGTGTGTTATAAGCAAGAGGTCTGGAAACCACCTGATTGGGTTTCTCATTCGAGGCCCACAGCTCTGTACTGACTCTGAAGGAGGGCCAATGGGCTGAAGAAGCAGTGGTCCTCTGCAGTAATAACCCTCACCACCACACCCAAAGTACCAAAAATGTCTCCAGTAACAAATGATCCCAGGTGTTCCATAGAGCTAAGACTGTTTGCAAGTTCGCGACAGGAATGACAAATTCTAATTGACAAGCATGGAAAAGCTAGGGCTGGCACAATTACTGTGTAACCGACGGTTATGGATGAAGACCGTCATGAAATAAAATAACCGTCAAAATAAATATATACACACAGGGTCATTCAGAAAGTATTCACACCCCTTGACTTCTTCCACATTTTGTTGTGTTAAAATTGATTAAATTAAGATTGTGTGTGTCTCTGGCCTACACACAATACCTCACAATCATTTTTAGAAATGTTTACAAATGGATTAAAAATGAAAAGCTGAAATGTCAATAAGTATTCAGCCCCTTTGTTATGGCAAGCCTAAATAAGTTCAGGAGTTGAACATTTGATAACAAGTCACATAATAAGTTGCATGGACAGTGTGCAATAGTAGTGCTTAAGATGAATTTTGAATGACTACCTCATCTCTGCACCCCACACATACAATTACAGTATTTATTAGGTCCCTCATTTGAGGAGTGAATTTCAAACAAACATAGATTCAACCATAAAGACCATAGAGGTTTTCCCATGCCTCGCAAAAATGGGCACCTATTGGTAGATGGGAAAAATGTAAACAGCAGACATTGAATACCCCTTTGAGCATGGTGCAGTTATTAATTAAACTTTAGATGGTGTATCAAAACACCCAGTCACTACAAAGAAACAGGCGTCCTTCCTAACTCAGTTGCATGACAGGAAGGAAACCGCTCAGGAATTTCACCATGAGGTCAATGGTGACTTTAAAACAGTTACAGTTTAATGGCTGTGATAGGAGAAAACTTAGGATGGATCAACAACATAGTTACTCCACAATACTGAACTAATTGACAGATTGAAATGAAGGAAGCCGGTACAGAATCAAAATATTCCAAAACATGCATCCTGTTTGCAACAAGGCAGTAAAGTAATACTGCAAAAACTGAATACAAAATGTTATGTTTTGGGGCAAATCCAATAAAACACATGACTGAGTATAACTCTCCATAATTTCAAGCAAAGTGGTTGCTGCATCATATTATGGGTATGCTTGTCATCGTTAAGAACTTGGGAGTTTTTCAGGATACAAAAGAAACGGAATGCAGCTAAGCACGGGCAAATTCTGTCTGGTCCGATGAAACCCGGTTCCTGTTGTGTCATGCTGATGGCAGAGTCAGGATTTGGCATAAGCAACATAAGTCTATGGCCACATCCTGCCTGGTGTCAATGGCACAGCGGTGGTCTAATGGTGTGGGGAATATTGTCCTGGCACACGTTAAGTCCCTTAATACCAATTGAGCAATGTTTCCATGCCCAAAGAATTCAAGCTGTTCTGGAGGCAAAGGGGGGTCCTCCCCAGTACTAGATGGGTCTACCTAATAAAACGGCCTTTGAGTGTATGTATATACAGTGCCTTTCGGAAAGTATTCAGACCCCTTAACTTTTCCCAGATTTTGTTCCATTACAGCCTTATTCTAAAATGGATTAAAAATAAATCCTCAGCAATCTCCACACAATACCCCATAATGACAAAGTGAAAACAGGTTTTTAGAAATGTTTGCATATGTATTAAAAATTAAAAACAGAAATACCTTATTTACATAATTATTCAGACCCTTTGCTATAATTGAGCTCAGGTGCATCCGGTTTCAATTGATCATCTTGGAGATGTAACTACAACTTGATTGGAGTCCACCTGTGGTAAATTCAATTGATTGGACATGATTTGGAAAGGCACACACCTGTCTATACAAGGTCCCACAGTTGACAGGACCCTGGACACAGCCGGGGGAGTATCATTGTAACATTGTGGCAACTCGTTGGACTAGTTAACTGTAAGGTTGCAAGATTGAATCCCCAAGCTGACAAGATAAAAATCTGTCGTTCTGCCCCTGAACGAGGCAGTTAACCCAACGTTCCTAGGCCGTCATTGAAAATAAGAATGTGTTCTTAACTGACTTGCCTAGTAAAATAAAGATTAAATAAAAGGTGAAAAAAAAAAAAAATACAACTACCAAATTGGTGTCCAAAAATACTGATTGTTATGAAAACTTGAAATCGGCCCTAAATAAATCGGCCATTCCGATTAATCGGTCATCCTCTACTGGAGACCTGAAAATAGCTGTGCTGCAACGCTCCCCGAACAACCTGACAGAGCTTGAGAGGATCTGCAGAGAAGAATGGGAGAAACTCTGCAAATACAGGTGTGCCAAGCTTGTAGAGTCATACCCAAGAAGACTGGAGACTGTAATCGCTGCCAAAGGTGCTTCAACAAAGTATTGAGTAAAGGGTCTGAATACCTAAATCTAATACGTTTTTTAAATTAGCAAACCTTTTCATTTATTTATTTATTTTTACAGTTTTTGCTTTGTCATTATGGGGTATTGTGTGTAGACTGATGAGGGGGGAAAAACAATTGAATACATTTTAGAATAAGGCTGTAACCTAACAAAGTGTGGAAAAAGTCAAAGGGTCTGAATACTGTCCGAAGGCACTATATATTTCTATTATTTTTGTGAGGAACGAACAGCTAACTGAAGACGGGACTGCCGGGCATTCGTGCGGTTGAGCCTGTTCTGGTTGTGTCACGTTCGTCATAACGAGGAGACCAAGGCTCAGCGTGAGATGAATACATTCTTCTTTACTTAAAACGAAGAACACCTAACAAACAAAATAACAAAATGAACATGAAGCCATAAACACAAGTGCTGACATGCAACTACACATAAACAATAACCCACCAAATCAAATCAAATTTTATTTGTCACATACACATGGTTAGCAGATGTTAATGCGAGTGTAGCGAAATGCTTGTGCTTCTAGTTCCGACAATGCAGTAATAACGAGCAAGTAATCTAACTAACAATTCCCAAAAAAAAACTACTGTCATACACAGTGTAAGGGGATAAACCAACATGGAAAATGGCAACCTAAATAGGATCCCCATAAACAACTGCCTCTGATTGGAAACCAATTCAGGCCACCATAGACCTTCATTTACCTAGACATACTAAAACCCAATAGAAATACAAAAAACACTAGACAGGACAAAAACACACATACCACCCTCGTCACACCCTGACCTAACCAAAATAATAAAGAAAGCAAAATTAACTAAGGTCAGGGCGTGACAGTACCCCCCCCAACGGTGCGGACTCCCGGCCGCAAACCTAAACCTATATGGAAGGGGCTGGGTGGGCATCTACCTCGGTGGCGGCTCTGGTTCTGGACGCCGCCCCCGTTCTTTACACTGAGTCCGCGCTTGTAGCACTGACCCGTGGATCATTGTCGGAGGCTCTGGACTGCGGATCCTCGCCGTAGGCCCCGGGCTGGGGACCCTCGCTGGAGACCCCGGGCTGGGGAAGGTCGTTGGAGGTTCCGGACTGTGGCCCGTCGTTGGAGGTTCCGGACTGGGTACTGTCGCCGGACGCTCTGGACTGGGTACTGTCGCCGGACGCTCTGGACTGCCGAGGCGCACTGTAGGCCTGGTGCGTGGTGCCGGCACTGGTGGTACCGGGCTGGTGACACGCACCTCAGGGCGAGTGCGAGGAGCAGGAACAGGGAGTACTGGACCCTGGAGGCGCACTGGAGGCATGGTGCGTGATGCCGGCACTGGTGGTACCGGGCTGGTGACACGCACCTCAGGGCGAGTGCGGGGAGGAGGCACAGGATACACTGGACCGTGGAGACGCATTGGAGATCCAGAACATAGAGCTGGCTCAATACATCCTGGCTGGATGTCCATTCTAGCCCGGCAAATGCGAGGAGCTGGAATAGAATGCACCGGGCTAGAATAGCGCACTGGAGACACCATGCGCATCTCTGCATAACACGGTGCCTGACCAGTTACACACTCCCCACGGTAAGTACGAGGAGTTTGCTCAGGTCTCCTGCCTGACTCAGCCAATCTCCTCGTGTGCCACCCCCAAAAAAAATCTTGGGGCTGCCTCTCGGGCTTCCATGCGATCGTTGCTGTTCCTCTATTCTCCTGTATTTCTCCTCGTAGTATTGCCGTTCCGCTTTCGCTGCCTCTATCTCCTCCTTAGGACGGCGATACTCCCCCGGCTGTGTCCAGGGTCCTGCTCCATCTAATACCTCCTCCCAGGTCCATTTCCCCATTAAGCGCTGTCCCTCCTTTTCATGCTACTTGGTCCTTGTTTGGTGGGTTATTCTGTCACGTTCGTCATAACGAGGAGACCAAGGCGCAGCGTGAGATGAATAGATTCTTCTTTATTTAAACGAAGAACACTAAACAAAATGAACGTGAAGCTGTAAACACGAGTGCTGACATGCAACTACACATAGACGATAACCCACAAAACCAAAATGGAAACCTAAATAGGATCCCCAATCAGAGACAACGATAAACAGCTGTCTCTGATTGGGAACCAATTCAGGCCACCATAGACCTACATATACCTAGACATACTAAAACCCCATAGATATACAAAAACCATAGGCAGGACAAAAACACCTAGAAAAAAACTAAACCAACCACCCTTGTCACACCCTGACCTAACCAAAATAATAAAGAAAACCAAAATAACTAAGGTCAGGGCGTGACAGGTTGTCAATAGTTAGCACAGCCACAAAGTCATGATTATGGCTAAACTCCACCTATTTATACAAAGGAACTTCTTAAAACACAAAGGTTTTAGAACACCACAGGTTTTTCTTGATTTTACTTTTTCATACATTGTAGAATAATAGTGAAGACATCAAGACTATGAAATAACACATAGGGAATCATGTAGTAACCAAAAAAGTGTGAAACAAATCAAAATATATTTTATATTTGAGATTCTTCAAATAGCCACCCTTTGCCTTGATGACAGCTTTGCACAATCTTGGCATTGTCTCAACCAGCTTCACCTGGAATGCTTCTCCAACAGTCTTGAAGGAGTTCCCACATCAAATCAAATCAAATTTATTTATATAGCCCTTCGTACATCAGCTGATATCTCAAAGTGCTGTACAGAAACCCAGCCTAAAACCCCAAACAGCAAGCAATGCAGGTGTAGAAGCACGGTGGCTAGGAAAAACTCCCTAGAAAGGCCAAAACCTAGGAAGAAACCTAGAGAGGAACCAGGCTATGTGGGGTGGCCAGTCCTCTTCTGGCTGTGCCGGGACATATGCTGAGCACTTGTTGGCTGCTTTCCCTTCACTCATATAACCAATCCTGACATTGTGGCTGTGGTAACTCGTGACAAACTGCCAACCCATTATTGACCCATTATTGACTTGAATGGGAATTCCCGTTCTAATCATATTATTTCTATGGCAGCACATGCAGTCAGGAACGGTTATTACAGTCATTAATTACTTCATTTGGCTGGCCAATTACGGTCATCCAAAATTCCATGATCGTCACAGCCCTAGGCAAACCAAACATATCCAATAGACGTGAAAAGGTAGCGCTGCTTGGCAAAAAGGTCACTCACAAACACGTCACTTGTCATGGTCTTTTCACTTCATATATGCGAGGACAGGAACAAACGTTCACTATACTGTAACTACCTAAAAAAAAACTAGCTATGCTCCATCTACACTACATGACAAAAAATGTGGACACCTGAACATCTCATTCCAAAATCATGGGCATTAATATGGAGTTGGTCGTCCTTTGCTGCTACAATAGCCTCCACTCTTCTGGGAAGTTTTTCCACTAGATGTTGGAACATTGCTGTGGAGACTTGCTTCCATTCAGCCACAAGCATTAGTGAGGTCGGGCACTGATGTTGGGCGATTAGGCCTGGCTGGCAGTCAGTGTTCCATTTCATCCCAGAGGTGTTCGATGGTGTTGAGGTCAGGGCTCTGTTCACGCCAGACAAGTTCTTCCACATCAATCTCTGGACCTCGCTTTGTGCACGGGGCATTGTCATGCTGAAACATGAAAGAAAGGGCCTTCCCCAAACTGTTGCCACAAAGTTGGAAGCATAGAACCGTCTAGAATGTCATTGTATGCTGTAGCACTAATATTTCCCTGCACTGGAACTAAGGGGCCCAGCCCGAACCATGAAAAACAGCCCCAGAAGACTATTCCTCCTCCACCAAACTTTACAGTTGGCACTATGCATTCGGGCAGATAGCGCTGTCCTGGTATCCACCAAACCCAGATTAGACTGCCAGATGGTGAAGCGTGATTCATCACTCCAGAGAACACGTTTCCACTGTTCCAGAGTCCAATGGCGGTGAGCTTTACACCACTCCAGCCAACGCTTGGCATTGAGCATGGTGATCTTAGGCTTGTGTTCGGTTGCTCGGCCATAGAAACCCATTTCATGAAGCTCCCAATGAACAGTTATTGTGCTGATGTTGCTTCCAGAGGCAGATTGGAACTCGGTAGGGAGGGTTGCAACCAATAACAGACAACTGTTATGCGCTACAAACTCAAATTAAGACCTTTAAAAAAAAAAGTTTTATACAATAGTCAGCGGCCCCGTTCTGTGAGCTTGTGTGGCCAACCACTGAATCGTTGTTGCTCCTATACGGTTCCACTTCACAATAACAGCACTTACAGTTGACCGGGGCAGCTCTAACAGGGCAGAAATTTGACAAACTTGACTTGACGGTAAAGGTGGCATCCTATGACGGTGCCACATTGAAAGTCACTGAGCTCTTCAGTAAGGCCATTCTACTGCCAATGTTTGTCTATGGTGATTGCATGGCTTTGTGCTCGATTTTATACACCTGTCAGCAATAGGTGTGGCTGAAATAGCCAAATCCACTCATTTAAAGGGGTGTCCACATACTTTTGTAATCCTAGTGTAGCTGGAGACAAGCAATTAAACCATCTCCACCACTGCAGTGAGAGGGACCTAAGACATAAGAGTATTTCAGGGAGGTACCAGTCAGGACAGGAGAAGAGTCTAATCCACTTCACACTACACAGACAGACACAGAGCCCTGTCTCAGTCAGCTCTGCTTCATGTGGGGGCAGGATTAATGTGAGCGCACTCAGGAGCATTTGACGCTTGCCTCCCCCGCATTCTGGAGAGCTTCCTGGCACGACCCACTCTTTCCTTTGATCCTCTCTTTCGTTCCCTCTCGCTCTTCAGATTGTGCTCATTAAGCAGGCAGAAACTTGGAATAAAATAAAGTATTAACAGCCCAATACAAACACAACAAAGGACTAGAGAGATCCTGCTCCTCTCTCTCTCTCCCTCCTCCATATCCCTGTCTGCATCTTATTAGCTCTCTATGTGGTGGAGCAATTACTGGAGATGTACCCTTTAAATCCCTGCAATATGTTACTTATGCAGATGAATGATGCTTTTTTACCCATTTGCTGGAAGTGGTTCTGTGTAGGATCATTATACGATATTGTACGTAGGACCCCTTTGCTTAAATTTGTCAATAAATGCCCAGCTTAGTGGGGAGTGGGTGTTGTCCCTCTGCCTGAGATCCTCTCATGTACATGCTGGTTGCTGGAGTGAACCCAACCTGGTGACTGTGTGATCTGGCTCACTGGGTCCATTTCCATTTGTCCTGCCTCCACACTCAACCAGCTCTGACTAATAGCACTTTAAAGCTCATAGTGATACGTACTTTCAGACCAACAAGAGGAGAAATGGACTAGTTAATGTATTGGAGGGAGTGGGAGGGAATGTAGGAAGTAGGAACAAGGAGAGGAAACGTGAGGTGAGGAACAGAGAAAGACATGGGTACAAGAAGAAGACTCACTGCCTGGAGGTTGGTCATCCTGGTCGTCTGGGAACAGATCATCCAGATTCTCTTTACTGGAGTCAGAGTCCTTCTCCTCCTAACAGAGGAAAACAGGTAGGACAGATGATTGTTATTGTCATTCAGTGTAAACCAGGCAAATGAAATGCGGTGGTGTGAGTCAGTTTGTGTGTGTGTGTGGGTTAACTCACCGATGGCAGCAGGTCCTTATCGTACTTCTTCAGCTGGTTCATGAACTCCAGGTGTTTCTTCTCCTCCT
This sequence comes from Oncorhynchus tshawytscha, assembly GCF_018296145.1. Taxonomy (NCBI): domain Eukaryota; kingdom Metazoa; phylum Chordata; class Actinopteri; order Salmoniformes; family Salmonidae; genus Oncorhynchus; species Oncorhynchus tshawytscha. The sequence continues at coordinate 29,462,129 of NC_056439.1, read as the reverse complement.
CCAGCTGAGCCACACTCTGCTCGCTCTTCTGCAGCTTCTGCTGGGTGCCTGCCAGCTCGTCCCTCAGCCACTGGTTCTCCTGGCACAGCCGGCGCACCTGTGCCCGCAGCTTCTGCTTCTCCGACTCCACCGAGCTCAGGTGGCCCGACAGCGCCATCATCACCTGGACCAAACACAGCGAGGGGGTTAGGGGTGAGGCAACTGGGCAAGAGGTTCAAAGGGTGCGGAAGAACACTGAAAGACTAGTAGTAAATAATTCATGGATAATCCTTGGTTGTAGTCTGATTTACTGACACAGGTAATTTAGGTGGTAGGTGCCTGTGTGTTCTCCATCTAGCTGTCTAATTTGAAAGTTCATTAGATTAGATCCCAGAGGGCTCTAGCTCTCCCCCAGCCTGAGGCGTGTAGCCTAGACCTATACAGTGTACTAACCTGTGCCTCGCTCAGGCCCAGCTCCAGCATCTCCAGGGACTTGTGGATCATGAGGGACTTCTCCTCCACCAGGACTCCCTGGTCATCCTGCTTCAAGGAGTGCAGCGTGTCCAGAAGGCCCTCCAGGATGGAGTTGTGTTCCTGCTTTAGAGCCTCCAGGCCCTGGATCACCTGCTTGGTCCTGGAGATGATCTCATCCTGGGACAGCTTCTCCCCAGGGTCCTCCTCCTCCTCCTTCACACACACCATGGCAGACATGTTCTCACGCATCCTGTAGCAGTCACACAGAAGAGGAATGGATTTAGTTAAAAATGTAGAAGTAGAAGTATGAATACCCTAGCCCTCTATTTCACTGTTGCTAAATGCATATGCATATCAGTTTACTCCTGGCTGTATCCCAATGTGTTACAGACTAATAAACTTCTGCTTGATCTTAACTTCCGTCCTCACAGTTGTGTGGCATATTACATTTTATCATCAGACAGCCTTTCCAGCATCCAGCCTACTCTTATCTATTGAGCATTTCTTAATCAATATGCGCCTCAGTGTACCTGTTTCTGCGTGGTAAAATCACTAGGTTTATTGCACAAAGTGTGCTTATCAAACAATGACACACATGCAAGCAGGGCTGTTAAAAAAGAAAGAGGAGTGCTTGGGCGATGTATTGGAAGACCTTCTGCTCTGACTGCTGCCTGTCTGTCTGTCAGTTTAAACAGAGCCCAGCTGAGGTGTTGACAATGTAGATATGCCTGGACAGATCAAGTGCTTGGGTCTAGAATGTTCTATCTACATATTGACATAACCTTGTTCTGTTCAATGTTCTCTTCCTTTACTGAACAAAAATATAAAACTCAACATGCAACAATTTCAAAGATTTTACTGAGTGACAGTTCATAGAAGGAAATCAGTCAGAAATAAACTCATTAGGCCCTAATCTGTAGATTTCACATTACTGGGTAGGGGTGCAGCCATGGGTGGGTGGGCCTGGGAGGACATTAGCCCACCCACTTGGCAGCCAGGCCAACCAACTGGAGAGCCAGGCCCAGTCAACCAGAATGAGTTTTAATCCACAAAAATGGCTTTATTACAGACAGAAATACTCCTCAGCAACCACTCCCCACCCCCCCCTCAGACGATCCCACAGGTGAAGAAGCTGGATGTGGAGGCCCTGGGCTGGTGTGGTTACATGTGGTCTGCGGTTGTGATGCAGGTTGGACTTACTGCCAAATTCTTGAAAAGCAATGATAGAGAAATGAACATTCAATTCTCTGACAACAGCTCTGGTGGACATTCCTGCAGTCAGCATGCTAATTGCACGCAGCGCTCCCTCAAAACTTGAGACATATGTGGCATTGTGTTTTGTGATAGAACTGCACATTTTAAAGTCTCCTTTTGTCCCCAGCACAAGGTACACCTGCGTAATGATCATGCAGTTTAATCAGCTTCTTGATATACCACATCTGTCTATTGGATGGATTACCTCAGCAAAGGAGAAATGTACAAAATTTGAGAGAAATAAGCTTTTGGTGCATATTGAAAATTACTGAGATCTTTTATTTCAGAGCACGAAACCAACACTTTACATGTTGTGTTTATATTTTTGTTTAGTGTATTTTCATCATGAGCAAAATCTATTGCTTTCCTACTGAAAGTTGCAAAGAAATTGTGATCCATTTAATAAAACACAAGAGACCAGCTAAATTAATAAAAGTATCAGGACCAACAGCATCTAGTGGACAAAACTTGATACATTCACATTCATTTATGGTAAATAATGCAAGCGACTTAAATAGTCATTTTTCTGAAAGGAAAAACCCACCAGATTCACAGGGAATACATTAAAAGGATGAAGAAGCAATATTCCAAGCAGCAGCGCTATACTACTTGTCAAACAGAGAACTAATGGTGTATATTGGTTGATGGGGTGGGATTGGCAGGGGGTGTGGGTGGTCCGTGGGAGATTTTTGACCATTTTATTCTTCATGTCTTACTCATTGTTAGGTTAGAATTGTGGTCCAAATCGAATGTTAGGTAATATATTTATTTAAGATTATATGAATCCTGTAAATTAAAATGGCCAATTTGGGTATAATTAATTAGCTTAATTTCTCAGAGATCAAATTATATTTCAACAAAATGTTTCAGGAACGCTGAGCTAATCCGTTTCTAACTACATAAACGATTTCAGAACAATCTGAGATGGTCCGTGTCAAAATCCTCTTTCTTGTGTTTTTTGAGGTGGAATTACTCATCTTAGTCATGGTCCTCCTCATCACCAAATGGATTGACCTGGGGTCCTCTTCATTTTAGCCAATCACTATGGTACTAAAATGAATAAGAAACACTATGGCACGTTTATATAAGGCGCTATTCACTGATAGAAACTGCCAACAACCATGGTAAATTGAAACAACATATACCCCTGGAGTCGTAAAACACACATGAAACTAACAAACACCATCTCTCTGTATCAAACTTCCAAGTAGAAATCATTGCTGCGCAGTCTGCATTTGTCATGCTGCGGGGCAGTCAGACACACAACTTTGGGATAAAAAATGTTTTATTTGGAAACGGTCGTCTTTCCGCGTTAGCCTCCCTATTGTATTAAAAACACCTCTGTCACTTTATTCGCACACTCAGCATTCGCCGCTTCAAGTTCATGAGCCAACCTCTTATACAGTATATGTGGTCTCAATGAAACTGGAAGCATAGAAATAGCGCACATAGAACACATCTAGCGCTTCTTAGACTTGCTTTCAATGAGAATGACAGATTTATAACTCATATTTCTATAGGTATTTGGTCAGTTCGACCAAAATGTTACATTATTGCAGCTTTAAATTTCACGCTATAGTTTACTACAGTGTCTGTAAATAAATATTGATAATGGAAAGAAGTGGAGGGCGCTCAACCAACATAAGTCGAGGTGCAATCATATATACTTGAAAAGGCGCAACACACACATACCATGTTGAGCGAGCGTTGCCCTTTTCAATAAATGTTGATTACCCATTTACTTGTCTCTGCCTGCAAATCATCACACTCCTAAAAAGATAGGCTATAGCCTATCTCTCCTCTCCTAGTTGGGCGTGCGAGATCAGGTGCGCAAATGTTCTCAATTAAATAGAGTAGGCCGATGCATGTACGGAGAGGCACGGGGCAGTTATCTTTCCAATGAAATTAACTTCCTAAATTAGAGCCTGGTTAAGGATCAGGTTTTAGGGATCCGGCAAAAGTAGTGATTACCGATATTGCATTTCGCTACACTTGCAATAACATCTGCTAAATATGTGTATGTGACCAATACAATTTGATTTATATCTGCCAATATATAGTTTTTTTAAGAGGTGGAATGAAAAATACATAAAAAAATATTTGACAAATTGTGCTCCAATGGATTAACAGACACACTAAATTATGATTTCTTAACAAATTATAAAAATGCACACTACTGGTCAAAAGTTTTGGAACACCTACTCATTCAAGGGTTTTTCTTTATTTTTACTCTTTTCTACATTGTAGAATAATAGTGAAGACATCAAAACTATTAAATAACACACATGGAATCATGTAGTAATATTAAATAACACACATGGAATCATGTAGTAACCAAAAACAAAGCGTTCAACAAATCTAAATATATTTTATATTTGAGATTCTTCAGATAGCCACCCTTTGCACACGCTTGGCATTCTCTCAAACAGCTTCATAAGGTAGTCACCTGGAATGCATTTCAATTAACATGTGTGCCAAGTTAAAAGTTAATTTGTGGAATTTCTCACCTTCTTAATGGGTTTGAGCCAATCAGTTGTGTTGTGACAAGGTAGGGGTGGTATACAGAAGATAGCCCTATTTGGTAAAAGACCAAGTTCATATTATGGCAAGAAAAGCTCAAAAAGGCAAAGAGAAACGACAGTCCACCATTACTTTAAAGACATGAAGGTCAGTCAATACAGAATATTTCAAAAACGTTGAACGTTTCTTCAAGTGCAGTCGCAAAAACCATCAAGCGCTATGATGAAACTGACTCTCATGAGGACCACCACAGGAAAGGAAGACCCAGAGTTACCTCTGCTGCAGAAGATAAGTTCATTGGAGTTAGCAGCCTCAGAAATTGCAGCCCAAATAAATGTTTCATGGAGATCGAGTAACAGACACATCTCAACATCAACTGTTCAGAGGAGACTGTGAATCAGGCCTTCATGGTCGAAATGCTGCAAATAAACCACTACTAAAAGGACACCAATAATAAGAAGAGACTTGCTTAGGCCAAGAAACATGAGCAATGGACATTAGACTAGTGGAAATTTGTCCTTTGGTCTGGAGTCCAAATTGGAGCTTTTTGGTTCCAAACGCTGTGTCTTTGTGAAACGCGGTGTGGGTGAATGGATCATCTCCGCATGTGTATTTCCCACCGTAAAGCATGGAGGAAGAGGTGTTATGGTGTGGGGGTGCTTTGCTGGTAACACTGTCTGTGATTTATTTAGAATTCAAGGCACACTTAACCAGCATGGCTACCACAGCATTCTGCAGCGATACGCCATCCCATCTGGTTTGGACTTAGTGGGATTATCATTTGTTTTTCAACAGGACAATGACCCAACACACCTCCAGGCTGTGTAAGGGCTATTTTACCAAGAAGGGGAGTGGTGGAGTGCTGCATCAGATGACCTGGCCTCCATAATCCCCTGACCTCAACCAAATTGGTTTGGGATGAGTCAGAACGCAGAGTGAAGGAAAAGCAGCCAACAAGTGCTCAACATGTGGGAACTCCTTCAAGACTGTAGGAAAAGCATTCCAGGTGAAGCTGGTTGAGACAATGCCAAGAGTTTTAGTTACTACATGATTCCAAATGTGTTATTTCATAGTTTTGATGTCTTTACTATTATTCTACAATGTAGAAAATGGTAAAAATAAAGAAAAATCATTGAATGAGTAGGTGTTCTAAAACTTTTGACCGGTACTATACATTACGAACATTTTATTTATGGTTTACAGGATATCCATCAAAAAGCAACTACACTACATGACAAACAGAATGTGGACACGTGCTCGTCGAACATCTCATTCCAAAATCAAGGGCTCCCTTTGCTGCTATAAGATCCTCCTCTCTTCTGGGAAGGCTTTCCACTAGATGTTGGAACCTTGCTGCAGGAACTTGCTTCCATTCAGCCACAAGAGCATTAATGAGGTAAGGCACTGATGTTGGGCGATTAGTCCTGTCTGGCAGTCGGCATCCCAAATAATCCCAAAAGTGTTTGATGGTGTGGAGGTCACGGCTCTGTGCAGGCCAGTCAAGTTCTTCCACATCAATCTCAACAAACCATTTCTGTATGGATCTCACTTTGTGCACAGGGGCATTGTCATGCTGAAAATGGAAAGGGCCTTCCCCAAACTGTTGCCACAAAGTTAGAAGCACAGAATCACCTAGGATGTCATTGTATGCTGTAGCGTTAAGATTTCCCTTCACTGGAACACAGGGAGTTGCCCGAACCATGAAAAACAGCCCCAGACCATTATTCTTCATTCACCTAACTTTACAGTTGGCTTCATGCATTCGGGCAGGTAGCGTTCTCCTGACATCCTCCAAACCCAGATATATCTAGATGGTGAAGCACTCCTGAGAACGCGTTTCCACTGCTCCAGAGTCCAATGGCGGCGAGCTTTACACCACTCCAGCCAACGCTTGGCATTGCGCATGATGATCTTAGGCTTGTGTGCAGCTGCTTGGCCATGGAAACCCTTTTCATTGAAGCTTGCCTGGAGGGTTGTTAACAGTGTCCAAAGAAGGGCCAGAAGTATACAAAATGGTGTCGTCTGCGTAGAGGTGGATCAGAGACTCACCAGCAGCAAGAGCGACATCATTGATCACCCCCATAGAGACTGCCAGAGGCCCGGACAACAGACCCTCCAATTTGACACACTGAACTCTATCAGAGAAGTAGTTGGTGAGCCAGGCGAGGCATTTGAGAAACCAAGGCTGTCGAGTCTGCCGATGAGGATGTGGTGATTGACAGAGTCGAAAGCCTTGGCCGGGTCAATGAATACGGCTGCACAGTATTGTTTCTTATCGATGACGGTTAAGATATTGTTTAGGACCTTGAGCGTGGCTGAGGTGCACCCATGACCAGCTCTGAAACCAGATTGCATAGCAGAGAAGGTATGGTGGGATTCGAAATGATCGGTAATCTGTTTGTTGACTTGGCTTTCGAAGACCATAGAAAGGCAGGGTAGGATAGATATAGGTCTGTAGCAGTTTGGGTCAAGAGTGTGACCCCTTTGAAGAGGGGGATGACCGTAGCTGCTTTCCAATCTTTGGGAATCTCAGATGACACGAAAGAGAGGTTGAACAGGCTAGTAATTGGGGTGGCAACAATTTCAGGCAGATCATTTTAGAAAGAAAGGGCCCAGATTGTCTAGCCCGGTTGATTTGTAGGGGTCCAGATTTTGCAGCTCTTTCAGAACATCAGCTGACTGGATTTGGGAGAAGGAGAAATGGGGAAGGCTTGTGCGAGTTGCTGTGGGGGGTGCAGTGCTGTTGACCGGGGTAGGGGTAGCCAGGTGGAAAGCATGGCCAGCCGTAGAAAAATGCTTATTGAAATTCTCAATTATAGTGGATTTATCGGTGGTGACAGTGTTTCCTATCTTCAGTGCAGTGGGCAGCTGGGAGGAGGTGTTCTTATTCTCCATGGACTTTACAGTGCCCCAGAACTTTTTTGAGTTTGTGTTGCAGGAAGCAAATTTCTGCTTGAAGAAGCTAGCCTTGGCTTTTCTAACTGCCTGTGTATATTGGTTTCTAGCTTCCCTGAAAAGTTGCATATCACGGGGGCTGTTCGATGCTAATGCAGAACACCATGGGATGTTTTTGTGTTGGTTAAGGGCAGTCAGGTCTGGAGAGAACCAAGGGCTATATCTGTTCCTGGTTCTAAATTTATTGAATGGGGCATACTTATTTAAGATGGTGAGGAAGGCATTTAAAAAAAATAACCAGGCATCCTCTACTGATGAGATCAATATCCTTCCAGGATACCCCGGCCAGGTCGATTAGAAAGGCCTGCTCGCTAAAGTGTTTCAGGGAGCGTTTGACAGTGAGTGGAGGTTGTTTGACCGCTGACCCATTACGGATGCAGGCAATGAGGCAGTGATCGCTGAGATCTTGGTTGAAAACAGCAGAGGTGTATTTAGAGGGCAAGTTGGTTAGGATGATATCTATGAGGGTGCCCGTGTTTACGGCCTTGGGGTGGTACCTGGTACGTTCATTGATCATTTGTGTGAGATTGAGGGCATCAAGCTTAGATTGTACGATGGCTGGGGTGTTAAGCATGTTCCAGTTTAGGTCGTCTAGCAGCACGAGCTCTGAAGATAGATGGGGGGGCAATCAGTTCACATATGGTGCCCAGAGCACAGCTGGGGGCAGAGGGTGGTCTATAGCAGGCGGCAACAGTGAGAGACTTGTTTTCATAGCGGTGGATTTTTAAAAGTAGAAGTTCAAATTGTTTGAGTACAGACCTGAATAGTAGGACAGAACTCTGCAGGCTATCTTTGCAGTAGATTGCAACACCGCCCCCTTTGGCCGTTCTATCTTGTCTGAAAATGTAGTTGGGGATGAACATTTCAGAATTTTTGGTGGTCTTCCTAAACCAGGATTCAGACATGGCTAGAACATCCGGGTTGGCAGAGTGTGCTAAAGCAGTGAATAAAACAAACTTAGGTAGGAGGCTCCTAATGTTAACATGCATGAAACCAAGACTATTACGGTTACAGAAGTCATCAAAAGAGAGCCCCTAAGGAATAGGAGTTGAGCTAGGCGCTGCAGGGCCTGGATTCACATCTACCTCACCAAAGGAGCAGAGGAGGAGTAGGATAAGGGTACGGCTAATAGCTATGAGAATTGGTCATCTAGAACGTCTGGAACAGAGAGTAAAAGGAGGTTTCTGGGGGCGATAAAATAGCTTCAAGGTATACAGACAAAGGTATGGTAGGATGTGAATACATTTGAGGTAAACCTAGGTATTGAGTGATGATGAGAGATATTGTCTCTAGAAACATCATTGAAACCAGGTGATGTCATCGCATGTGTGGGTGGTGGAACTGAAAGGTTGGATAAGGTATAGTGAGCAGGGCTAGAAGCTCTACAGTGAAATAAGCCAATAAACACTAACCAGAACAGCAATGGACAAGGCATACTGACATTATTAAGGAGAGGCATGTTTAGTCGAGTGATCACAAGGGTCCAGTGAGTAGTGAGGTTGGTTGGGGTCGCGCAATTCAGACAGCTAGCCGGGCAATCGGTAGCAAGCTAGCATAGGACGGAGGTCTGTTTTTAGCCACCTCGTGCGTTTCCGTCGGTAGATTAGTGGGGTTCCGTGTGGTAGAGGGGATCAATCCAATTGGCAAAATAGATAGTTATAACGACCCAAGAAAAATTGTCTGAATAGACCTATTCAGATAGCAGCCGATAAGACAGCTAACGATTAGCGGGCCGCAGATGGGCGTTCAGGTAACGTCGCGACCGAGGGGCCAGTTGGATAACTCCCTCGGGCAGATAACGTCGGTAGTCCAGTCATGAAGGCCCGGTGGGCGCCGCATCGGCAGTAAAACGGGTCCGGATAGGTGATTGTAGCCCAGGAGTGGCTGATGGAACTCTTCAACTGGCTAGCTCCGGAATAATTGATGTTTGCTCCGGGATCGACGTAAGCCAATAATCACATGGATAGCAGCTAGCTAGCTGCGAGATCCAGGTGTAAATGTCCAGAGCTTGTGGTTGAAATCCGGGGATATGGAGAGAAAAATAGGTCCGGTATATTCTGGTCTGAGTCGCATTGTACAAAACTGGCGATAGATTTTCGAGCTAAAGGATAGCTGATGACCACAAACCGTGGTTATCTGAATACTAACGTTAGCCACTAAACTGGCTAGCTTCTGGCTAGCTTCTGGCAAGCTTCTGGCTAGCTTCTGGCTAGCTTCTGGCTAGCTTCTGGTTAGCTTCTGGCTAGCTTCTGGTTAGTTTCTGGTTAGTTTCTGGTTAGCTTCTATTGTGGATTTCAGATTTGAGGTAAATAAAGACTTTTTTTTTTTAATTGGTGAGGCGGATTGCAGGAGAGTATTTTGAAGTTGAGTTTTTGGAAAATAAAATATATACAGTGCCTTGCGAAAGTATTCGGCCCCCTTGAACTTTGCGACCTTTTGCCACATTTCAGGCTTCAAACATAAAAAAATGGCCATTCTTCAGCCAATGTTTGTCTATGGAGATTGCATGGCAGTGCATAAAATTGTATTTACCTGTCAGCAATGGGTGTGGCTGAAATAGCAGTGGTGTCGACATACTTTTTCTTTCCACTGTACACTATATATACAAAAGTATGTGAACCCTTTGGAAATACCAGAATTTCTGCATAAATTGGTCATAAAATTTGATCTGATCTTCATCTTATCTCCAATTGCCAAAATTATTATAGCCTAATTAGCATACAACTGTCTATACATAAATCAATAAAAATAATTCACAATAGGCTACTAAAGCATGATTTGGACACAGCGGATCATTAGCTTCCTCTAAGGTGTGGATTGTTTTTAATTGCGTCGCCTACAATTGGATGGAAAGGCAGCACGCACAATTTGGGAAGCATGCATGGCAAATACCAAATAGATGACTGCAGAGTAGCGACTTTCAGTGAAAAGTAGGCATATCGCATTATTTAAAAATTCAATCATAGGAAAATATAGTTTGGAAAACAAATGGCTATTGCTGTAAAGTGAAGTCAATGAAAATACTAATCTGTATTTTAGTTAGTGTCATATATACAGTGCATTGCGAAAGTATTCGGCCCCCTTGAACTTTGCGACCTTTTGCCACATTTCAGGCTTCAAACATGAAGATATAAAACTGTATTTTTTTGTGAAGAATCAACAACAAGTGGGACACAATCATGAAGTGGAACGACATTTATTGGATATTTCAAACTTTTTTAACAAATCAAAAACTGAAAAATTGGGCGTGCAAAATTATTCAGCCCCTTTACTTTCAGTGCAGCAAACTCTCTCCAGAAGTTCAGTGAGGATCTCTGAATGATCCAATGTTGACCTAAATGACTAATGATGATGAATACAATCCACCTGTGTGTAATCAAGTCTCCGTATAAATGCACCTGCACTGTGATAGTCTCAGAGGTCCGTTAAAAGCGCAGAGAGCATCATGAAGAACAAGGAACACACCAGGCAGGTCCGAGATACTGTTGTGAAGAAGTTTAAAGCCGGATTTGGATACAAAAAGATTTCCCAAGCTTTAAACATCCCAAGGAGCACTGTGCAAGCGATAATATTGAAATGGAAGGAGTATCAGACCACTGCAAATCTACCAAGACCTGGCCGTCCCTCTAAACTTTCAGCTCATACAAGGAGAAGACTGATCAGAGATGCAGCCAAGAGGCCCATGATCACTCTGGATGAACTGCAGAGATCTACAGCTGAGGTGGGAGACTCTGTCCATAGGACAACAATCAGTCGTATATTGCACAAATCTGGCCTTTATGGAAGAGTGGCAAGAAGAAAGCCATTTCTTAAAGATATCCATAAAAAGTGTCATTTAAAGTTTGCCACAAGCCACCTGGGAGACACACCAAACATGTGGAAGAAGGTGCTCTGGTCAGATGAAACCAAAATTGAACTTTTTGGCAACAATGCAAAATGTTATGTTTGGCGTAAAAGCAATACAGCTCATCACCCTGAACACACCATCCCCACTGTCAAACATGGTGGTGGCAGCATCATGGTTTGGGCCTGCTTTTCTTCAGCAGGGACAGGGAAGATGGTTAAAATTGATGGGAAGATGGATGGAGCCAAATACAGGACCATTCTGGAAGAAAACCTGATGGAGTCTGCAAAAGACCTGAGACTGGGACGGAGATTTGTCTTCCAACAAGACAATGATCCAAAACATAAAGCAAAATCTACAATGGAATGGTTCAAAAATAAACATATCCAGGTGTTAGAATGGCCAAGTCAAAGTCCAGACCTGAATCCAATCGAGAATCTGTGGAAAGAACTGAAAACTGCTGTTCACAAATGCTCTCCATCCAACCTCACTGAGTTTCGAGCTGTTTTGCAAGGAGGAATGGGAAAAAAATTCAGTCTCTCGATGTGCAAAACTGATAGAGACATACCCCAAGTGACTTACAGCTGTAATCGCAGCAAAAGGTGGTATTAACTTAAGGGGGCTGAATAATTTTGCACGCCCAATTTTTCAGTTTTTGATTTGTTAAAAAAGTTTGAAATATCCAATAAATGTCGTTCCACTTCATGATTGTGTCCCACTTGTTGATTCTTCACAAAAAAATGCAGTTGTATATCTTTATGTTTGAAGCCTGAAATGTGGCAAAAGGTCGCAAAGTTCAAGGGGGCCGAATACTTTCGCAAGGCACTGTATATATGTAAACATTCATACACATAGCTCATATATTATACAGCGCCAAGCCAAACCGCCTGACTCAAGTCATCTTACGTACCCCTGCTAAAACAGGAACCAGCTCACACACCCAGCAATAAAACTACCCCCCTAAAACTATCCCCCTCAGCTCTTTTGTCTCACGACCCCAGGAAACACAGACATTCCATCGCACGAACACATACACCCAGCCATAAAACTGCCCCCTCTCTGTTGTCCTGCCTCACGATCTCCTGACACACAAATACCTTCTTGCATAAACACACACACATTATCCCCCCTCTACTGGTCGGGTGCCCAGAGCCGAAGACTGCTTTGCACCAAAGGGGCTCCTGCTCTGGCTAGAGCAGGTCCGCCTCCAACCCTTCGGGACCATTGAGAAGACCAACACGACAAGACTCCACCTACATATTCCATGTATAAAATCTGCTGTAACCAATGTCTAGGTCCCTTTTTCACCTAACTCCCTACTGAGTTATGCGAATAGGTCCGTGCACGTTAAACTGCAGGACAAGGTATCTTTGACTCATTAAAACTGCCTTTTGTTACAACTGAAATCCACTCTGTCCAGCGTGCGTGATTTGGTCTCGACTCGCCAGTATTTGAACACTAACAAACTTGGTAGCATGAGGATGGTTATTCCTGAATTCGATCTATGATAAGTTGGTGTGAGAGGACGAAACTGATCACGGCTCAAAATCAGACGGAAGAGTGATCTGTCTAGGAGACAATCAGCCATTCATCTTGCCTCAGAAAACCTGATCAGAGCGCTCTACTTATAAGGTAAGCAGAGCCTGTTAAATCGAAATCTGCATATTGTATTATAGTCTAAACCAAATTTTTATCAGAAAGTACTGAGCGTGAGTATGAATCGTTGCCAAATTATTTTTACATAAGAACCTAAGGCATTGATCAAAGAGATCTTGTTTTGCTTGTTTTAAAATATATATATATATATATATATATTAATTGGCCTATACTGAGTTATTTTAATAGGAATGTGTGAATTGTGATTGACCAATGTGTTAAATTCCTTCGGGACCCTATTTGTTCTGAAATCTGCATAGAAAACTGTCCTAATTATATATATATTGGGTTGTGTATAGAGGTGACGTTAAATAGTGGCTGTGTTTTAACACGTAAAGGACACAATTATGGATGTTGGAAATTCAATGTGAATTTCGTATGAATGAATGTAGTAAAACATGTGTGAGTTATTTTAATAGGAATGTGTGAATTGTGATTGACCAATGTGTTAAATTCCTTCGGGACCCTATTTGTTCTGAAATCTGCATAGAAAACTGTCCTAATTATATATATATTGGGTTGTGTATAGAGGTGACATTAAATAGTGGCTGTGTTTTAACATGTAAAGGACACAATTATGGATGTTGGAAATTCAATGTGAATTTCGTACGAATGAATGTAGTATTGAGAAAATATATGAACCAGGTTTGACGTTCCACGATCTTGAGACCGGGGAAATTAAATTGAAAGAAACGTATGTTGCGGAGTAACCGCCGTGGCTGTGTTACGTAACTGGGTTATTATGTACTCGTACTGATAGTCTAGCCACCTAGTAGTCGAATCACCGTGACGCTTTGATTGACAGCCGGCGGGCTAAACACTGATTTTGCTCGAATTCTGACTAGAACCAAAACATTTGATCATATTACTCCAGTGCTAGCCTCTCTACACTGGCTTCCTGTCAAAGCAAGGGCTGATTTCAAGGTTTTACTGCTAACCTACAAAGCATTACATGGGCTTGCTCCTACCTATCTCTCTGATTTGGTCCTGCCGTACATACCTACACATACGCTACGGTCACAAGACGCAGGCCTCCTAATTGTCCCTAGAATTTCTAAGCAAACAGCTGGAGGCAGGGCTTTCTCCTATAGAGCTCCATTTTTATGGAACGGTCTGCCTACCCATGTCAGAGACGCAAACTCGGTCTCAACCTTTAAGTCCTTACTGAAGACTTATCTCTTCAGTGGGTCATATGATTGAGTGTAGTCTGGCCCAGGAGTGGGAAGGTGAACGGAAAGGCTCTGGAGCAACGAACCGCCCTTGCTGTCTCTGCCTGGCCGGTTCCCCTCTTCCCACTGGGATTCTCTGCCTCTAACCCTATTACAGGGGCTGAGTCACTGGCTTACTGGGGCTCTCTCTTGCCGTCCCTGGAAGGGGTGCGTCACCTGAGTGGGTTGATTCACTGATGTGGTCATCCTGTCTGGGATGGCGCCCCCTTGGGTTGTGCCATGGCGGAGTTCTTTGTGGGCTATACTCAGCCTTGTCTCAGGATGGTAAGTTGGTGGTTGAAGATATCCCTCTAGTGGTGTGGGGGCTGTGCTTTGGCAAAGTGGGTGGGGTTATATCCTTCCTGTTTGGCCCTGTCTGGGGGTGTCCTCGGATGGGGCCACAGTGTCTCCTGACCCCTCCTGTCTCAGCCTCCAGTATTTATGCTGCAGTAGTTAATGTGTCGGGGGGCTAGGGTCAGTTTGTTATATCTGGAGTACCTCTCCTGTCCTATTCGGTGTCCTGTGTGAATCTAAGTGTGCGTTCTCTAATTCTCTCTCTCTCTCTCTCTCGGAGGACCTGAGCCCTAGGACCATGCCCCAGGACTACCTGACATGATGACTCCTTGCTGTCCCCAGTCCACCTGGCCGTGCTGCTGCTCCAGTTTCAACTGTTCTGCCTTATTATTATTCGACCATGCTGGTCATTTATGAACATTTGAACATCTTGGCCATGTTCTGTTATAATCTCCACCCGGCACAGCCAGAAGAGGACTGGCCACCCCACATATGCTCTCTCTAATTCTCTCTTTCTTTCTCTCTCTCAGAGGACCTGAGCCCTAGGACCATGCCCCAGGACTACCTGACATGATGACTCCTTGCTGTCCCCAGTCCATCTGACCGTGCTGCTGCTCCAGTTTCAGCTGTTCTGCCTTATTATTATATGACCATGCTGGTCATTTATGAACATTTGAACATCTTGGCCATGTTCTGTTATAATCTCCACCTGGCACAGCCAGAAGAGGACTGGCCACCCCACATAGCCTGGTTCCTCTCTAGGTTTCTTCCTAGGTTTTGGCCTTTCTAGGGAGTTTTTCCTAGCCACCGTGCTTCTACACCTGCATTGCTTGCTGTTTGGGGTTTTAGGCTGGGTTTCTGTACAGCACTTTGAGATATCAGCTGATGTACGAAGGGCTATATAAATAAATTTGATTTGATTTGATTTTGATTTGATTTTCAGTTTCCCAATTCTGCTGGTATTGCCTAAAGTGTTAGAATTATTCTGACAATTGTTATAGAATCGCCTGAATTTTCTGATATATTGTCCCAAGAGGTGATGGCAGAATTATTTTTAGAAAGTATTTAAATAATTCGCTGAACAATTTTTTAGTTTTCTATTTTTAATTGGTATTTCCTAAAGAGATAGAATTACTCTGACATTTGTACTAGAACCGCCTAAATTCACTAATATACTAATCCAAAAGGAAATTGCCGAATCATTTCTAGAGAATACCTAAATAAATCGCTGAACAAATTCAAATTACATGCCGGAGAGGCACACACGTAACTGCCACCACATTACTGATAAAATCTTTCTGTGCGAGGGTGGAGGCGCATAAGATAAGCCTGAGCCAGCACCGCAGTACATCCCTGGTCTCGATCAAGGACGGGCTGAGTATACAAAGATAGAAATAAACACCACACAAAGGACTGACTAATACCTAGATAACGCATTATACACATTATCAGACGAATTAGATAAAATATCTGCAGCCACCACCCCAATATCCTCCCCCACAGTAGTATATCCTGCAACAGCAACAGCCACAATGGCATCAACGGGGCACCAATACCGGTCCACCCAGAGGGGTGTGCTACAACTGTGGAACTCCTGGCCATTATTCACGGGATTGTCAACAGCCACTCTCCACTCAGCAACGCCTATGGAGAGGTAGGGGATGTGGAAGAGGAAGTGGGGGAAACCCACCTCTGCAACACCATCAACCAGGACCCAGTTACCCGCAGCAGTCAGCACCTGCATACAACCACCCCGGACCTACTCACATGCAACAGCAGCAGGGAGGATACAACCAACCGCAGTTCCAGGGAATGGCAGGGAACACCATGCCCTGGCCATGAAGATGCCCACCACCCACGGCAGGAGAAGGGAGACAACACTTTCAACAGCACACTGAACCAACAATGATATGCGAAGTTGAGGGTGTCCCCCATCAGTTCCTGGTAGACACAGGATGCACCTATTCTACTATCAAGTTCCCTCAAATGCTGTCATCTGATTCCATATCGGTGGTAGGGGTCACGGGATCACCTGAGGCTCAAAGCCGCACTATCCCTTTAACATTCTCCTGGGAGAAATCTCAGTTGAAACACCAGTTCCCGTACTGTCCAAAATGCCCGATCAACCTGCTAGGATGGGACCTCTTATGCAAAATGGGGTGCACCATATATCTTACTGAAAGTGGAGTGGAAGTATCCACCAACCCTCCCTCTTCAACACCTGATCGCCCAGTAAGAATTATGATGATGCCACTCCTGCCGACGCCCACGCTGTCTGAAACCCAAGAAGTGTACTGGCTAAAAATGCCTACCCACAGGGCCTGCCACCCCTCACATCCAGTTTAAGTTCAACCAACTGAACGCTCAAATCTACACTCTGCACCCGTATAAGACTCCCCAAGCTGAGACACTGATGACTGCCCCTACACTGAAGACTGGGACGAAGACATGATGCACCTGACCCCACCTGATTCACCTCATCCGTCCTATTCCAGAAACAAGAGGGGGAGAGAAGGGTCTTGATGTACCACTCTTCCAAACTTCACCACATTGAGGTAGGACAGACAACATGCTCCAGATAAGTTGCTGCAGTAGCAAAAGCTATTGGAAAAAACAGCTCACCTCGTGATGTGTGACCTGAAGAATGAACCACTGACTAATCCCGACCACTGGCTGTACACTGATGGCTGCTGCTACAAAGGAGAAGAAGGAAACATAGCAGCCTATGCGGTGGTACAGCAACTCCCAGACGGCTCACATGTCACCCTTGAATCAGCCATCATCCCTCAACCAGCACCTGCCCAATTAGCTGAAATCATCGGATTGACGCAGGCCCTCATCAGAGGAAAAGGAAAGACTGTGAATATCTATACAGACTCAGCCTATGCCCATGGAGCAGTCCACATTGATGGACCCAGAACTTTTACGAGAAGCACATAGCCACACACACGAAGGCAAACTAAAGACTCTTCAAAAGGTCTCGCACATCTGGTGGCACCCTCACATGAAAGAAATGACTGACTTATTTTGTGACGAATGCAACATATGTGGCAGCCACAACCCAAAGAAACCATATCAAACACCAATGGGCTCACACCCAGTACCTAATGCATGTTTTCAGGATATTAGTATAGACTACACCGACATGGGCCCCGAAAATGTATCTAAAGGCAAACGCTATCTCCTAGTTATGGTAGATAGGTTCTCCAAATGGGTAGAAGCAATACCAACAGCGAAGGGGGATGCTAGGTCAGTCGTTAAGTGGCTACAATCCAAACTAATACCCAGGTATGGCATCTAAAGACAAATCAGATCTGAAAATGGCTCACATTTCAGAAATAAACACCTAAGACAAGTGGAAGAAAGATTTGGCATAACACACAGATTTGGTTCTGTGTACCACCCCCCGGTCCCAAGGTCTGATGTAACGCCAAATCAGACTTTGAAAGCTAAGATAGCAAAAGTGCCTGGAAGAGTCATGCCTGGTCCACCAAGGGAGGGAGGTCATATGCCCGCCCTTGATGTACAACAAATTGTAATGTCTAATTATGTGAAAAAACTGACGGTTCTCTCTGCAGCACTCTCTACCCAGGTTCACAAGGTCCAGGAGGGGGAGCTGCCAGGGGACACGCCACCACTGAAGGTAAAGGTTGGTGACTGGGTGAGGGTTAAAGTCCACAAGAGAAAGTGGCTGGAACCCAGGTGGATTGGACCGTACGAAGTGAAGGAGGTTACTTCACACTCAGTCCAGGTCAAAGGTAAATCAGGCGCACCTTGGCACCACCTTACACATTGCACCCCAGCCCCAATTCCTTCTAGAACACTGACTGAACTCAGAGCTGATTTGAACAGCCTAAATTTGATTCCAAATGAAGACACTCCTGACTCAGGTGATGCGGCATCAAACTCCGCCTCCCCTGAAAAAGGAACCTCGCCCAGTTAAAGGGATATTTCTCTCTCCCTGGGCAAGGCTAGGAATATCTGAACCACTGTTTGTGATATTCCTACTGATATTTGGAGTAACCCTAGGTACTCTCACATGGTTAATAGAACAACAAACACATACTAAAGCATCAACCCCTCTCACCCCAACCCCTATCCCTGATACCATTCCTGATATCACTCCCTTCAATCTCACACGCACCAAGCGTAGCACTACACCTACAGACCCACCATGCACACCAGACAAGATTAGAAGCACCACCTTATGTATACCCACGAATGCAACCACCACCAGTGCACTATAGTTTTCACGTCTTAAAAGACGTGAAGAGGGGGACTCAAAGTTTTGGTTCCTACCAAATTGTTTGGTTGCTTCATATTTTTGGTTCTATGGTTCACGTCTAGTAGACGTGAAGAGGGGGATTTGTCATATATATATATATGTAAACATTCATACACATAGCTCATATATTATACAGCGCCAAGCCAAACCGCCTGACTCAAGTCATCTTACGTACCCCTGCTAAAACAGGAACCAGCTCACACACCCAGCAATAAAACTACCCCCCTAAAACTACCCCCCTCAGCTCTTTTGTCTCACGACCCCAGGAAACACAGACATTCCATCGCACGAACACATACACCCAGCCATAAAACTGCCCCCTCTCTGTTGTCCTGCCTCACGATTTCCTGACACACAAATACCTTCTTGCATAAACACACACACATTATACCCCCTCTACTGGTCGGGTGCCCAGAGCCGAAGACTCTGCTTTGCACCAAAGGGGCTCCTGCTCTGGCTAGAGCAGGTCCGCCTCCAACCCTTCGGGACCATTCAGAAGACCAACACGACAAGACTCCACCTACATATTCCATGTATAAAATCTGCTGTAACCAATGTCTAGGTCCCTTTTTCACCTAACTCCCTACTGAGTTATGAGAATAGGTCTGTGCACGTTAAACTGCAGGACAAGATATCTTTGACTCATTAAAACTGCCTTTTGTTACAACTGAAATCCACTCTGTCCAGCGTCCGTGATTTGGTCTCGACTCTCCAGTATTTGAACACTAACATTACAAAATTCGGAACTTAATTGAGCGAAAAACATCTTATTGGCACCAACAGAGAGCATCGGCCATATCCCCGGTGAGTGCTCACTGCGCATATTCACTATTTAGGCTATCATTGATGGGTCAGTGCCACTTAAAAGTTTGTTTTTGGATAATAATTTCCTCCTCCAGTTTAGATGGACGTAATATTATATTTGTGTCTCCCCTTATCGTAGTCTTATCATGGTTAACATCGTTTTTATTGATCTGTTTGTCAGTGTCAGCGTAGCAGGCTACTCTTTAATTTGTCATATTAAAAAAGATTATGACTGGAAAGATGAGCAGAAAGTGAAGTAGAATTGCATGAAATGTGTTTCTCCCATGCAAAGAAAATGTATCTGATATAGCTCAGGCCTCTACGCAATACGCGCTCAGCCATGCATTGAACAGTCATTTTTGCGAAACAGTGATTGAATTATATTATTATAAGTTATGACTATACAATCTACTCATCACAATACGACTATTGTCGTATAAAAGTCTACAAATGCAATGATGCATGGAATTCTTTATTATAAAGGTGAACTTGTGGTGAAAATGTGCTTCGCCAAACTTGAAACTGACGCGCCGCCTATGCATACTGTCCGTTACTCGTCTTGTTGGCTGAGGAAAAGTAAAATCGACAGTTATACTAACATCTTCAAAGTGCGCGGTAAGGACACACGTCATTGCATCCTCGATTTGCATGTTCTGTTAAGATTACAGGCAAATCCTTGCAGCACTGGTTTTAGTCACACATTTCAATTTAGCTAGCTAGGTAATGTTAACTACTTAAGTCATCATTAATGCAAGCACATGGCCTGAATGATCGATCTGTGCCAACTTTCTTGCTTTTTGCAGATTGCATATTTTAGAAAACTAAATAAGCCCACTAGCTAACATAATAGGCTCAGACAGTAAGTGTTCTTTATCTCTTTGGCGCCAGTCCACTGTCAGCACATAAGTAGCACAGACTGCTTGCTTGCTAGCTAGCTAACGTTAAGTAAATGAGAATGTCATGAGGGCAGAGTTGCTTGCTTGGTGAAGTGTACTTTTGATTATTTACTTATTTGAATAGGCTGGCTGTGGCAAACCAGTCACAGTCAAACCACCATGACCACTCTCTCACGTTGTGACATAGGGCTTAATAATTATGTTCAATGAACAGCTCGTAGAGCACCCTCTTCAGGCAACCATTGAACTTATTTTTTTAATGGCTGCAAATGAGCAGACGGATTTGTTTATTCTATGTATATGTAACGGATGTGAAACGCTAGCTTAGTTAGCGGTGGTGCGCGCTAAATAGTGTTTCAATCGGTAACGTCACTTGCTCTGAGACCTTGAAATAGTGGTTCCCCTTGCTCTGCAAGGGCCGTGGCTTTTGTGGAGCGATGGGTAACGATGCTTCTTGGGTGACTGTTGTTGATGTGTGCAGAGGGTCCCTGGTTCGAGCCCGGGTATGGGCGAGGGGACGGTTTAAAAGTTATACTGTTACATATATAATACTGCGACAAATATTTATGTGAAAGGCTAATAGCGGCCGATAATATCGGTCAACCGATTTATAGGCTCTATCCTAAATATGATTAGGCTATAGTTTACTACATTGCATAGAAATAAATATTTATCATCCATATTTGTCTCCATCTGAAAATCGGCCAGCTCCTAAGAGGGATGGGTTCGGGACCAGTTCTTGCGGGAGCAGGAGGGAGTGGGCTGGTGCAGTATGAAATGCTGCTGGTGCTGGAGGGAGCTGAATTAAGAAATCAGTCCCATGCAGATCTCTATTTACATGGTCTAGTTTTTGTTACTTTCTTCTTATGAAACCCAGAACAAAAAGCACCGTAGGGAAGGAGAGGGAAGTATTTTGATGTTATCGTTTGAAATGTAAATATCTGGCTTGAAGCGTAGCCCGGGGGTGCTCTCAAAGGGATGTTAAACTCATTCAAGCACTTCCCTGGAGTCAGGTTTGTGCTGTTATGGAGATTCAGAGAAGCGGTGGGATCCTCAACCGATTCCCTGCTCAATACTGCAGAACAAGCTGTTGAATGGATTTAAGGAATGAATGAATACAGTAGCCTATGTCTAGAATGCAAATAGACCACAGGTGACCAACATAAGTTTTCGTCATACTAATTGGGTATCAAAGCTGCTGCTGTATGAGCCAAAGTGAGAGAGCTGCCCGGAAGGCACCTCCAGACCTGTCTGCATGAAATCACCGACAGTTACCACCACCATCATCTCAGAGTTTCTCAGTCTTAAGGTTTTAAATGTAAAAACATTTTTTGCTTTAGCATGTCAACATTTTCCTTGCAGCAAGTTAGGTGACAGTTAAGATTATGCACACACACCCTTACTCATTACCCAATAGGCACAGAAAGAAAAAAAATCTGCAGAAAAGAGGAACTAACCAGTGCTTGTACAGACATTCTTGCATGAAGATGTAGATATTGTAAGACTACTCAGAGGGTTAGTCAGCGATGTGAAAGCTGATAATCATCAACTATGACTCAGGAGCGAGGTTGCTGGGAGAAACTTCTCCACCCAACCAGACACCACACAGAAACAGAGAGAGTCACATCTCACGCACAACACAGCATCCACATTTTAACGTTATAGATGGCAGCTTCCTCTGGGTCTGCAGCATGTGTGTGTGTACGCCCACCAGCCAGAAACATATTCACCTCAAACCAGAAATAACCACAGAGTGAAGTCTGAACCACCAACCAGGGGAAAGGGAGCAGAGACCTGACCGTTGGCATGCCTCCCCTACTGAAGAGCAGCCTAGTATAATTAACATTCACTGCCACATTTCAGCAGGGCCCGACTTTCAAACCCCCAGCTGTCAGCCCAAATACACTGGTCTCAGTATCCCTGGCCAACACAGCTGTCTGCATCCTCCTTTCTGAGTAACTTCACCAAGGAGTGGAGCCGAGACCAGGCTTTGTTGACTCTAGCTCCGACTACATCGACTCACCTAAGGTCAATATTTTTTTAAAGAAATAATAACAATAATAATATATAAGGAAACGCCCACCTTGTACCTATGCTTGTCCTCTGTAGTTGTGTGAAACTTCCTTTTACAATGAAGTGGAGTTTAGTACGATACCCCCTCATCAACATAGGCACGCTTTCAGAGGGCACAAGAGTCCTCCAAGCGATAGAACATTGGGATGGCAGGTAGCCTAGTTTAAAAGGTTGCTAGATCGAATCGCCGAGCTGACAAAGTAAAAAAATCTGTCGTTCTGTAGCCTGAATAAGGCAGTTAACCCACTGTTCCTAGGCCGTCATTGTAAATAAGAACTCGTTCTTAACTGACTTGCCTGGTTAAATAAATTGAGAATTTCAGTGAAAACCATCAACACTAGGCTAGGCAAGCAGGCATCGAAATAAAAGTAGCTCTGGGTGAGAACACCAACTGAAAACTGGCCAACTATTTGGCCAACTGAACTGGTGTTTTCAGTAAGGTCCCCTCCTCAGTTTTCTAGTTAACAATTATATGAAAAGATGAACCTGTAGAACCAGTTCAGTGTCCTCAAACTTACCTAGCCGCAGTTCAGCCTAGTGCGTGGTTATTACTGGTTAATAACGTTATAGCAGCTAACGTTAGCTAGCTAGCATAAAAAGCTTCCTCAATCGTCCTAGCAACCTAATCTCATGAGAAGTCAATAGCAAGTGTCAACAAGAAAACATGTGTCAGATGAATTACAAAAATTGACTTGTGTGAATTTAACAGAAAAAGATTGTTTTAGACGCAATCTCGGCATCAGTCCGTAGCTAGCTAACGTTAATTAGCTGCCAGTGACAGACTCCCAGTCGCAGGTAGTCAAACCTTACCGTTCTGTTGGACATCCGTTGCCCAACACAGTACAGTGAGGAGTTAGTCCGACTTCAATGCAGTTTCCGATTGAAAACACTGAAATGTTGTATATATTCTGAAAGAACAAGTTAATTTTTTTGTTAGATCGACTTTGCGAGAACAGAAACGAAGCTCACTGTCTTGTCTCTTACGCTGTTCTTCCTGACTGACCACAGGTAGCTGTCACGGCTTTATTGCTTATCGCTGCATCATCGGTGACTAGCTAGCTACATGTACGGGAAGTGATATCTGAACCAAAAAAATATGACATGATCTTTCATGTTAAATATACGTTTCATTTAACTAGGTCTTATATCTCTAGAAACACATTTGTTGGCTACTGAACTGCTGGGCGAAAATGGCGTTACCATAGTTTCTAAACTCAGAGGCGCAACATCGCGAGACTTTGGGAACGCTTGCGAAACAGACCTAACAGCCCAGGCCGGGGTTCGAGAAGTCAATAAGAGAAGCGAAAAAAAAATCTTCCTTAGTTATTAATCTTCTAAAAATATAAAAGGCACAACCTAAATTCGAGCCAATGTATTACGTAGTTAAACATTATATTACTCCAACCTCGTGAAAGTGATAAACTGACAGGTTCTCCTTTTCGTCAAAACAGCTTTATATTGAAGGAGTGCCTTTGATTTAACGGCCAACATATGCGCAGTTCGACGCTAGACGACTGTAGACCCGGTGACGTGTCTACGCATGAGTTTAGCTAGCCAACGTCGCCTACAAGCGTGAACCGGGATTTCTTTTGGAGAAGCAGTTTTAGCCTATCTTCACACTGTACTGTCTTTAGCGTCACAGTCCTCGCGCCCCAACTCCCCTTCATGGATCATGATGTCATCCAGTTCAGATTAAACTGGCAGTGACACTGACATTTATTGTGATAGCAAACTCAAGAGATTTTAGATGGTTTCTATACCGTCTCTGGCTAGCATCACCGATTATATCACGTGAGGGATTTCATTTACTTCAGGCCAGGTTTGTTTAGAGTAATACAGTATTGCCATCAATTTGAATGAATGATTGTATGCACAAAAGTGCTGTCATTCAATCAAAACCACAATATAAAACTGGGTGGCAGGAAGTCTAGTGGTTGCTAGTTCGAATCCCTGAGCTGACAAGGTGAAAAATCTGAGGATATGCCCTTGTGCATGGCACTTTACCCTAATTGTGCCAATGTCACCATCAATAATGTCTGAGCCCTGGGTGTGACGCCACTCTCTGAGGGTGTCTCAGGGGGAGAGGGATATGCAAAAAATAAATAAAAACTTTTACATTTCACACCACACACATACACTTGAACAAGTTACACACTTGCACATATGTGAAACAGGACAAATATAAGCACCCCCCTATTTATTAGATGTCTAACCCTCTTCTGTTCTCTTTTCATTCCCGATCCTAGAACAAATGACCGGGAGAGTAAAAGTATTATCATGACAGGTGGGGGGAGTGTTGTGGGAGTTCCTCACTCAACTGTTGCACCAAATCAAATAAAAGACAAACACTAAGGTGAGAGAATAGAAGATAACGTATTTAATGGAGTATCATGTGGTAGGGCCGCCTTTCTTCCAGCCTCTTCTCTCAGCAAGCGTTCTCCAGACGCTGTGGAAAGCCACTCTGCCCATAAGCAAGGTGATTGTGAAGTTACGTCTGTACCAATCCCTGTCAATGAGATGAAGGGAGGGAAAAGAGACAACAATACCGTAATAAATAGGAGAGAAGTCATTATATTCACAGAATGGCTTGCTTATGCACATACTAGTTTTACATATACAGCAATACCTAATGCCTGGCTAATGCCTGGTTAAATAAAGGGTCAATGAAAAAAAAATGTTGACTCTGAGCATGAGTTATATCACATTAATTAATAATGATATTTCAAGACCTGCTATTGATGACCTGCTATCTAACCCCCCCATTAAACAGTAGGAAGATGCAGGGCATCCTTTTGCACCTGTTTGATGAACTGTAAGCAATAGTTCCCAAACTTACTTATTGTAATTGGCATGTCTTATGCAGTTTTCATCCAGGAAATGTTTGTAAAAGACTGCCATTTCTTCACTGTTTAAAGCCCTTTTCCTTCCTGAATAAGGAACAACAAACATTAAGACACATTCCAACCACCCCCCTGTCATCCATCAGTTTGATATCCTTCATAATTTCAAATCACAATATCAGCTAACCTTTCTCATCTCTCTCAGTCAAGCCTTTCTCCTTCAGTTGTGAGAGGACAAAGGCATCCTTCTCCTAAATGAGAAAACAGAAATAGCCTTTGAACACAAAGTAAAAAATAATAATTTAAAAAATGTCTACACTACTACAGTACTGGGAAAAAATATATATATATATTTACCTCAATATTTGAGATCAGTGAAGTGCTGCCCTCTGGTGGACAAAATGTGTTGTCTAAATTCTAACCTATGAACAGCCCTTAGCGGTGCTATATTGGCCATATACCACAAACCCCAGAGGTGCCTTATTGCTATTATAAACTGGTTACCAATGAAATTACAACAGTACAAAGTCATTTTTTGCCATACCCATCATATACGGTCTGATATACCACAGCCTTCAGCCAATCAGCATTGAGGGCTTGAACCACCCAGTTTATAATCTATTATAGCTAACTCAATACACATTTACTGAAGGGTTTTTGCTTAGCTTGGCAGTTACAACTTCGATTACATTTCATTTTGGGTACAATGAGGCTTATGCTAGCCAGAGACTACTGAAATTAAGTAAAATCAACAAGAAAATCACAGAAAAGTGTATAAACAACAGCTGAGCTAAGTAGTAAATCATTTGTGATTGCACTACTGCTTTAGGTGTCTCTGAGATGAGTCAACAGATAATTAAGGATACTGTTGAGTAAATGGATAATTAAGGAAGCAAACCTTGTTGAAAGTGATATTCTGATTGGTCCAGAATGCATGGTTCCAATCCTCCGTCTCTTGCCTCAAGGTTCTAAGCTGCTTCTCCAATTCAGTCTCATTCTCAGGGATGTGGTATATGATTGGTCGCAGGTTTGACAGCCTGTGAGGGGGACCAACCCAGTCATGCTTAGATTCAGCAGCTGGGATGAACTGGGATCTCTGTTTAAAAGATAAATAAGACATCCTAAATCATGTTACTTCTATAAACAGACAGTACACAGCAAAGGGGATGACACATAGGATGTATTTTAACCATCCCCTCATATCAATTCAATATTTAAAGCCAGGCAATGTTCTTATTGAGGGGGTTTGGTTATTAGGTGACAGTATAGCCTGGTAGCGCCTTGCATCTTTTGAGCTTTGTTTTATGACATCATTATAGAGTACCAGTAAAAGGTTTGGACACACCTACATTGTGGAATAACAGTGAAGACAAAACTATGAAATAACACAAATTGAATCATTAGTATTCAAAAAAAAAGTGTTAAATCAAAATACATTTTAGATTCTTCAAAGTATCAAGCCTTTATCGCAGTGCTAGCTGTGCCACTAGAGATTCTGGGTTCAAGTCCAGGCTCTGTCGCAGTCGGCCGCAACCGGGAGACCAATGGGGCAGCGCACAATTGGGGAGGGTTAGGGGAGGGTTTGGCCGGCAGGGATGTGCGCGATGGGACGACTAGCGACTCCTGTGGCGGGCTGGGCGCAGTGCACGCTGAAACGGTCGCCAGGTGCATGGTATTTCCTCCGACACATTGGTGAGGCTGGGTTAAATGGGCATTGTGTCAAGAAGCGGTGCGGCTTGGTTGGGTTGTGTTTCGGAGGATGCACGGCTTTTGACTGTTACCTTTCGAAATTCCGTACGGTAGTTGCGGCGATGAGACAAGACTAACTACCAATTTGATACCACAAAATTAAGAAGAAAACTGTTTTTTTTTTTAAAAGGAGGCCCCCTTTGCCTTGATGATAACTTTGCACACGCTTGGCTTTCTCTCAACCAGCTTCATGAGGAATGCTTTTCCAACAACCTTCAAGGAGTTCCCACATATGCGGAGCACTTGTTGGCTGCTTTTCCTTCACTCTGTGGTCCAACTCACCCCAAACCATCTCAATTGGGTTGAGGTCGGGTGATTGTGGAGGCCAGGTCATCTGATGGAGCACTCCATCACTCTCCTTCTTGGTCAAATAGCCCTTACACAGCCTAGAGGTGTGTTGGGTCATTGTCCTGTTGAAAAACACATGATAGTCCCACTAAACCAGATGGGATGGCGTATTGCTGCAGAATGCGGTGGTAGCCATGCTGGTTAAGTGTGCCTTGAATTCTAAA
Organism: Oncorhynchus tshawytscha; assembly: GCF_018296145.1. Lineage (NCBI taxonomy): Eukaryota > Metazoa > Chordata > Actinopteri > Salmoniformes > Salmonidae > Oncorhynchus > Oncorhynchus tshawytscha. Next base: position 29,434,786 of record NC_056439.1, on the reverse strand, counting down.
TAAATCAGAGTGTCACCAGCTAAGCACCCACACACCATAATACCTCCTCCTCCATGCTTCACGGTGGGAAACGCACAGGTGTAGATCATCCTTTCACCTACTCCGCGTCTCATAAAAACGACACGGCGGTTGGAACCAAAAATCTCACATTTGTACTCATCAGAACAAAGGACATATTTCCACCGGGCCTAATGTCCATTGCTCGTGTTTCTTGGACCAAGCAAGTCTCTTCTTATTACTGGTGTCCTTTAGTAGTGGTTTCTTTGCAGCAATTTTACCATGAAGGCCTGATTCACGCAGTCTCCTCTGAACAGTTGATCTTGAGATGTGTCTGTTACTTGAACTCTGTGAAGCATTTATTTGGGCTGCAATTGCTGAGGCTGGTAACTAATGAACTTATCCTCTGCAGCAGAAGTAACTCTAGGTCTTTCATTCCTGTGGCGGTCATGAGAGCGTGATGGTTTTTGCGATTGCACTTGAAGAAACTTTCAAAATTCTTGACATTTTCCAGATTGAAAGAACTTCATGTCTGATGGATTGTAGTTTCTCTCTGCTTATTTGATCTGTTCTTGCCATAATATGGACTTCGTCTTTTACCAAATAGGGCTATCTTCTGTATACTACCCCTTGTTACAACACAACTGATTGGCTGAAACGCATTAAGGAAAAAAACTCCACAAATGAACTTGTAACAAGGCACACCTGTCAATTGAAATGCATCCCAGGTGACTACCTCATGAAGCTGGTTGAGAGAATGCCAAGAGTGCGCAAAGGATGGCTACTTTGAAGAATCTGAAATCTGACATATTTTGATTTGTTTAACACTTTTTTGGTTACTACATTATTCCATATGTGTTATTATTCTACAATGTAGAAAATAGTCTAAATAAATAAAAACCCTTGAATGAGTAGGTGTGTCCAAACTTTTGACTGGTACTGTATAAAGCAGAGTGACATCCTGCATACAGAAATCAACAATTCAATTCTGTCAACCCCTATTGGCCTTACCAATTTGCACCCTCTCGTTAGGCATGTTCACATTAGGAAGAGGCAATAGGAGTCTCGGCAAATATTTTTGTAAGCAGGAAGTCACCCTATTGTTTTTAAAAAAATAGTTTTTAATCGCCCTATTGTGTATGATGACGTCATGACTTGTTACTAGCAGTAGGAATACGCTCTCTCCTGGCCCCTTACACGAACTCTGAATTTGTCCTGCTAGGTGGCCTAAACTGGGACGTGTTTAAACCACTTTACCAAATCCTAAAGCAATGGTACTCCCTACATCGTTCTCAGATTATTACCAATCCCACAAGGCATGACTCCAAACACCCAGAAAAGGCTACTCTCATTGATGTTATCCTTACAAAGAATCCTAATCGCGATCACTGTTTTACAGCTTGTTTTCGTAATGGCTGCTCAGTGAAACGACCTGTCCTAGACGCTTGCTAAAAAAAAAAAAACTTTAATAAGCAAGCCTTCCCTAATGACCTGGCCACTGTAAATTGGTATAGAATCAGCTTTATCCCCTCTGACGAAGACGCTTGTACCTTCTTTTTTTATATTTTCCGTGGTATTGTTAACAAACACACCCCCATAAAGAAAATGATAATTAAAAAACAGGTTCATCCCCTGGTTCGACCGACTCCCCTTCAAGAATTCCATTTGGATAAAGGATCGGCTAGGGCTGGGCGGTATACCGTATTTTATGATATATTGGTATTGATGCAGGGACCAGTTTGGGTTTTTACTTTACCTTCTATACTGGTATTTGAATGTTTGGTTTGTTAAATGTGATACGCCATGTGTCATGTCAATTTGTATAGTTTACTTCGCTACTCGAGTCATCTCTCTTCGCTCTTTCTCTCTGTGCTACTTTCCACAGACCTAGCCACGCCCCCTGTCACTCAAGGAGCGCATTTGTTGTTCCTCAACGAGATACTTGCGTTCAGTCTGCATGGTCAATGCAGCACATGAAAAAATGTTGATGACAATGCTGTTTTCACTTTGCTTCTTAGTTGATTAATATTATCGTTCTATAATGACACTATTCGTTTATGTTTCTTACATCAGCAAACAGCTAGTTTGTATTTTCTTAGCTAGTTGCCCTAAATCTTGTAAGACGCTAATTGCTAGCCGCTAATGCTAATAGCTATCTAGCTAGCTAATACATTCACTGAGTAAAAGCAAACGTAGCTAGCTAATACAACCTGATAATACCAGTGATGGTGTTGACCTAAACTAGCATTTTTGTGCAACAGTATGTTCTAAATCAAAGAGGAATATGTTAGCTATATGAAGTAGCTAAGAGAAAACATGCAAGGTAGCCAAAGCTTATAGGGTCCCCTAGGAAACACGTATCAACAATTTAGTTCCTACCCTGTCACAATAACTCCTCCCTGGTATTTGAATTCGTTTTCATCTCAAACTGTATTCAAATTTCCCACCATTTTATTATAACTATAGAATTAGAACAGTAGTTATATTTCCTTGAGTCCAACAGTTTTGCTCTAATTTGCAACATTTGGTTAAAAATAAGTCCTAGATTATTTGCCCATATTGTGCAGCCCTGTGGCAGTGTGGAAATTATCTCAATTGAGCAGTGGTGTAAAGTACTTAAGTAAAAATACTTTCAAGTACTACTTAAATCGTTTTTTGGTATCTATACATTACTATTTTTTGACTACTTGTACTTCACTACATTCCTAAAGAAAATACTGTACTTTTTACTCCATACATTTTCCCTGACACCTAAAAGTTTGTTACATTTTGAATGCTTAGCAGGACAGGAAAACGGTCCAATTCACACACGTGTCAAGAGAACATCCCTGGTCATCTACTGCCTCTGATCTGGAGGACTCACTAAACACCAATGCTCGGTTAGTAAATTGTCTGAGTGTTGGAGTGTGCCCCTGGCTATCTGTAAATAAAAAATAAAAATGGTGCCATCTGGTTAAGGAATTTAAAATAATTTTTACTTTTGATACTTACGTATATTTTATCAATTACTTTTGATGCTTAAGTATATGTAAAACCAAATACTTTTAGAATTTTACTCAAGTAGTATTTTATTGGTTGACTTTCACTTGAGTAATTTTCTATTAACATATCTTTACTTTTACTCAAGTATGACAATTGGGTACTTTTTCCACCACTGCAGGAAATGCAGAAATGATAAGTGCTGAAATTAGTTTGGGTTGAAGTTGAATTGAACAGTATAAAACAATCAGAAAGGAGAAAGACTCATTGAAATCACTTAGAATGTATGTGTTGCCACCCTAGGATCACTTACAAATCATAAAGCATATGTAAAACTTGTATTATTCAAAAACTAAAAATACCGTCCAATTCTTTTTTTTAAAATACTGTGATATAATATTTTGGCCATATTGCCTAGCCCTAGCAAATCAAATTTTATTTGTCACATACACATGGTTAGCAGATGTTAATGCGAGTGTAGCGAAATGCTTGTGTTTGTAGCACACACATACTCAGGCTGACTGGCTCTCATTCAGGCAAATGAGAAATAAGTGCACTTGGGTTAGTTCTAGAAAACAGTTAAAGACCTGGAGAATAAACCCTCCTCCTCACAGCTGCCCATGTCCCTTAATGTTGATGATGTGGTTATTACTGACAAGGAGTACATGGCTGAGCTCTTTAATCACCACTTAATAAAGTCAGGATTCCCATTTGACTAAGCCATGCCTCCTCGCCCATCAAACATTTCCTCATCTCCCACCCCTTCTAATGCAACTAGCCCTGATGCTCCTGCCTCGCTACAAAGTTTCTCCCTGCAGGCAGTCACTGAGTCCAAGGTGCTAAAGGAGCTCCTTAAACTTGAACAAAAAAAAACATCTGGGTCAGATGGTTTAGATCCTTTCTTCTTTAAGGTTGCTGCCCCTATCATTGCCAAGCCTCTCTCTGACCTTTTTTTAACCTGTCTCTCCTCTCTGGGGAGTTTCCCATTGCTTGGAAGGCAGCCTCAGTGCATCCTTTATTTAAATGAGGAAATCAAGCTGATCCTAACTGTTATAGCCCAATTTCTATTTTGCCCTGTTCATCAAATGTGTTGGAAAAACATGTCAATAATCAACAGACTGGCTTTCTTGATGTCTATAGTATTCTCTATGGTATGCAATCTGGTTTCCGCTCCGGTTATGGATGTGTCACTGCAACCTTAAAGGTCCTAAATGATGTCACCATTGCCCTTGATTCTAAGCAATGTTGTGCTGCTATTTTTGTTGACTTGACCAAAGCTTTTGATAAAGTAGACCATTCCATTCTTGTGGGCCGGCTAAGGAGTTTTGGTGTCTCTGAGGGGTCTTTGGCCTGGTTTGCTAACTACTTCTCTCAAAGAGCGTAGTGTGTAAAGTTAGAACATCTGCTGTCTCAGCCACTCTCTGTCACCAAGGGAGTACCCCAAGGCTCGATCCTAGGCCCCACACTCTTAATTTACATCAACCACATAGCTCAGGCAGTAGGAAGCTCTCTCATCCATTTATATGCAGATGATAGTCTTGTACTCAGCGGCCCCTCAACGGATTTTGTGTTAAACGCTCTACAACAAAGCTTTCTTAGTATCCAACAAGCATCCTCTGCCCTTAACCTTTGTTTTGGAGATGTTCAGAACAAGGTTATGTGGTTTTGATAAGATTAATGCCCCTCTCCCCACTGGTGTGATTAGTACCTCTGAGGGTGTAGACCATCCTACCCATGCTAGATTACTGAGACGTAATTTATAGATCGGCAGGTAAGGGTGCTCTCAAGCGGCTAGATGTTCTTTACCATTCGGCCATCAGATTTGCCACCAATGCTCCTTATAGGACACATCACTGCACGTTATACTCCTGTGTAAACTGGTCATCTCTGTATACTCATCACAAGACCCACTGGTTAATGCTTATTTATAAAACCTTCTTAGACCTCGCTCCCCCCTATCTGAGATATCTACTGCAGCCCTCATCCTCCACATACAACACCCATTCTGCCAGTCATATTCTGTTAAATATCCCCAAAACACACACATCCCTGGGTGTCTCCTCTTTTCAGTTCGCTGCTGCTAGCGACTAGAACGAGCTGCAAAAAAACACTCAAACTGGACAGTTTTATCTCCATCTCTTCATTCAAAGACTGTCTTACTGACAGTTGTGCTGTGTTGTCATGAGTTGCTGCCATGCAGTTGTCGTCTTAGGTCTCTCTTTATGTAGTGTTGTGGTGTCTCTCATCGTGATGTGTGTTTTGTCCTATATTTTTAATCCTAGCCCCCGTCCCATCAGGAGGCCTTTTGCTAGGCAATCATTGTAAATTATTTGATCTTAACTGACTTGCCTAGTTTAATAAAATAAATACAAATTCTCATCAACCAACATTAGCAAACAATGCTTCTGGGGGTAGGTCTCTGAAACTCAGACCAGAGACGTGCAATAAAGAAGCACATGAAATCAACTCATTGATGAGAAACTAGCTAGTGAGTGGCCCACGCACCTTCACTGAGTTCCCTTGCTTTGTTGGTTCACTCGAACTGCACGGACGACTGGCGTTCGCTGATATGCGCCGCATATGCAATGGACCTAAAAGATTACAAGGACATAGTGACCTCCGCAGAAAATATCCTGTCGTTTTGCCACTCATTTCAAGGCCTCTTCTACAATGTGTTTTACAGCATCGTCGACATTCTAGACGTAAATAACATGAAAATAGCCACTGTTTAGTTCGTCTGTGACCAACTTGCAACGCTACCACGTGACAGAGAACGTTCCATGTACTTCCTGTATTTAAATTAGGTTGGACGACCAAAATATATCACAACATCTTTCTGTTTACTTAGTCAAACATTTAACATAACCATTTGTCTGCGGAAGCGCGAGTGTAATTTATTAGCATTGTCCACATGTGTATTTAATGTAACGCCCAACACGGCTTTTATATATATCTCTTTTGGCCAGCCTGTCATTCTTCGTTTTTCCACGATATCGACTAGACAGGCTACAGTTAGTCAGAATTGTCCAGAATGTACTTTTCGTATCAGGTTATGAGAATTAACGTAGCAGTTTAGGAGAATTAGGTTAAGGTTAGGAAAAGGATTTGGGTTAACGAAAATGCCAAATTTTTACAACTTTATATATCAATTTGACCTTAACCGTATACCATCTAGCCGTGATCGCATTCGCCTTGAAAAAAAGCTAGTAGTAGCCAGCTAGCTGGTAGCTAAATATCCGATTGTGGTTGTGCTTGGTAATGTTTAGCATTATATCGATCTTTTCCCTATTATGGCTGTACGTTGGTTATGCAGGTAAGCATGAGGACATGTAGCTTATCATATATTCCTGAAAAATTATAATAGTAGCTATCCCTATTATTTCAAATATATTTATTTAGCTAACACCGTTAAGATATCTACAACGTAGATAGCTAGCTTACATGCTAGTTTACATTTAGCTTGTACCTAAAAGACAACAAGAAAATACGCCACAGTAATGTTTTCATTCATATGTGTGGATTTATTGCACTTTGACTGACATGTTATGTTCTCAGAGAGCAAAATTGCTGTCAGGGGACAGGTGAGGTGACTGGGAGTCCTTTGTTGACCAGCGGTGCACTTGTTCCAAAGAGGATCATTGTCCTCTCCAACATTTGGAGCCACGTTAAAATTCTACAAAAAGTAGCTAGCTACAGCTTTCCTTTCCCCTTCCATCACTGATTAGAACTTCAAAATAACTGGACAGGTAAAAGTAATCTGGTGGAGCCGGTGTGTTGACATGTCCAATCATGTGTCATCAGTCAGTGATTACTGAGGAAGGAAAGGTGCACTTTAAAGGAATTGTAATGATGCCTTTGGACTTTTGAAGATAGAGTTAGCAGTTTGACATCATAAAAGCGAGTGACTTCCTGCTCAGAATTACATGAATATGTTCAATAAGAAAACAGATTTGGCAATGTTGTGCACTACTGAACACAATCCATGAGTGGGAAAAAGACTCCAAGGTGACTCAGATGGAGGTCTTATAGGCCTGTAGATGATGCTCATTTGAGATGGGAGCTAGAAGGTAACAGTCTAGGAACATACAGAGAAGGAACTGTCAGATGAGTCAAAATACCCCTGGAACGAGCCACACTGGGAGCCAAATTTGAAATGCAATACATTGTATACATGGAGCAGAGTGGAAAAATCGCATTTAAAAAAAACCATTTAAATGTATTTTTGGAAGAACTGTGGTCACCATTCATGTAATACATTAAATATATAGTCTGCATAAGACTGAATTGGGGAGTTATTTCATAGTTTTTTTCACAGGTAGGCCTACATTATTTTCCCATTTCAATCTTTTAGCAACCATATTCTTGGAGTGACTGTTATGGGCAGCGCAGACCATCAAATATGCATTTAAATATTTTGATATGCAACCTGGAATTAAATTTAATAGCACCAGTGCTTCTACAGTGAAACAAATCTCACATTGGTGCCATTTGTGAGCGATGTTAGGCTACATTGTATCGTTGTTTCTTCTTCAGAGTGCACTGGCAATAACAATTTCATTTCACAGAGACAACACGGGTTCTTCAACTTTAGCACTAGCCAATATCCACACATTTTTGAATGATCTGAATGAAGATGATGGTGAAGGGGGTGATTGAATTTACAATATACAATTGGGGTTGGCCTCTAACGAATTTGTTCCTGAGCTTGTAGCTACTCGGTGGGCCAGAACATATAGCCTACTATCTGCCCAATTCATATCCCCACACTACACATTTAACACATGGTTAGTGGGATAATCAATTAAATGACAATGTGATCATTTCTATCTGATTACAGTGGTTAATTCACCAATGTCTCTATTAATAGGCCTTTACCTACTCTATTAAAATATATTAATCTTAAATGTATTTCTCCAATGCCAAACCAGTGTGCCTTGTTTGCAACGAAACTGTTGCTGTTTGCAAATAATTCAATCTGAGATGTCATTATGAATCTAAGCATGGTACTTTCAGAAGTTGATTTTCAACCCCAGACATGAGGCCAAAGTCTGACACAGAAAGCAGGTAGGCCTATTTAAGGAGTACATGGTGACAGTATTTTGAGGAAATAGCTATAGTGACAAATATATTGATAACATAATTACGTCTGTCAAACAGGTGTGGTGGAAAATTCTCACCAAGTTAGAGAGACTGTTATTTCTTCAAACAATCAATCTTTATTAATAACAATTGCAATAACGAAGCAGGTCAGTTATGCACTCTGATGTGTACGGCCAAGAGTTTCGATGACACGAGTGAAGCCTTATATAGATAAACTGTCTTATGCAAGCATATACAAAACACGTTATCTTGGTATGTGTATGTGTGTGGAGAAAGAGACAAAACTAGGGTAAAAGGTACAGATGTGAATTGGGCGTCTCGTTCTGTGGCAACAGCTAGTTATTCTAGTCTAGTGAGTCAAAACAACAGGAAATCACTCTAGACTGTTTCTCTGAAGTAGATAAACGGTTCCCCATTTTTAAATGCAAGAAGCTATACAGCCTTAAAAATATCATTCATTATACAAGCATTAAAGAGGTTTGACTAAAATTCCCCTTCCACAGGTAAGCCTACCTCTTATTTTTTAAATAGTGGTCCAACAAATCCCTCTTGTTAGTAAATTTGCCTACTCAACTTTCAGCACTGGGCGCTGCCCATATTGATTTTTGAAACCACGATCCACATGGCTGCATCTCAACAAATATTTTTTCTAATTCATCCAATTGTATTCTATTCTCTGTTTTTTTTACCATGGACCTATTCCCCTGATATTATAATTAAGCTTTCACATGTGTGTTTTACACTTTTTATCAAGCTGTTGGTGCTTGCTTCTATTTATGCCAAATCAGTTGACCGCTGTACTTGTTTCCTAACATTATTCCTTTATAATTTTTTGTAGCGAATTGAGAAGACCCTTTACCCATCATATCCTACATATGTTAATCAAAGCAGTGGTGGAGTGGCTTGTCTGTCCTGGAGATCATGTTGCGGGCTTTGCGCTGTATAGTGTGTTCTTTCAATCAGTTTAGATGTTGTGAAAAAAGGAAATAGTAAGCCTATAGGCTACTCCAGTGACATGTAATACCCTATTCACTTTATTTTTATGCAAACCTCCAGGACATACATTGCGAAACTTGAAAGAACTCATGGTTCTCACGGTCAAGCAAAATTATACAATGTATCACTTGTACTCTCTGAAGAGGAAAGAATAATATGATTTATTTGACCATTTAATTTTTTTTTTATATATATACACAGTGCCTTGCGAAAATATTCGGCCCCCTTGAACTTTGCGACCTTTTGCCACATTTCAGGCTTCAAACATAAAGATATAAAACTGTATTTTTTGTGACGAATCAACAACAAGTGGGACACAATCATGAAGTGGAACGACATTTATTGGATATTTCAAACTTTTTTAACAAATCAAAAACTGAAAAATTTGGCGTGCAAAATTATTCAGCCCCCTTAAGTTAATACTTTGTAGCGCCACCTTTTGCTGCGATTACAGCTGTAAGTCGCTTGGGGTATGTCTCTTATCAGTTTTGCACATCGAGAGACTGAAATTTTTTCCCATTCCTCCTTGCAAAACAGCTCGAGCTCAGTGAGGTTGGATGGAGAGCATTTGTGAACAGCAGTTTTCAGTTCTTTCCACAGATTCTCGATTGGATTCAGGTCTGGACTTTGACTTGGCCATTCTAACACCTGGATATGTTTATTTTTTAACCATTCCATTGTAGATTTTGCTTTATGTTTTGGATCATTGTCTTGTTGGAAGACAAATCTCCGTCCCAGTCTCAGGTCTTTTGCAGACTCCATCAGGTTCTTCCAGAATGGTCCTGTATTTGGCTCCATCCATCTTCCCATCAATTTTAACCATCTTCCCTGTCCCTGCTGAAGAAAAGCAGGCCCAAACCATGATGCTGCCACCACCATGTTTGACAGTGGGGATGGTGTGTTCAGGGTGATGAGCTGTGTTGCTTTTACGCCAAACATAACGTTTTGCATTGTTGCCAAAAAGTTCAAGGGGGCCGAATACTTTCGCAAGGCACTGTATATATATATATATAACCACACATGTTGATCCAATACATTTAAAAATCATTCAGGATAACACAACAAAGTTTAGAAAAGTATTTCCATTGTGGTCCTGTTAATACAATACAATGTAGCCAAACAACATCGCTCGCAAATGGCACAGATGTGAGTTTCTTTTCACTATAGAAGCACTGGGCCTCTTAGATTTTAATTCCAAGTTGCATACCAAAGTATTTAGGGTCATATGACGGTCTGCTCTGCCATTCCTCTCCTTCAAACCAGGGCTGCCAACAATATAGGGTTGCTATAAGACGTAAATGGGAAAATAATGGACCTGTGAAAAAAATATAAAATAGCTCCACTACCATAAGACGTATTAAAGCTGCAATATGTAACTTTTTGGGGGACTGACCAAATTCAAAGAAATGTGAGTTTTAGATCTGTCATTCTCATTGAAAGCATGTATAGGAAGTTTTAGATATGTTATGTGCCCTATTTCTATGCTTCCCATTCTTAAGTTTAGTTTATGCTTCTTTTACTTTTGTACACCAACTTTAAAAAGCTGAAAAACAATATTTTGGGTTATTGAAAATATATTTCACAGCGGTTTAGACGGTACAATGATTCTCTACACTATACATTACTTGTTTTGTCACAAACTGAAATTAGGCAAACTATTTGAATTTTTGCAACCAGGAAATGGCAGAGCAATTTCTGCATATTGCACCTTTAAATTTAATAAATCATTTTTTTTATATAGCCCTTCGTACATCAGCTGATATCTCAAAGTGCTGTACAGAAACCCAGCCTAAAACCCCAAACAGCAAGCAATGCAGGTGTTGATGCACATTGGCTAGGAAAAACTCCCTAGAAAGGCCAAAACCTAGGAAGAAACCTAGAGAGGAACCAGTCTATGAAGGGTGGCCAGTCCTCTTCTGGCTGTCCCGGGTGGAGATTATAACAGAACATGGCCAAGATGTTCAAATGTTCCTAAATGACCAGCATGTTCAAATAATAGGTCTGGGACAGGTAGCATGTCCGGTGAACAGGTCAGGATTCCATAGCCGCAGGCAGAACAGTTGAAACTGGAGCAGCAGCACGGCCAGGTGGACTGGGGACAGCAAGGAGTCATCATGCCAGGTAGTCCTGAGGCATGGTCCTAGGGCTCAGGTCCTCCGAGAGAGAGAGAAAGAAAGAGAGAATTAGAGAGAGCATACTTAAATTCACACAGGACACCGGATAAGACAGTAGAAGTACTCCAGATATAACAAACAAAAATATAAACGCAACAATTTCAAAAATATATTCATTAGGCCCTAATCTATGGATTTCACATGACTGGGAATATAGATATGCATCTTTTGGTCACAGATACCTTTTTTTTAAGTAGGGGCGTGGATCAGAAAACCAGTCAGTATCTGGTGTAACCATCATTTGCCTCAGGCAGCGTGACACATCTCCTTCGCATAGAGTTGATCAGGCTGTTGATTGTGGCCTGTGGAATGTTGGCCAACTCCTCTTCAATGGCTGTTCAAAGTTGCTGGATATTGGCGGGAACTGTAACACGCTGTTGTACACATCGATCCAGAGCATCCCAAACATGCTCAATGGGTGACATGTCTGGTGAGTTACTGTATGCAGGCCATGAAAGATCTGGGACATTTTCAGCTTCAGGAATTGTGTACAGATCCTTGCGACATGGGGCCGTGCATTATCATGCTGAAACATGAGGTAATGGCGGTGGATGAATAGCACAACAATGGGCCTCAGGATCTCATCACGATATCTCTGTGCATTCAAATGGCCATCAATTAAAATGCAATTCTGTTTATTGTCTGTAGCTTATGCCTGTCCATAACATAACCCCACCTTCACCATGGAGCATTCTGTTCACAACAATGACATCAGGAAACAGCTCGCCCCCACACGACGGCATACACGTGGTCTGAGGTTGTGAGTCCGGTTGGACGTACTGACAAATTCTCTAACATGAAGTTGGAGGTGGCTTATGGTAGAGAAATTGACATTAAATTATCTGGCAACAGCTCTGGTGGACAGTAAACATGCCATTTGCACACTCCCTCAACTTGAGACATCTGTGGCATTGTGTTGTGTGACAACTGCACAATTAGGTGGCCTGTTATTGTCCCCTGCACAAGGTGCACCTGTCCAATGATTATGTTGTTTAATCAGCTTCTTGATATGCCAAACCTGTCACGTAGGTGGATTATCTTGGCAAAGGAGAAATGCTTATTGACAGGGATGTAACCAAATTTGTGCACAAAATTTGAGAGAAATACGCTTTAAGTGCGCATGGAAAATTTTGGGGATCTTTTATTTCAGCTCATGAAACATGGGACCAAGACTTTACATGTTGCATTTATATTTTTATTCAGTGTACATTTAAATTGTGTTTTAATGCAATTTTGTCCCACCCTGCTACATCAAATTTGTCTCCCAGTGTGTCTTTACTTCCGGGCTATTTTGATGCAATTTGCAATTCCTTCTCTGTATGCTCCTAGGTCACAGTTAGTGATGCAATGGTAAAACAATGGGTGGATTAACGCTGATTGTGGTGCATTTACCCTCCACTAAACCACTGGTCATAGTGTTTACAAATATGGCCATTGGCCAAGGATTTATTCAGGGTCACACCATCTCATATTCAGTAGGCAGCAAACAGAGAAGATACATGGGACCTATTCAGGTTCAAATGTTGCAGATACAGGCTAAATATGAACTGACACAATTACCTGTCATTCTGCATTACACACCATATGTAGGGGGCCCAAGACCGACCATCGGTCCTTCAGTGGTCAACCACACTTTGCCAGTAGGTGGTTATGAATCATGGTCAAATTTTCCGAAAATATTTGCAAAAATTGATTTCTATATGTCTTGGCTGACCAATTCTTGTAGTCTGTTCTAGGCTATACACTTCTGTCTGAATGTCCTGCAATATTATGTACTCCTGAATGTAAGCCCCTGGGCTGTAACTAATCCATTTTGTGTACAGGCAGTCTTACCTCTTAAATCCTGTATGGATATGGAAGTTGGCATAAAATATTTGCAAAAATTGAATCTATGTCATTGTGGTATTCCATCAACACCTTAGTTGGTCTCACGTTTTTGCCAGAGATGCCAAGTGCTTTATATCCCATGGAAATACAATACATTTCAAATTGTTTTTAATGGGAATTATAACGTCAAACTCCTGCGCAACTCTGTATACGATCCCTTTGTACAGTCCACTGAAGACTAGTTTATGACGCGCGTGAACAAACCCTCTGAATTGGTGCGTGGGAGGGGCAACACCGCAGTGCATAGTGCTGTTGGACTGTACCGAGGAGAATCAGCCATTGAAAACAAATTATCGTTACATACCTACATAAAGAGAAAAGATACGTATTTGGATGACACAACATCGATTATGATCATTGTTGGCTAGCTGATGGAAACGGACATCTTTAGAAATGTGCGCGAATGTCTTTGGCGCTTTGAAAAGGTGAGACATTTCATGCGCAGCTGGGAAGGTGGTGAAACATTGCTGGCGTCTGTTACATTGAAACAGCAACCTAGCAACTGACAGTTTTGAAAATACGTTTTGTCTGAGAGATAGGCCAGAGGCAGCACTGCAAGCCTATGTGGCGGTTTATGTGAGTTGGTGCATGCATTCTTTGCGGTGACACTGTTGTGTTTACTGCTATTTCTATCGCCATTCGGTCGGTAAGTAAATTATTAGATCGGCTGCTTACGATTACATAATGCCTAAAGCCCTCTGTAGTAGGCATGTAGTAACGTTACTGTAGATAGGCATGCATGCAGTGCAAAGTATTTGCTCACTGGTTTGCTGCGTTTGAAGAGGGACTGTTCTAGAACTCGTATTGGAGAATGGGGTCTCTCAGACAATAAGCCTCACGGAGCATCACCTTACACCGGGGTTCCCTCAACTGGTGATTTTATTTGCCCCCCCTTTAATTTTGTTTCATTGTTGGACAAAAAATAGTAAAATCACCAGGAAAGGAAAGGAAAGTTTTCCCACGCATAATAGAGAAATGGATGTGATCGTATACAAACGTAAGCAAGGTTTGAAACGATTGTTTTAGTCAAATGTTATGCCTGTGTGGGCTTCTTGCGGTCAATTTATAGTCTACAAATTATTTGTAATTATGTTCCGGTCCCCTGACCATCGCTCCCCCAAAAATGGTCCCGCAGCTGAATTTAGTTGATGATCCCTGCCTTACACAGCTCAATTGTAGACTACAGGTATCAATGTATTGATGACCTGGGTCTATGATATGTAAACATATAAGCCATGTTGGCAGCCCACAGAAGACATCAAGTTTGATCTGTTTGCTTTTATCGGGTTCTGTGTCGGGCGATTTTTGATTTGTAAACTGTTGGTCTCACAGGTAACCTAAGCCGTGGCCAGAAAAGGGGCATTTGTCGGTGGCATCCTGGTTTGGAGACCTTTCCGGAGACTCAGAATGTGGTCATAACAATGTCCCTTCCTGATAGGCTACCTCTCTCTGACATTCAGAGTGAGGTTACATATCTGGGAGGTTTGACTAGCCTTTCGGGTTTTATTTATTACTCATCCTAAACTGACAGCAAAATTAAATGTATGCTGTTTTATTCAATGTACCTCATGTAGATAGGATTTTGTTTGCGAAGGTCTAGTTGTCGATTTGTGTGGATTCAGCCCATGGTCGTCACCATGCTTTTAGGTAGGAGTACAATAGCAGCACAGTATTATTTGAGATAGTCTTTCATACTACTGTGTCTGGTTATATTAATTCAAAAGACAACAAGTAGCCTAGTGTCTGTCTCTCTCCTGAGGCCTGTTCTGGAAAAATGAAATCATTTTCTCTTTCATTTCTTGTTTAACCCTTAAATACCTCTTGTCCTTTCTGTGTCAATCCATTTCAATTCAGCAAGCCATGACACCCACCCACCGTGCTTCTACACCTGCATTGCTTGCTGTTTGGGGTCTTGGGCTGGGTTTCTGTACAGCACTTTGAGATATCAGCTGATGTACGAAGGGCTATATAAATAAATTTGGTTTGATTTGATCTCACATTATTCTCATCGTTTCTGTAGTTACAAAAATAAGATTCCTACAACATTATTTTTGATATAAAATTGAGCTATAATTGCACCCAAATTGACCATTTTAATTTATAGGATTCATATACTATTCAGTAAATATAATACCTAACATCTTATTTTGACAACTTTTTTGTTCAAAAGCTACCCACTGATCCCACGCACCCCGCTCCAATCCCAACACAACAGTGAGTATACTGTATCAGTTCTCTATGTTTAGTAGTATGGAGCTGCGGCTCGGAGTATTGTTTCTTCATCCTATGTAATGTATTCTCAGTGAATTCGGTGATGGTTTTCTTCCCTTGTTCAGAGAAATTTGTCATTGAAGTTAAGTTTGTCCCATCCTACATCCTCATATTGCAAGGTCTGACCACTAGATGACGTTGCTCCTGCTAATAGGTGAAAAGGGTTGGAAGATTCCTCCCTCAATGTTAAAGGGATAGTTCACCCAAATGACAAAATAACATTGGTTTCCTTACCCTGTAAGCAGTCTACTCATAGGTTGCACCTCCGTCACTCAGTCGCGTTATGAACGTTCTCAAGCCGCTCTCTCAGTGGTGCCCTAAAGTGGTGATCAGCCCATTCATTCTGGATGGAGGCTAACGGTTTAATCTAAATTACACTATAGTGCCTGTAAATACAATGGCATTGCAAAAGTAGTCATATTTAGTAGGGAACAACTTTTTCAGCATTATCATGTCATCAAATTTAATTTAGACAGATGGTAATGTTGTCATTAGCTATTAAAGTTTGTCAAACAGAGCTAACAATGCTAACTTTATCCAGCTAAAATCCAGTGGCCTCCCCTCAATCTTAGCTAGCTAATGTTCTACTGCATCTAAAGTCAATATGTTGACCTCAAAATGATGACAAAAGGTTTTCCTACTAATTATTTGCATCCTTCTGAATTTCATTGTATTTCCAAGCCACTGTAATGCACTTTTGATTAAATCTTCATCAGCACTCATTGACGATGCATTGCGTAGAATGCTCAGTCGGGTATCAGTCCAAAACAAATGTTCAAAACAATATTTTGACAAAACATGCAACCAATGAATTGATAAGGTATGACATCAATCCATGCTTTGGTTTTGTTGGCCATGGTTTCAAATGCTAACTTTTAAGCATTTGTGGCACAAATCCAATTCATGTCAATGGTACCTATATTAGCATTTTCACACTTCATGTTTGCCACAAATGCAAAAAAGTTAGCATTTGAAACAGTGGCCAGGTTAACAAAATAATGGCTTGCTGTCATACATTGTCCATAGACTGCTTACAAGGTAAGGAAATCAATATGGAATTTGGGTGAACTATCCCTTAAACATTGAGGGGTTCTTAAAAAAAAAACTTAAAAGCTGGAACAGCACCATTTAGTGGTCAGAACCTGGTATTATCAGGATGTAGGATGGGACATAAACCTAACAACGTCAATGACTAATTGAACAGGGAAAAACAAACCAAAACAAATTCACTGAAAATACATTACATAGGATGAAGAAACAATACTCCAAGCTGCAGCTCCATACTGCTTGTCAAACACAGAGAACTGATACTGTATAGTCCTTGTTGGGATTGGTGTGGCGGGTCCGTGGGAGGCTTTTGACAATTTCTTTGGATTCTTCATGTCTTACTCATTGTTAGAAAAAAAAGTTTGGTCCAAATCAAATGTTAGTTCCTATATTTATTAAATATAATACAATTAAATTAAAATTGCCAATTTGAATGCTAATCTTATCCGTTACTAGCAACAAAATAGGTTTCAGAACAATCGTGTGGCGTGTAGGAGAATACTATAAGCCCGAGGCCTATATTGTCTCAACTGACTTTTTCCAATGGCTCTCCTTAGGTTTTGACTATAGCCTATATGTAGTATTGTCTATGTCACACTGACATTATTTGAGGCTTTTCATTTGGGTTTATTATCTGAGTGGTCTTGCAATGTAACCAATAGACATGTTAAAATATTAAAATATAATAATAGACTGTCTAAATATGGTTTAAATGGACCCTAGTAATCCCATAATGATTGCCAAATCGGCACTCTCTCTCACCATAATCCCCTTTTGGAAAAATCTCTCATATGGTGAACAACAGTGACACACTGTCTCTTTAAGAATGAGAAGAATGACCTGTCTATTGTGACATTACAGACACATCACTGTGGAATAGCAGCAGAGGAACCGCCTGCAAATACAATATTTTGAGAGCCTCTCAAACTGCAGTGTCTGGATGCCGATGGTGCAGAAGTTAGGCTACTGGTGTGTTCTTCTGAGCCAGCTTGATCTTATTCATTGAGTTTTCCCTCTGGAGTTTTTGTAAGTAGTGTTGTTGACTATTTTATACAATTAAGGAAACAGTCATCTTTGAGTGAGAGGAATTAGTTCTGTTGGGTGTCATTTTCAGTCCGCTCAGACGTTCTTTGAAGAATGCAACTCAATTATGGTTATTTCGGACCTGGGGTGTAAAATGACATTGTTGTCGCTGCAGTAATCAGACTTAGTTCAGTGGTGTTCATTAGACAGCCTTGGACATAAGCTGAAATAGTAGCCAGCACTGTGTCTGGAGCTGTAGCCTACTTTCAGTAAGGTGTTTAATGATTGTCATGCTAGTGTTATCATTGAATGTTTTAATTAATTTATTGCCTGTTTTTAGGACATGCATGCATAATTCTTGTTGGTTAAACGGTCACACTAACAAATTGGTATTGTACTTTGATCAAGTGCATCAAGTTCATTTAAACCTCCAGTAACTATTTGTTCTTTGAGGTAATAACAGTGTACAAAAGCGTCTTGTTCACTCTTGTTTTTATTTTGGGTGGAGCTTGGAAAACCGCAGGCAGCTTAGGTCAACATTACATAATGGAAACAAGAACACCTGGCCTAACATACTGAATTGGATAAGCCTCATACACTCATTTTAAAGAGTGTAGATTTTGCCTATGAATGTGTTTAGTTATGAACTTTTGTTATTGCATTTGTGCTCTGCCTGTTTTGCAGCTTGTTTGGAAAGCCCTTTGATGGTGGAAAGAGGATGGACCATGGCAGCCAGCAGCAGCAGCAGCAGCACCCAGCCATGATACGGCTCTATGAGGTCCAGCGGGAGGTCCAGTCTCTGGGCCCTCAGGTGTGCACCTTCAGCGGGTTGAAAAACGAGCGGGAGTATCGGCGGCTGGAGCGCGAGCTGACCCGGCTGCTCCTGGAGGTCGACCAGGTGGACACGGAGGGCAGGGCAGACCTACAGGGGGCACGCAAGAGAGCAGCCCAGGAGGTGGAGGGGCTGCTGCGCTACCTTGAGGAGAACGCCACCCACCCATCCCGCCTGGCTATCGAGGAGCTGAGCCGGGAGGCCCAGGGGCTGGTGGAGCAGGGGGTGGTGGAACCGCAGCGGGCCGGGGGCACAGCAGAGATCAGTGATGAGCTAGTGGATGCCGTGCAGGAGCTGATACTGAGGCTCACCCAGGTGAAGACAGGAGGGAGGGTGCCCCTCCGTAAGGCTCGCTATCGGGCCCTGACACGACTGTGTGCCGTGCAGGACGTGATCGAGGGGCGCACGCGCCAGCAGACCCTCCCCCTGTCAGAAGATACACACGTGGCCGTGCAGAGGATCAACCAGGTGATGATGCAGGTGAGTGGGGCGCGCAGCCAGCTGGTGGCACTGCTGATGGGGCTCAGTGGGAGGGATAGCTGTGCCCACCTGTCCCGCGTGCTCACTGAGCTCCTGGTGGAGCTGGATGCCCTCGATGTGTCGGGGAACGCAGCGGTCCGGAACTACCGCAAACAGGTGGTGGAGGAGATCAACGGTCTGCTCAAACACCTGGACCTGGAGGGAGAGGGAGACGACACGCGCAGGTACACAGCTTTACTACAATTACAAATAATAGTACAGAAAGGAAATACAGTATGCATGTGTGTATACATGCTTTCAGGTACATCTTAGCTCAGAAATGTGATGTTGTATACATCTTTTTTCAGGTATGACTTGGCGCAGAATGACTCAATCCGTCAGATTGAGGCTGTGCGGGGTCGGGTGGGCCAGCTGCGCGGGGAGGTCCTGCGACACTGTGGGGTGGGTGACCTCTTCAGGCCCAAGCCTGAGCTCCAGAGTCTCCTCACACACCTGGACCAGGTGGACACGGCCCGTAACCCCTGTATCCGTGAGGCCCGCCGACGTGCTGTGCTGGAGGTCCAGGCTGTCATCACCTTCCTGGACCTCCGTGAGGCCCTGATCTGCCGCCAGCCTGGCTCCAACGAGCCCCCACAACACAGGGCTGTGTGGATGGTCCTGGGCAGCCTGTCAGACCTCCAGGCCCAGGTACTCTGCTTCAACGGCAAGCGGGCCGACAAGAGCTACATATTGCTTGAGGAGCTTCTAACTAAACAGCTGCTGGCCCTGGATGCAGTTGACCCACAGGGTGATGAGATGACCAAAGTGGCCCGCAAGCAGGCAGTCAAGTTTGCCCAGAACATCCTCAGCTATCTGGACATGAAGACAGACGAGTGGGAATACTGATCCACTGGAAAAGACTATACATAGCTGAAGTATGCGTACGCCAACCTATTAAATTGTATATATACATTGGTGTATCATCACTCTTAAGAGTTGGGGTCTGTACATTTTGACTAAATCCCAGAATGCACTGCAGCAGCGCTTTTGGTCTCTTTGTTGTCATTGTCGCTGGCCTGTGGGTAAAAACAACAACCCAAGAAACATTTTGTGAAATACAATTTGGAGAAAAGTGTTATGACGTGCTTTTGAAAGTTTATTGAGCATCTTTTTGAAATCTACTGTATGTGTATGAGTTTTGATCAGTGTTGTTGTGTGGTTGTAAAGCCTGCGGCCAAAAGCATTGAAGCCTGTTATGGTGGTGGTCAGAGTAGTTAAGATCCAGTCACGTCGTCTGTTTTTCAAAAGCAGGAGTGGGACTAGAGTAATTACATCTCAATGGTATCCATGTTTTGCTTGACTACTTTGGAGGTCAGTTGTAAATTAACTCAGCCAAACGATGTCTGTGATGTCTCAAAATACTTCTTTACCGAGATGAACAGAGAGTGTACATCAGCACTGTGAGACAAGATCTTCACCTGTTCATTTTGCTTATCCTCTGCTCTCTTTCTTCCTTTAATCAACACTTCTGAGGCAAACTCCCCATAACCATGGCTGGACACACCAGTCTCTGGCAACTGTTCAGGTGACAAATGAAAAGGAGAGCTTCTTCATGGCTTTACCCACTGTCCTCCATGGGCATGGAACTCAGTGAAGTTAAACGGCCTGTGAGATCCTTTGTCAACTTGGAGGGTTAGTTAAAGGCCTAGTTATAAAGAATGAATATTTGTAGACACGATAAATTACTATGTTTGTCTGTAATTTGTAGCTAAATGTTGATTGTGACTTGTGTGTTTGCGAGGCTATATCTTGTCTGCATTGAATTTAGTGAAGGGGAAAAACAGAGTGTGGAGGTGGTTTTGTTTTTGTCTGTGACTTTTCTATTGTCAGAGGAGTATGTCTGGGAGCCCTGGTCAGGGTCACTGATTTTTACCTTACTATTATTATAGCTGTTGACAGTGATCACAGTGGACAGGGCAGTCTAAAACCGCTTCAGCAGAGGTAGGGAGCTATTAGTAAAAAAAAAAATCTGTCTCCCCCCCTTCTGGTGTTTTTATCCCAAACAAAGCAACCCCCACCATACTCCACACACAAGCTAGGGAGGGACTGGCTGCTACCTTTTACAAAAGAATCCTGAACCTGATCCTGCACAAAGACCAGAAAAAGCACTAAATGGGTGACTGAGGAGCGCCTAGGCTATTGTCACCGTGAGAAATTTGTACTTTTTACAAATTTTCAGTATTATACCTCAACTGTTTGTAAATGGACCCCTGCATGCCTGGTAGATAGCCCTAAGTACTAACAGAGCATAAACAGTCCTCAGTTAACTCCCACAGAACTCCCAGACTCTCAACATGACAGGGGTTATTCAACCCTTCCCCTGCTGCTGTTGAAAAACATATGGCACAAAAACAGTGAAATCCAGCTACACAGACATGGGATGTCTGACTCATAAGTGAGATAATGATTCGATTAGACAGTGTTCAGCGTGGCCTTCATGTAATGGGTGTTTGTTCACACAGCAAACCTAATGCTGTCTCAAAACAACCAACCCTGCCAGATCAGAGGCTAACACTAGCTACTGTTATAATTCTCCTCTGGATCTGCTCACGTACCAGTAGGTGTGATTATCAACACACAGTTGCACACAACCTTGCAAAAATTGAACACACCTCTTATCTGAAAGCAATGCAAGGTGTTCTATCTGAACTACATATTCATCAGTTGCATCCAGTGTTTGAAAATGCATTGAACATTTTAGGGGTAGAATGTATAATTTTGTCAGTGAAGAATACCAAAGCTGATTTATTTCAAGGAAACTTTTTTATGTTCTTTACTCTGTGGTGGACCTTTTGGTTTGCTTATTTTGCAAATGGCAGGAATGTGTCTGTGGGGTACAGTATTAAATGTTTTAATTTGACGATCTGTTTCTCCAGTCGCCTTTGACTAAGTGGATTGTGACAGGCTCTGCTGTGTTTCTCATACAAGATGCACGTGTACAAACGCACACTGAGGTTTAAATGATGTGTGAATGCTTCAATAATAGGTTTGTTTGACTTTTTATTCCCACTCCAAAATAAATAAAAAAAGGTGTGTCCCGGATCTAGTTGTGTAAAGACCTTTTTGTTTTTTTTATTCCCGGTTTTTCCATTCCCATGACAACACTATCATATGAGTAGACAGGTTACAAAACTCCATGTATAAAAACAACTACAATTTGTTAACCTTCAAAATATCAATAATATATTTAGAAGAGTTTCCATTGGGAGTAGTATATCTAGCTAGATTTGTACTGCCAATGTACTTTTTATCTGCTTTTAGTCTGCTACAGATTTGAAAGGCCACCCAAATGAAGCCCACTGTATCACCCATTTATGTATGTACATACATTACCGTTCCAAAGTTTGGGGTCACTTAGAAATGTGACCCCCCCCCCAATTTTTTTTTTTTAGACCATCAAATTGATCAGAAATACAGTGAATAGATTGTTAATCTTGTAAATGACTATTGTAGCTGGAAACGGCTGATGGAATATCTACATAGGCGTACAGAGGCCCATTATCAGCAACCATCACTCCTGTGTTCCAATGACACGTTGTGTTAGCTAATCCAAGTTTATAATTTTAAAAGGCTAATCGATCATTAGAAAACCATTTTGCAATTATGTTAGCACAGCTGAAAATGTTCTGATTAAAGAAGCGATAAAACTAGCCTTCTTTAGACTAGTTGAGTATCTGGAGCATCAGCATTTGTGGGTTCGATTACAGGCTCAAAATGGCCAGAAACAAAGGAACTGTCTTCTGAAACCCGTCAGTCTATTCTTGTTCTGAGAAATTAAGGCTATTCCATTTGAGAAATTGCCAAGAAACTGAAGATCTCATACAAGGCTGTGTACTACTCCCTTCACAAAACAGCGCAAACTAGCTCTAACCAGAATAGAAAGAGTGGGAGGCCCCAGTGCACAACTGAGCAAGAGGACAAATACATTAGAGTGTCTAGTTTGAGAAACAGACGCCTCACAAGTCCTCAACTGGCAGCTTCATGAAATAGTACCCGCAAAACACCAGTCTCAACGTGAACAGTGAAGAGGCAATTCTGGGATGCTGGCCTTCTAGGCAGAGTTCCTCTGTCCAGTGTCGGTGTTCTTTTGCCCATCTTAATCTTTTATATTTATTGTCCAATCTGAGATATGGCTTTTCCTTTGCAACTCTGCCTTGAAGGCCAGCATCCCGCAGTTGCCTCTTCACTGTTGAACTTTTAACTGTTGAACCCCAAACTTTTGCAAGGTAGTGTATATGGTCACATTCCATCAGGTTATAGTATAGCTTTGCATAAGGACAGATAGGAACTAAGGGTACACCTGCATTGCTTCTACACCTGCATTGCTTGCTCTTTGGGGTTTTAGGCTGGGTTTCTGTACAGCACTTTGTGACATCAGCTGATGTAAGAAGGGCTTTATAAATACATTTGATTGATTGATTAAAGAAGCTTGAGTTGAGGTGTAGACCGTTAAGTGGTATGAGTTTTGGGGCACTAAAGTGCCTGTTGCCCAGCCTTGACCTCTACCTGAACTCAAAGTATCCAATCAACCATAGTCCGAGATTCCTCCCAACGCCCACACTTCATAAAGACGTCAGTGACCTTGGCCTCAACACACACACATACACAGAGGCTGACTGATGGATTTCAGAAAAGCCCCCAGCGTTCTACATTAAAAGTCCATCATATAAAGGCTTTTAAGAGCATTAGCTCAGAAGCAGAACTGTGGGAGGGACAGGGTGACTGGCCACACGGATCACGTCCAAATGTAAACCCCATGTGTGGGGTCATGACCTTTCACACGACAGGGTGTTTCAGCACCGGCTCACTTCCGCTCCATCACCTGCAACTCTGTACAGTATCACTATAGCATTACTACAGTATCAGTTGAGAGTGCCTGCCAACTTAAACACGGGGTAATTTCATAGGTACTGTGCCAAGTTATTTTTTGTCTATATTTTTCTTTCTCCCATAGGGCACAACTGTTCTTACTTATGGCCACTAGAGAGAGCCAGATAACAGGCCACGCACACACCCAGTGACCCTGTCAACTCCCAGAGAGAGGGTGTGTGTGCTGTTAATCAGGGCGAGGCCCACTCACACATATGGACTGCACCCTGCAGCGTGTATAAACTTGGTGTCTCTATGTGGACTGCATTAGTGTGTCGCACTCACGTAAAAACATGCCAAGCGTTTCGGTTCCTCACAACATGGTTCAGTGCTGCTACACGGTAACGCTATGTGCAACAACCTGTCAATGATGAGGCTACTGACTCCACGGTCTGGGCATGCTAGCTGCTTAGTCAAATCAATCCCCCTGCCTGCCTGCCTCCCTCCACCCAATAATCAATAACAATGTAATACTAGGGAAAAAAACTAGAAATAAGAAGAAATATGAAGAAAACAATAAGTAAGTAAGTAAGCATACTATATACAGGGTCAGTTCCAGTACCATATTTACAATGTGCAGGGATGCTGGAGTGATGGAGGTACTGTAGATATGTATAGGGGTAAGGTGACTAGGCAACAGGGTACAAGATAAACAGCAGCAGCTTGTATGTGAGTGGGTGTGCATGTGTGTAGAGTCAGTATAAATGTATGAGTATATTATGTGTGAGTGAGCAGGTGATGGAGTGAGTGTGTGTGTGTGAGTGTGTCAGGCCCTGTGAGTGCTCATAGAGACAGTACCAAAATGGAAGGTTAACTCAGATAGTCTGTGTAGCTATTTTGTGAGCTATTTATCAGATATTTTTGCTTGGAGATAGAAGCTTTTCTGGAGTCTGTTGGTGCCAGACTTGCACCGGTACCGGTACTGCTTGCTTTGCAGAAGCAGAAAGAATAGTCTATGGCTTGGGTGGTTGGAGTCTTTAACGATTTTTCTTCCTACCACACCGCCTGATATTGATCTTGGAGAGCTTGGCCTCACTTGAATGAATAGTGTAGTATGTGGGTGCTCTTGTTTGCTATGTGTGTTTATAAACAGTTTGGAGCATTCTATACTGTATTTTGTGACTCATGTCATGTAATGTGACGCTAGAGTAGTTACATACATGAAATGTATTATAATTCTATATAGAAAGACAGGGTAACGTGAGGTCTCATGATCGTCCAGTGGATTCTCTTCATTGGCCCGGGTCTGAGCCCCATCTGTCTGTAAGTAGGTTATGGTGAATTGAGTTTGCGCCGGACCTCGACAAATAACCACGTAACTCAAGGACGACAGCTGTGAAATTAATCCCCCCACATGGTCCCTGTGAGAAATTCTGTGGGTTTCCAGAAATGATTACACCTCCAACGGTGAAGTCACAGCGAACAGACTGGAGGAGAGGGGGGAGCTGGAAGGAGACAGTTGGAGGAGAGTGGGGGAGCTGGAAGGAGACAGTTGGAGGAGAGTGGGGGAGCTGGAAGGAGACAGTTGGAGGAGAGTGGGGGAGCTGGAAGGAGACAGTTGGAGGAGAGTGGGGGAGCTGGAAGGAGACAGTTGGAGGAGAGTGGAGGAGCTGGAAGGAGACAGTTGGAGGAGAGTGGGGGAGCTGGAAGGAGACAGCTGGAGGAGAGTGGGGGAGCTGGAAGGAGACAGCTGGAGGAGAGTGGGGGAGCTGGAAGGAAACAGCTGGAGGAGAGTGGGGAGCTGGAAGGAGACAGTTGGAGGAGAGGCAGCCAGTCAGAGGGAAGATATTCTGCTCTGATGTACATAACTTAACCAGCTGCAGGGAAGCCAGAAACTATCCGGAGCAACAAGGACTGCTGACGTCTGTTATATCCCGGTTCAATTCACTGATAGGGATAATCTCAGGACAGAGCTGCAAGGCTCATAAATGATGGGAGTAGAGTAGCAGTTGGCTGGTTGCCACAGCAGCGGGAATTACTCACTCCTCCAAGGAAACTGGCCCTTGTTTGCACTGTGGATGTTGCTCTGTTTTTCCACTCCCACAAATGTACTGATGCCCATCCCTCACCCCAACCTCAGGGACTCAGAGTACACACATGCAGACATACACAGCTCCTAAAGATAGGGTAAGGCATCTCCACATATTTACTGTTGTCATTAAATCACCCTCAAAACAGAGCAAAGCATTATTCCATTGGACAAGAGAGCTCAGCTCTACAACAACATAACTGTCTTCTGAGTGGACTCTTCAGTGGCTCTACACAGCCTGTCTTGTTTCAACTGCATATTTTGCTGTGTTTACACTCTCTGGTAAGCATCAATCTATGTTTGAAACCTTTGTAAACAGATCCCTTCTGCGGCAAGCTCAAAACCAAGTCCTACATTCTCAGTTCCCTTAAAAGCCATGCTTAAGGCTGAGAACACATACAAGACATGCCACATCTATTTACACTGTATCTGGCATTGGGTAGTGTCTAATCTTAGAGGATGGCACATCTTCATTCATGCTCCAGGGGGCAGTCAATCATTGTGCCATCCCTACCACGGTCAGGCCAGGGCGAACATTTCACCTTGGACAGTGGGCTTTGGAATGGAGAAAGCAACACAGTGTCTTGATGTGTTAGCTACTGTATTTCAGGGGCCATTGTTCCCCCAACCTGAAGTGTTCTCATTCGTCTCAAAGGATCTGTCCAGGTTTCAGATTCTCCTTCTCTCTACAGTGTTCACCTGCCCTTCAGCACGTTCTGTTGGACACTGGCATAGCCTACTGTCTGTCTAGGAATACTAAGAGGAATGTGGCACACCTTGGTCTCTGTTCAAATGGAGAAATGCTCAAATGGAGTAGAAAATAGAAACCCACACCCCAACTCTCACCACTACCCGTGCTAAACAAATAGTGGTTCTATTCTTAGCAAGGGGTTAGCTGTCTCAGTGTGGAATCTGTTGGACAAACCTACCAAGTTGGAACTTAGAGTATCCAGCGACTATGCTGTTCTCAGAAGAAAGGAAACACAGAGACAAACAATGACTCAGTGACTGCATTCATGTCTACATAGCTGTCTGTCTCTGATGAGATGTGGTCCATCCAGCCTTCCACACTGGCTACTTCACTAACTGGAGGAAGCAGTATTTAGAACAGTTACGTGCAGTTTGGCAGGTGCCCTTCAGACTTCACCAGTGGTAGACTTCCTCATAAACCCAGTGGCAAGGGAGGAGCTGCCTGGAGCAAATGGCATATTAAAACAGCAGGCTAAAGTCCACCAACCCCTGCCTTACCATATCAACAGATATTGTGACAGCCTGGAGTTGTGGGTATGGGGACAAGACAATAAAAATATACATTTTTCTGCTCCAAGGTCCCTGGGCAAAAAAAGCAACTTTTGTACCCAGTAAACAACATCCATCACGGAGGTACCAGAGGGGCTGCCACAGCCACTGGGTGGCTGTAGGGAGTATAGAACAGTACCAACGTCCTTACACAAGAATCATAATAGATTAAGATTTTGGGAAGATTTGGTTTTAGGTCCAATTTCATCTCATGGATATGTCTGCTCTATTCTGATACTACGGCTAGCGTACACACCAATTCTCAATATTCAAAATACTTCCCCCTCTCCAGAAGGACCCGTCAAGGGTGCCCTATGTCCCCGCTCCTTTTTGCACTTGTGATAGAACCGCTTTCCTTGGTCTTAAAATTATCATTCACTGGAATCCACTGAGCTGGTGAAGAACACAAGGTGTCACTGTATGCAGATGAGCTTGTAACGGGTGCGCTGAGAGTCAGGAAGCAAGTACATGGAGTGAGTGCTTCAATAAATAAACAAAACAATAAAAACAAAATACAAATCGCACTGACATGAAACAGAGTCAATAACACTTGAGGAAAGAACCAAGGGGAGTGACAGATATAGGGAAGAGAATCAAGGAGGTGATGGAGTCCAGGTGAGTGTCATGAGGTGCTGGTACGCTTGATGATGGTGACTGATGTGCAGGATCATCAGCAGCCTGATGACACTAGAGGCTGGAGAGGGAGTACACGTGACAGATCTAACATTATAGATCACTAACCCTGTCAACTCTGTCAATAACATACTGCATATTTTAAACACATTTGGATCATTCACAGGTTACAAATTGAACATCCAGAAAAGTTAACGTTTTCCGATCAACCAAGCAAATTTCCCCTGGAGCCCTGCATTTCCATCTGTCTCCCTCTGGTTTTTCCTATTTAGGTGTGAATATAACACATTCTCAGGCTACCCTCCATAAAACACATTTTGCAAGTCTAGTCACATGAGATGAAGCAGACTTACAATGCTGGGATAGTTTGCCTCTCTCCTTAGCTGGCAGAATCCAATCTGTTAAAATCTCAATTTTACCTAGGTTTCTATACCCTTTTCCCATGTCTTCCGATCTTAATGCCGAAATAATTTTTTACCAAGTTGGATAGGCTCATCAGTCATTTTATCTGGGCAGGCAAATCACCTAGGTTACGTAGAGCAATAGTTCAAAGAAGGAGACAAGATAGAGGATTGGCACTTCCAAATGTACTGCTTTACTAGATTATGGTCTTGTGGTAATGCTCCAAGTAAGAACTGGCGCTCAATAGAAGCACACTCCTACCAATCATACTCCCTTTCTGTTCTTGCTTGTGCCCCACTGTCCTTGAGTCCTTCAAAGTATACTGGAAACCCCATTGTGCTCTCTGCTCTGAAGATCTGGAGACAATTTGGTCAACATGTTAGACTTTCTGCCCTTTCTCTTCTAAGCCCTATCTGTAACAATCACCTATTTTTACCCTCCAAACTCCACCAGGCTTTTGTTTTGTGGCGAGAGAGAGGTTTGGTATGTTTCAAAGATGTATTTTTAGATGGGAAGTTTGACACTTTTAATGATCTCGTAGCTAAATGTAATCTGGCTCATTCTAATCTTTTCTGCTATTTTCTTTGTTCGCTCTTTTCCACCTTTCCTAAACTACCTCCCAAGACGTTGCTAGAAGAGATTTAACCTGATTTCTAGATTATATCACATTATACTTTCCTCTGAACCCTCTCCAATAAACAAAATGAAGACAGAATGTAGTCGCGAACTTGAACTTGACCTTCTTAGGATTAACTCCACACCCTCATGTGCTCGGTTAAGTTTAATTCAGTTCAAGGACTTGCACAGAATTCACTACACCAAAGAAAACGTAGTAAATTCCTCCCAGACACAAATGGCGTGACAGATGTTCAATCACTCCAGCAGACCACACCCATATGTTTTATTTATGTTCTAAGCTGTCTGAGTATTGGTCATCCTTTTTTAATACTCTAACATTGTCAATATTGACCTGCAGCCTTGTCCTTTGATAGCTATATTTGGAGTTCCATCTCTGTTTCCTAGTCTCACTAAAAGTAAAACAGACGTTGTAGCATTTGCTTCCCTCATAGCCCGCCAGCAGATCTTGCTTAATTGGAAATCCTCCAAACCTCCCACTGTATCAGCCTGGTTGAAAGATCTAATGTATTTTCTACAGTTAGATAAAAATTAAATACACTTTGAGAGGTTGTACTGATAACGTTTTCTTGAGATGCCAGCCTTTAATTTCCTTTTCTGAACAGTTGCCTTCTATTGATCAGGAGTAATAAATTTGGCCAACAGGGGAAATGAGAGTGTGGGAGGGAAGGGATAGTATGTTGTGATGTTTTTGTATTTGTATGTATGTATGTATGTATGTATGTATGTATGTATGTATGTATGTATGTATGTATGTATGTATGTATGTGTGTATGTATGTATGTATGTATGTATGTATGTATGTATGTATGTATGTATGTCTCATAGCCGCAGAACTAAAAAAAGTGAGCCCATCACATGTAATGAGTCTCATAGCCGCAGAACTAAAAAAGTGAGCCCATCACATGTTATGAGGGCAAACTTAAATGCCCTTTTATAAGGGCCAGTGGCGAGCACAGTGGTGTTGTCACAAGGTTGGTCACGTTCAAACAAGTCCTTTACTTTGTGATTAGGCTGATAGTGACCAGGCATGTGTGACACAAGGCTCGTGTTTGATATAAACTTTATGGCTTTTCCTCCTGAAAAGTACAATGTTCAACCATAATTCCTATTACATCATTTGCAGCAAATTTGCCTGACATAATGACTTTATAACAACGTATCTTCCCTTTTTATGTGTAATAGTGAAACCTGTCTTGTGAAAACACTGACCTAGGAACCAAAGGAAAAATACACTGGTAATATCTTATCTGTACAAACTGCATGACTGGGTAGCCTGTACGTCCAGGCAGCCAGTGTACATATAACAACAGATATGGTTGTCCAACACAGGGCACCATAATCTTTATAGGTCTACTCAGTGAATTGTCTTGCTATTTTTATTAACACTCATTGAGATTATGAATGCCCACAAGTCCTCGGTAGAAGAGCTCCTCTGTGTGACCTGTTTATACTTCAAATCTATCACGTTAGTTCCAAAGTGGTTGTGGTGGACAAATGTTTCATATGACCCATGGTGAAAATAAGTCACACAGCATTCTATTTTAGTGGTAGGGAACAGGCAGTGTGTGGGCATTTTGTGGAGTGTTATTGGACAACCTAAGTAAAATGGTGGGCCTTGGTCGGCTGTTTTCAGTTATTACAGTAACGTAGGGATAGTTGAAATAAAAGGGAAACATTTGGTGCTATTCAGATCCGCAGTAAACGTGTCTTCTATATTGCACTGGGCACAGTTGTGCAACGTTCCAGTTGTGGAGAATAAATGTGACATTTTCAGAGTAGATAACAGTCTCAGCACCTTCCTGCTCAGCTCCCAGACTAGCCATGACGTCTGTGCCAGAGAGAACAAAGCATCGACGCTGACCCCGAAAGAAGTGACTACTGATAAAACATAGACATCTCTGTCTCCATTCACATCTAAAGACATGGCAATTTCCTCTCTCAAATCTGTGTGTGCATTGTGGTGCTTCAAAAGTGAAGGGTAGGGAGTGGCAAGGGGGTGCTCCTGATGCTTCAGAGAACTGGTAGCCTTCACTGTCACTAGAACACAGGGATCACCTGGGACAGGAGTCATGGATCACACCCCACCTCACCCCTCTTCCCTCCTGCTGCAGAGCCAGGATCTTATCACAGCTCACCCAGCAGGTGCCCATCCCTGATCACTGAGCCAATGTAATGCAGCCCTGCGTATTAACCCAGCACATTAACCCTGTGCAACCCTGCTTGGAAGTGTGCCCTAGAGGCCTCAGAACCATCAGCTGGAAGACTGCCTTTAATTTAAGCTCTTAGAGGACTATCAGCATTCAGCTGCATGATCAAAGTATAATAATGAAGCATTTTGGGTAAAGTATCTTGTCATGGCGTCTCTCTCGCTTTCTTTATCTCAGCAGGTCACCAGCTGACTAAGCTATAAAGACAAGAGCAGCATCCGACCCTGATGCCCTGCTGTGTGTAGCAGTGCTTGATTTTTGCAGCTACTACAAGTGTCCTGTACCGATTCCCTAACACAGCATCAGTTCAGTAAAATCATCCCACGGCCATGTTTAATGGGCGTGGGATGATTTTACTGAACTGATGCTGTGTTAGGGAATCGGTACAGGACACTTGTAGTAGCTGCAAAAATCTATTTGCTATTACAGCTCTTATGCAGGCAGCCAGAACTCAACATGGTGGCATTGTGTCAATAAAGATGGAATGTGCACTTTGTTTACACTTGCTGGTAAGATTAAAGCTAAGATAAAAGGGATGGAAAGAGTAATAGCAACGAGGTGGGCTGAAAAGTATAAAAGGAGAGGGTATGAAAGCATGACAGGGGATTTTTACGACAGAGATACAGGAATAGTTTCTACTGTATCTGTTTGGCTCTCATCCTTGGTTTAGAATAATCTCATCACAGCCTGTGTGAAGTGTGCCCTAGCCTATGGGCAGGGGTAAACAGACATTGGCCTTTCATCACAAAACCAATCAATTTGGAAATCAATCTCTTTCCAAAACCAAAATGACCTCACATACAAAATATGGATGTACAGAGGACAAATGTTTGCCTGTTGGGAGAACCAATCAGCAGAAAGAATAATGCAGCACTGTAGAATAATCAGGCTTGTCTAATCCAGTGACCAGGAGTATTGACCTCAACCTGACAGACCACACACTAATCACCTCTGATTGGTAGTGTGGTTCAATGTAAAGCATGCAGTTCAAAACATGTGATTGTGTGTGAGATTTACAATTTAAATCATATTTCACATTTAGAAATAATGTTGCTCATGATCTATGGATTTGACAGGCACCCACTGTAAGTAAGTAGTAGTAATAGTAGGGTACTTACTAATTGCCTTGTGAGATGAGACAGTCACCAAGCAGTTCCTACTTTTTTATTTTGTTTGGAACGTCTCTATGACCAATGACCCTGATGTCTGTGGTCCATTATCTATAGGAAAAGGCTGCTCTACAATCATGTTCCATTTCCCCTCTGACAGCACCTACAAAAATAGAACCTAAAGCAACCCCCTATCTCTCCCGCACCAAAGGGCTCAGAACTCAATAATTATGTTGTTATTGTGTGCAGAATTGTAATGCAAAACATTCAGCTTTTCATGGAGAGGTGTCCACTGTCTTAATTTGCTTAACTACTTTTCAGATATGTTTATCAGACTCAGTATTATGACCATAGAACTATGCTGAACAAAAATATAAATATAACATGCAACAATTTCAAAGATTTTACTGAGTTACAGTTCATAGAAGGAAATCAGTCAATTTAAATAAATTAATAAGGCACTAATCTATGGATTTCACATGACTGGGAAGGGGCCCACCCACATGGGAGCCACGCACAGACAATCAAAATGAGTTTTTCCCCAGAAAAGGGCTTTATTAAAGACAGAAATACTCCTCAGCACTCCTCCATCCCTCCTTTAACAACTTCTCTAAAACGACGTTGGAGGCCGCTTATGGTAGGGAAATGAACATTCAATTCTCATGCAACAGCTCTGTTGGACATTCCTGCAGTCAGCATACCAATTGCACGCTCCCTCAAAACTTGAGACATCTGTGGCATTGTGTTGTGTGACAAAACTGCACATTTTAGAGTTGCCTTTTGTCCCCAGCACAAGGTGCACCTGTGTAATGATCATGCTGTTTAATCAGCTTCTTGATATGCCACACCTGAATATGGAACATTTCTGGGATATTTTATTTCAGCTCATGAAAGCTGGGGCCAACACTTAACATGTTGCGTTCATATTTTTGCTCAGTATAATTTGCAGCTCAGTTTACAGGCGATAGCTAGCTATGTGTGAAACATAGAAACATGACTGGTCTCTACTGACATTGCTTGAGTTGAAGAAGCAAACCCTGTGACAGAGGTAGGAGCACTTAGTGTCGCTGATATGGGATGGTTGTCCTAACCCAGAGCAGGTTCTGTAAGAGGGTTAATAGCCACAATACCGACAAGAAGACACAGCTTTTCCTCTGTAATCTCATCAATGCTACATAATTGTATTTAGTTTTTTAAAGCACCAAGCCGCACCAGATCATGGGGTTTAAACTCCCAGTGCGGAGAGGGGACAGAGGAGAAACAAGAGATACAGAGATGTGGCGCAAGAGAGAGATGGGATCTGTTTACAAGTCAACAGTCATCAGTTCAAAGTGGTAGGACCATTTGTAGTCTTTGTCCGGACAGCTGGATGGACTCAGAAACACATTTGGGATGTCCTTGAAGATCAGAGCATAAATATAAATCATAGATCCCATCACATACACATTCCAACGATAGCTCAACATCAAAGAAAAGAACAGTGGCCAAAACACAATTTTCTGTGCTTGGACCCCACAAACGCTCAACCCTGGTCTTCACAGTGGGTCAACCCTCTTTTTAACCATTAATGGATGCTGGACGCACCCTCTCTTCCATCCGAGGTCCGTTCTAGGTTCCATCCTAATGACTGCTTTCACAAGCCTGTCTGTCAGTGCTCTGTGATTTGTGCCTGTGCCATATCTCAGCTCAGGAGGGCAGATGACAAGCTGATTAGGAGTGGAATTTCCAGGGGCTCAGAGTTGCTATTCCCAGCCTCCATCCTCTAGATTAGACCCTTTCTAGCTGGGGACAGGCTGATGACACCCGGGCTACAGGTGAGACCGTTATATCTCATAACAACAGGGTCAGCTTCGACACAACCTGACCACATAGAGCTGTTGATAACCCACAAAGCTGCCAGGATTGCGTCATTAACTCCCCACCCCATATATACACTTTCTAAACATGGTTGGGGGATTTATTCTAAACATGGTAGGGGCTTTATTTAAAGAACATAAAACTTCCAAGTAAAAAAAAGTGTTGATAGGGGACAGAATGCAGTCGGACGATCAAATAATCAGCATATAGGGTGCATTCGGAAAGTATTCAGACCCCTTGACTTTTCCATATTTTGTTACGTTACAGCCTTATTCTAAAATGTATTACATTGTTTTGTTTTTCCTCATCAAATCTACAAATAATACCCCATAAGGACAAATCAAAAACAGGTTTTTAGAAAATCTTAAAAATGTATTACAGCCGCATATATCGCCCCCAAGTAGACACATCGATGGCCCTGAACGAACTTCATTTGACTCTGTAAACTGGAAACCACATATCCTGAGGCTGCATTTATTGTAGCTGGGTTTTTTAACAAGCTAATCTGAAAACAAGGCTCCCTAAATTTGATCAGCACTTCGATTGCACAACCAGGGCTGGCAAAACCCTAGACCATTGTTATTTTAACTTCCGCAACGCATATAAGGTCCTCACCCGCCCTCCTTTCGGAAAAGCTGACCACGACTACATTTGGTTGCTTCCAGCCTATAGACAGAAACTAAAACAGGAAGCTCCCGCGCTCAGTTCTGTTCAACGCTGGTCCGACCAATCGGATTCCACGCTTCAAGATTGCTTCGATCATGTGGACTGGGATATGTTCCGCATTGCGGCGAACAACAACATTGATGAATATGCTGATTCGGTGAGCGGATTTATTAGCAAGTGCATCGGCGATGTCGTACCAACAGCGTCTATTAAAACATTCCCAAACCAGAAACCGTGGATTGACAGCAGCATTCATGCAAAACTGAAAGCGAGAACCACTGCTTTTAATCAGGGCAAGGTGACCGGAAACATGACCGAATACAAACAGTGTAGCTATTCCCTCCGCAAGGCAATCAAACAACCTAAGCATCAGCATAGAGACAAAGTAGAGTCACAATTCAACGGCTCAGACACGAGAGGTATGTGGCAGTGTCTACAGTCAATCACGGACTATAAAAGGAAAACCAGCCCCGTCGCGGACCAGGATGTCTTGCTCCCAGACAGACTAAACAACTTCTTTGCTCGCTTTGAGGACAACACAGTGGCACTGACGCAGCCCGCTACCAAAACCTGGCTCTGGCAGTGCTCCTCCTGCTCCTCCTTGCACAAAGGCGGAGGTAGCGGTCCTGCTGCTGGGTTGTTGCCCTCCTACGGCCTCCTCCACGTCTCCTGATGTACTGGCCTGTCTCCTGGTAGCGCGTCCATGCTCTGGACACTACGCTGACAGACACAGCAAGCCTTCTTGCCACAGCTCGCATTGATGTGCCATCCTGGATGAGCTGCACTACCTGAGCCACTTGTGTGGGTTGTAGACTCCGTCTCATGCTACCACTAGAGTGAAAGCACTGCCAACATTCAAAAGTGACCAAAACATTAGCCAGGAAGCATAGGAACTGAGAAGTGGTCTGTGGTTACCACCTGCAGAACCAGTCCTTTATTGGGGGTGTCTTGCTAATTGCCTATAATTTCCACCTGTTGTCTATTCCATTTGCACAACAGCATGTGAAATGTATTGTCAATCAGTGTTGCTTCCTAAGTGGACAGTTTGATTTCACAGAAGTGTGATTGACTTGGAGTTACATTGTGTTGTTTAAGTGTTCCCTTTATTGTTTTGAGCAGTGTATAAAGATCCAGTCCACTGGAGGTCCAGTCCATTGGGCTCCCGAGTGGCGCAGCTGTCTAAGGCACTGCATCTCAGTGCTAGAGTCGTCACTAAAGACCCTGGATTGATTCCAGGCTGGAACACAACTGGCTGTGATTGGGAGTCCTGTATGACGACGCACAATTGGCCCAGTATCGTTAGGGTTTGGCCTGGGTAGGCCGTCACTGTAAATAAGAATTTGTTCTTAACTGACTTGCCTAGTTAAATAAAGGTAATATTAACATTTGAGTTCCCTTACACTTCAGTGTTGTGATGCAAAATGCATAGCGCAAATAATTTAAAAAAAGGTACGGACGATATTATTCATTCAAATCAGTTTTGGAGATAAGGTACTCATAGCTAACTTTGAAAAGGATTATGATAAAGTACGACTGGAATTTATTGTATTGTAATTGTTCACTCAAAAATAAAACTTATACATTACTGTGAAATG
The DNA here is from genome assembly GCF_018296145.1 of Oncorhynchus tshawytscha. Lineage (NCBI taxonomy): Eukaryota > Metazoa > Chordata > Actinopteri > Salmoniformes > Salmonidae > Oncorhynchus > Oncorhynchus tshawytscha. The sequence goes on along the minus strand of NC_056439.1, from coordinate 29,398,656 downwards.
TACCTATAAAATGGTCTGACAGTAGACATAATCCGTATTCATATCCCTAAAGAAATGATATCACTGCAATACATTAAGAGAAAGTTACCAAAAATAAGACCTTGCTACCATGGAAAGGAAAATACCTGTCTATTTATGGGAGAAATTCTTTAGTTATATCCCAGTTGACACATTTGCTTATGACCCTGCCTACACCTAACTTGTTATTTATACCATTTTATTTGGAAATGCAAGCCATAGAAAATAAAAACAAGTTGATTTATATAATATGAATTTGAAGGGCAGAAATTATTAAATATTAAAGCATTAGACCTCTCACTAAAGCCTACAAATATTATGGTTAAACTCAAATATACTAACTGATAAAAAAAATATATATAATCTTTGAAAATCATATAAATATGACTGGATATGGAAATGTCTGCTCTATCCAAAACTACAACCACTTAATTGGAGCATTACCGCAAAAATGGAAGAGGCAACTGGAAGGGGGAGAAAGTAAGGAACTTGTCTGTCGGCCCTGCATTAAAGACCTAAATTAAGTCAAGAGAATTGTGATAAATTAAGAAGTATACGAGTTTCATTTAAGGACCAAAACATATACAGCTGTGCCATACAGCTTGCAAAATAGCTGTGAAGAGATTTGATGTACCGATTCCATGGCACATGGTTTATGAACTGATACAATGACACTTGATTCAAAACCGTCCCAGCTCTGCAGATGTTGCTGCAAAGAGAGAATAATTTGATCATTTGTTTTGGTACTGTCCATATGTAGGTTGTTTTTAGTTACAGGTTCTGGAATGGCTGAAGAATTGAAACATTTACCTGGAGCCAACTCTGCAAATAGCACTGCTGAGTGATTTGAAAAGTCCTAGTCAATCAAGCAATAATACTCTTAGCAAAAATGTTCATCTTTAATTTACAATCTGTTGAAACTATGAGAACAGAAAGGTTCAGAAGTTTTGTGAAACATCACAGCTGAAACATATGGCAAATACAAATCAAAACTACATGGTCTTCAGAGATACATTGGGTTGAGGGTAGTTGAAGGATGGGACTAAAAACAAAAGATATATATTACATTAGTTATGTCTAAGCTGGAAATAGAAGCCTAAGTGTCGTTGTCCATTAGTTTACTCCAATTTGAATAGGGGTGGTAGGGTTAGGGGAAAATAAGTGTTAAACCCACTGATATTTTTTTAATTTTTTTTATTAGCAGACCTGTACACAAACTCATTGGTCATGTGTGATGAGTACAGACAATGTACAAAATCATTGGGCAGAGGTTTTCCTTTGTGTAATAGTCTGTTTCTTCTACAGTAAAATGGTTTACAGTCCCTCACACAGAGGAAGAGAGGGAAGTAGAGCACATCTGCACCTCCTCCTCCCAGCCTGAATGGCTGCCATTCCTCTGCCTGTTTTGGTCTGGAGCCACAGCTCTGTCCAGTAATGAAGATAATAGCACACCATAAGTTAAAGAAAACATATCACAGTACAACTAAGGCAGTAGAAAGGATAGTAAGGTGCTTACTCCGCAGAGGGTGATGCTGTAACGAGGCTGAGACAAAACACCATCTCCCAAACACAAAACAAATATGTTTAGAAACAAACTGGGTAGTAATGGGAGATTGTAACCATCAATTGGAAATAAGGTAGTATTACTTCAATCCTGAATGATGCAAGAAGATATCGGTGGCATGATAAGAGTGATTGTACATAACAGACTAAGAGCATATCTCAGACAGCGCTCCACAGCCCTGTGTAGAGACTCTCAGCTGCCTATTAATAAAATCCCATTTAGCTTTCTCTTCCCTCCGTGAGAGTGTTTGAGTATGTGTGGGTACGTGTGTATGCACACATTCATCAAAGGCCACAGAAGACTAAAACAGCAGCAATTTCTCAATCACGTCTCTCCCGAAGAGGATGTCGACTGTGAAATGTAGAGTTTTAGCTGAGCAGGGGAGAGGAAGGGAAATACAGGAAATCAGTCTGTGAACAGAGGTTTTCCACCCAGGTCAAGTTAGGACTCAAGTCACCAGCAATGTATTTAGATCTTGGAGTTCTCCTGACATAGCCTCCTAGACCAACGGTATCTACAACCTCCAGCAGTCAGTCCTCTACACCCGGGGTTTGGTGGCAAAGGTGAAGTAGCCTGTGTGCCCTGCCATCTCCCTGGGGGGCAAAGTTGTCTTAGAGAACAGAGGTCCCCGGGTGTCGGTGGGGATCTCCAGGGGCCGGTCAGTACCAAAGGCTGGTAGGGGGAGCATGACGGTGCGCACGTCATGCACCTTCAGCAGAACCTCCAGAGTGCTGATGGCCTCGAAACCATCATCAGCCAGCGCCTCACACGTCTTCTGCACCTGCTCAATAAATGGGGAGGAGCACACACACACACGTCCCCCTGCAGAGGGAGAGAGAGAATGAGACAGGGGGATTACAGGATGGAGACAAAGGGTAAATCAAACAAAAGGGAGTCAATTATTCTGTTTGAATCTCACACACTTTGCTTCTAGGCAATTTCTATGTAAACGTCCTGAGTTTCTATGTAAACGTCATCCCTAATGGAGAATCCTCTAGCTATGTTTAAGATTATTTTTCAACGCCGATAAATTATTAAATTTGTAATAATGACAATTATAACAATACTGAATGAACACTTATTTTAAGTTAATATAATACATCAATAAAATCAATTTAGCCTCAAATAAATAATGAAACATGTTCAATTTGGTTAAAAAAAAAAGCAAAAACAAAGTGTTGGAGAAGAAAGTAAAAGTGCAATATGTGCCATGTAAAAAAGCTAACGTTTAAGTTCTTTGCTCAGAACACGAGAACATATAAAAGCTGGTGGTTCCTTTTAACATGGGTCTTCAATATTCCCAGGTAACAAGTTTTAGGTTGTAGTTATTATAGGAAATATAGGACTCTCTCTATATGATTTGTATTTCATATACCTTTGACTATTGGATGTTCTTATAGGCACTTTAGCATTGCCAGTGTAACAGTATAGCTTCCGTCCCTCTCCTCGCTCCTGCCTGGGCTCGAACCAGGAACACATCGACAACAGCCACCTTCGAAGCAGCGTTACCCATGCAAAGCAAGGGGAACAACTACTCCAAGTCTCAGAGCGAGTGACTTCTGAAACGCTATTAGCGCACACCCCGCTAACTAGCTAGCCATTTCACATCATTTACACCAGCCTAATCTCAGGAGTTGATAGGCTTGAAGTCATAAACAGCGCAATGCTTGAAGCATTGTAAAGAGCTGCTTGCAAAAAGCACTAAAGTGCTGTTTGAATGAATGCTTACGAGCCTGCTGGTGTATACCATCGCTCAGTCAAACTGCTGTATCAAATCATAGACTTAATTATAACACAGAAATATGAGCCTTAGGTCATTAATATGGTCGAATCCGGAAACTATCATCTCGAAAACAAACCGTTTATTCTTTCAGTGAAATACGGAACAGTTCCGTATTTTATCTAACAGGTGGTACCCATAAATCTAAATATTCCTGGTACATTGCACAACCTTCAATGTTGTCATAATTAAGTAAAATTCTGGCAAATTAATTTGCAACGAGCCAGGCAGCCCAAACTGTTGCATATACCCTGACTCTGCGTGCAATGAACGCAAGAGAAGTGACCATTTCACCTGGTTAATAATTACCTGCTAACTTGAATTTCTTTTAGCTAAATACGCAGGTTTAAAAAAAGATCTGTGTATTGATTTTAAGGCATTGATGTTTACAGTCGTGCAACAATTGTGCTTTTTTCGCAAATGCGCTTTTGTTAAATCATCCCCCGTTTGGCAAAGTTGGCTGTCTTTAAGAAATAGTCTCCACACAGTGAGCCAGGCGGCCCAAACTGCTGCATATACCCTGACTCTGTTGCAAGAGAAGAGACACAATTTTCCTCGTTAAAAGAAATTCAGGTTAGCAGGCAATATTAACTAAATATGCAGGTTTAAAAATATATACACTTGTGTATTGATTTGAAGCCAAGTGTTAAATGCTGAGCTGTAATTGATGAACAGCATTCGTACATAGGTATTCCTCTTGTCCAGATGGGTCAGGGCAGTGTGACAGCGCTGTCTGTGGACCTATTGGGGCGGTAAGCAAATTGGAGTGGGTCTAGGGTGTCAGGTAGGGTGGATGTGATATGATCCTTGACTCGTCTCTCAAAGCACTTCATGATGACGGAAGTGAGTGCTACGGGGCAATAGTCGTTTAGCTCAGTTACCTTAGCTTTCTTGGGAACAGGAACAATGGTGGCCCGCTTGAAGCATGTGGGAACAGCAGACTGGGATAGGGATTGATTGAATAGGTCCGTAAACACCAGCCAGCAGTCTGCACATTCTCTGATGACGCGGGTAGGGATGCCGTCTGGGCTGGCAGCCTTGCGAGGTTTAACACGTTTAAATGTTTTGCTTCCGTTGGCTGCGGTGAAGGAGAGCCCGCAGGTTTTGGTAGTGGGCCATGTCAGTGGCACCCTATTGTGCTCAAAGCGAGCAAAGAAGTTGTTTAGTTTGTCTGGGAGCAAGTCATGGGCGTCCGCGACGAGGCTGGTTTTCTTTTTGTAATCCGTGATTGACTGTAGACCCTGCCACATACGGCTCGTGTCAGAGTTGTTAAATTGCGACTCTACTTTGGCTCTACACTGACGCTTAGCTAGATTGATAGCCTTGGAGGGAATAGCTACACTGTTTGTATTCAGTCATGTTTCCGTTCGTCTTGCCATGATTAAAAGCAGTGGTACGCGCTTTCAGTTTTGCGCGAATGCTGCTATCAATCCATGGTTTCTGGTTGGGGAAGGCTTTAGTCTCTATTGGTACAACATTACCGATGCATTTGCTAATAAACTCGCTCACCGAATCTGCGTGTACATCAATGTGGTTGTCTGAGGTTATCCAGAACATGTCCCAGTAAACGTGATCGACACAATCTTGAAATGTGGAATCAGACTGTTCAGACCAGCGTTGAACAGACCTGAGCACGGGCGTTTCCGGTTTTAGTTTCTGTCTATAGGCTGGGAGCAACAAAATGGAGTTGTGGTCAGATTTGCCAAAAGGAGGGCAAGCTTTGTATGCGTAACAGAAGTTAGAGTAGCAATGTTCCAGAATTTTGCCAGCCCGGGTCGTGCATTTGATATGCTGATAAAATTTAGGAAGCCTTGTTTTCAGATTAGCCTTGATAAAATCCCCAGCTACAATAAATGCAGCCTCAGGATATGTGGTTTCCAGTTTACATAGAGTCCAATGAAGTTCTTTCAGGGCCGGCGAGGTGTCTGCGTGGGGGGGGGATATACACGGCTGTGATTATACTGAAGTATAATTACCAAGCATTTCATAAGTGTCAAAGGCTTTTGACAATTACATGAAGTTGATGCAAAGAATCAATATTTGCAGTGTTGACCCTTCTTTTTCAAGACCTCTGCAATCCGACCTGGCATGCTGTCAATTAACTTCTGGGCCACATCCTGACTGATGGCAACCCATTCTTGCAAAAATCAATGCTTGGGAGTTTGTCAGAATTTGTGGGTTTTTGTTTGTCCACCCACCTCTTGAGGATTGACCACAAGTTCCCAATGGGATTAAGGTCTGGAGAGTTTCCTGGCCATGGACCCAAAATATCAAGGTTTTGTTCCCCGAGCCACTTAGTTATCACGTTTGCCTTAAGGCAAGGTGCTCCATCATGCTGGAAAAGGCATTGTTCGTCACCAAACTGTTCCTGGATGGTTGGGAGAAGTTGCTCTCGGAGGATGTGTTGGTACCATTCTTTATTCATGGCTGTGTTCTTATGCAAAATTGTGAGTGAGCACACTCCCTTGGCTGAGAAGCAACCCCACAAATGGTCTCAGGATGCTTTACCGTTGGCATGACACAGGACTGATGGTAGCTCTTACGTCTTCTACGGAGAAGATTTTTTCCGGATGCCACAAACAATCGGAAAGGGGATTCAGAGAAAATGACTTTACCCCAGTCCTCAGCAGTCCAATCCCTGTACCTTTTGCAGAATATCAGTCTGTCCCGGATATTTTTCCTGGAGAGAAGTGGCTTCTTTGCTGCCCTTCTTGACACCAGGCCATCCTCCAAAAGTCTTCGCCTCATGTGCGTGCAGATGCACTCACACCTGCCTGCGGTCATTCCTCAGCAAGCTCTGTACTGGTGGGGCCCCGGTCCCGCATCTGAAGCAACTTTAGGAGACGGTCCTGGCGCTTGCTGGACTTTCTTGGGTGCCCTGGGTGCTCTCCTTGAAGTTCTTGATGATCCGATAAATGGTTGATTTAGGTGCAATCTTACTGGCAGCAATATCCTTGCCTGTGAAGCCCCTTTTGTGCAAAGCAATGATGACGGAACGTGTTTCCTTGCAGGTAATCATGGTTGACAGAGGAAGAACAATGATTCCAAGCACCACCCTCCTTTTGAAGCTTCCAGTCTGTTATTCGAACTCAATCAGCATGACAGAGTTATCTCCTGCCTTCTCCTCGTCAACACTCACACCTGTGTTAACGAGAGAATCACTGATATGCTGGTCCTTTTGTGGCAGACCTGAAATGCAGTGGAAATGTTTTTTTTTTTTTGTGGATTCAGTTGATTTGAATGGCAAAGAGGGACTTTGCAATTAATTGCAATTCATCTGATCACTCTTCATAACATTCTGGAGTATATGCAAATTGCCATCATATAAACTGAGGTAGCAGACTGAAAATGTATATTTGTGTCACTCTCAAAACCTTTGGCCACGACTGTATATACCGTCTACTGCATCTTGCCTATGCCATTCGGCCATCGCTCATCCATATATTTATATGTACATATTAATTCCTTTACACTTGTATGTATAAGGTAGTTGTGAAATTGTTAGATATTACTGCACGGACGGAACTAGAAACAGAAGCATTTCGCTACACTCACATTAACAGCAACCATCATTGATTGAGAGAAGCAGAAGAGGTGGAGCTAGTGGTGATCAGGCTGTCAACAACACTGATCCAAGGAGTGTGTGAAAGCTACTGTTCAAGGTATTTGACAACTAGTCAAAATATATCACGGGCCAGGTCAGCCGTGCATACTGACACTGCATAGAGAGGTCAGTAACAAACAAGGTTGGGCCAATTGTCTCATCTTCAAGTAGGGACATTGTGTGTGTTGTGTGGCCAGGTCTAAATCAGGTTAAGAGGGTTGTGTAGGGACAGATTGAGTGAAAGGGGTTGGAGCAGAACAAATGCAGTGGGAGAGAGAGGGACAGGTCTGCCACTCATGAGCAGTGGTGTAAAGTACTTAAGTAAAACATAGTTGGAGGTAATATGTACTTTAAAATGTATTTTTTTGACTACTTTAACTTCACTACTTTCCTTAACAAAATATTGTACTTTTTACTCTACATTTTCATTGCCACCCAAAAGTACTCGTTACAATTTGAATGCTTAGCAGGACAGGGGGGGGAAAAAAAGTCAAATTCACACACCTAGTCATCCCTCCTGCCTCTGATCTGGCAGACTCACTAAACCGACATGCTTTATTTGTAAATGATGTCTCAGTGTGAAGCCATCTTTCAGTAAATGTAAAAAACAAGAAAATGGTACCATATGGTTTGCTTAATAAGGAATTTTAAATGATTTATACTCAAGTACATTTTAGCAATTCTATTTACTTTTGATACTTAAGTATATTTTCAACCAAATACTTTTATTCAAATAGAACTTTACTGGGTGACTTTTACTTGAGTCATTTTCTGTTAAGGTATCTTTACTTTTACTCAAGTATGACAGTTGGGTACTTTTTCCACCACTGCTCATGAGTTTAGTTTACCAGGATCACAGCAGATCCACTTAACCCAGGATCATCTCCTCCTCTGGCCAAAACCTGGACGTGCAACACTCAGGCTCCAGGGAGAAGAATGTGTGTGTGTGTGTGTGTTTCTATGGTGACAAGGAAGCAGTGACAGGACCAGTGTTGAACTTCACAGAACTGAAAGAGCCGAGGCAGAACGTGTGTACGAATACATGAGTAGAATCAAACACACAAGACTATGCATGCGTTTCCACTGAGATAATGCATCCAGAGAAAGCCTACACACATCATTAACTAACATCCAAGAATGTGTGCAAAATGCAAAGGATTTCCCTCTAAATACAAGCCCCACAGCAGGGTATGAGAGCAGCTTGCCAAGATATCTTCATTAACCTGGAGAGACTGAGTAAAGCATGCAGCCTAAATCACACGCCTATTACAGAAGCCTAGGTCTCACTGTGAGAAGACTTGATTTTAGATTTAACAGTGTAGGAACAGTGAGGTGGCTTTTTTGCCTTACAAATAAAACAAGCAACACAAGCAGACATTTACTATTAAGTGCCACACACACACACACACACACACACACACACACAGTAGAAGAAAAGTAATATATTAGACAAGCACTCACAAAAAAAAAACTGTCTAATCTTGGAAATGTGGGATCTCTTAGATAGCGGACGTTCCATTGACAAACAAGAGCAGCCTTTCTCCTGCTAGACAGCTCTAAAGACATCCCCCATTGGCCCCATGTCTCCTGGAAGAGGGGAGGGGGGGGGTCTGTGCCAGGATACAGGGTCTTCGGAGCACAGCTTCTCTAAATAAAAAGGGGCAGGCCACTGGCCAATTTTTTTTAAAGAATTACAGTGAGAAAAAAAGAAATTCTTCACATTCTGCCCCTTACCCTGGTTCTCAGATAGCATGACCAAATTTAAAGCAGGGGAAAGGAAAACACACTTTTATTATTAGTGGTTATACAAGCTCTGTGCAGGAGCATGTGAAGCTCACAGGGGCAGTATAATTGACTGGTCAACTGCTGGACACCCTCGGCTGAAGCACAGAGACACAGCTCCATAGTGTTCAGTCCTCTAGAGTGAATGAGAGCGAGATGGGGAACTGGGGATACCTAGTCAGTTATACAACTGAATGCATTCAACTGAAATGTGTCTTCCACATTTAACCCAACCCTTTTGAATGAAAGAGGTGCAGGGGGCTGCCTTAAATCGACATCAACGGCACCCGGGGAAAAGGCAGAAGGACATATTTTTACCTTGTCAGCTCAGGGATTCGATCCAGCAACCTTTTGGTTACAGGCCTAATGCTCCTACCCGTCAGGCTACCGGCCAGACTCAAGTCTCTAAGACTGGAACAGAGGGAAATAAATTGTGCCTTGCCTAAAGGAGACTCATGCAACCTCTCCCTACAGCACATAACCCTGTATGGTCATGGGACTAATTCTATATCCAGATATCTGGCTGTGTGTGTAAGGGGGAGTCAGATAGCTAAAGAGGAATATGCAGAAGTGAAACCATAAAAGGGAGGAGTGAAACAACTACTGCAGGAGAAAATGTAGGAAAGGGTGCTGGAGTCTTTGCATTGTTGCTAGTCCATGTGCCACATTCCATTTCTTATGGAGGCTTCCGTTTAATAAGATGATCAGTTCATGGGCCTCAGGATTATAAAAATCAACTCAATCTTTTACAAAGCAGTTCATAAACCAGTGATCCAAAGTAAGTAACTGTACTAAGCTAGGGTTATGTGAATAATAGCCCTGATGCATTCTATGCATGTCCCACCTTTAGCCCACGAACACACACGCTCGCAGAGACTGACCACCCAACTAAGCCACAAACTTGCCCCCACTGCACCATGGGCGTGGTCTGCACGGAGAACACTGCATGCACTTTAATCAGGTCACTTTATTCTGTGTCCGTGTGACATGGAAGAAACAAACAGGGAGGAACCCATGCGAGCCAAGGACCCATTTAATAAGCACTCTGCAGACCCAGATCAAAATACAATATGGAAGAGTGCACTACACCGCCAGGGAACAAAGGCTTGCTGGGATTTCAGAGTGGACAGGCCAAAGTCATGTTATTGGGACCATGTTTTTGGCTTTCTCCACACACAACCTCGTGTCTTACCCTGCCTCCTCATGGCAATCTTGGCATGTTGGACGGCCTCCCAGGGAGAGGGGATATCACCCTCCTTGCAGATGTCCTGGTTACGGACGGTAGCCTACGCGGTGCTCCCTGAACTCCTCCGCCACCTTCTCAGCATGCTGCTGGTGGAACTCCAGTGTGCAGGTGGCCTGTGGGCGCAGGATGGCGTGGGACAGAGACCTGCTGCCCATACCTACAACCACAACAAAACAAACAGGGAATGGGTTAAGAAAGGGTATGCGACGAGTGGCAGTGTCATAGATGGCTGGCATTTTCACAACGAGAAATGTCAAAAACAGATCAATACCATTTTCATGTCATATTCCATAAACGTGTCTGATGTACAGTACATAGAGTTTGTGTAGTTGTGCAAACATCAAAATAGTAATCAAATATTGGACTGTACATCATACTATATGACCACAACAATACTTGCTGTTGTCTGATTGCGTCTGAAGCGATCTTGTGACACGTGGTTAGTGCAGGGGGACATGGTGATGGGCTACAGTGACCCTTTCTCCTCCCATTGCATCACTGCTGCTTTTGTTCTCATGGCAACAATGGGTGCAATGTTTACCCCACAGCGGCACATTGACTTGCTAAACGCCACGTCGTTTGACCGACCGGATGACTGACGTCAGAGCCAGGGGCACAGACAAGTGCCTGGTAACTACTTACTGCATGTAATCTGATGCTGTGTGTGGGTAGTGTTATTGCATGGTAAGCCATTTCCCAGGCTTTGTAGTTTACTCCCCAATTTCATTCACAACTCTGCTCCAGTGTGTGTGATGTTCTACTATGACAATCCTTAAGCACTATGGGGATAGCTTCAAATCGCAAGTATGCAAAACATCCAGTCACCTTCCATGGTAATATCAAGCAGGAACATTCCCTCAGGGTACACGAAGGCCTAAGCATGGAGTACACTGAGGACACATTACTTACATATTCCACTGTAAAAAAAAAAGTATCAAATAATCACACACACTACCGGTCAAAAGTTTTTGGACACCTAATCATTCAGGAGTTACTTTCTTTTTATATCCCAGGACAAATGAGTTAGCTAGCTAAATTGCCATGAATGTTTAATGCTTTTCGACAGCGCTCCCAGTCTAGTCAGCATGTAATCCCGGCAGCAGGATGGAGCCTGGTCAGCGGGCAGCAGAGGGAAGAAATTGAACATGAGAGGCAGCAGAACATAACAGGAGACCTTGTGCTTGTGCTAGCCTGCTGAACTTCAGTGCAATCTAGCCACAAGGTGACTCCTCTAGTGACTGAATTCTCCCTACAACACATGGTGCACACAGAACAGGCAACTGATAATCACCTATCACTGCCTGTTTACATTGCTCAGTCCCAAAGTCGCTCAAGACAAAATAAGTCAACCCTGATATTAATAAGTGCTTATCAGCAGATAGGCTCATTGCAACACTGCAGGAAATGTTGCGGCTCCCCATTATGCCAGGGAGGGCGAGTGGAGGATGAGCAAACAGTTTGTTCATAGATACGCCGTTGAGTCGGCACACACATTTACCGATGTTCCATCAATAACCTGCCCGACTGGGAAGGAACAGAACAGCAGTAAAGCATGATGAAGCACTGCAGCAAGAGCAGCCGTCTGCCTCCAGACACATACACACGGCCAAGGCTGCAGCAGCCATCCATTAACCACCCACACACAATCATTTTTCTTCTGAAATTAATTCAACCGGTGGACACTCCTTACCGGGGGAGATTTCTAGATGGTACTACTGTGGTGTTCCATCTCACGTCTAGTTCAGATCATTCTCATGACTGACCGCTTTACTGAATTTGTCAAGAGAGAAAGCTGAAGTAGAATTTGATACCTGTGGGCACTCGAAGTCTAAGAAATGGGATATAAAACTCCACACGGTGTGTCCCAGTGAAAACAGACATCAACGGCTTTCTTCAAAGGTAGATAATCATGACAACTTGACATGCATCATCAAAAGCCAAGTGTGATGTTGTCCCCGCCACTTAGCTCGAGTGAGAGCTTTCACTAACTGGCCCCTCTGTTACAAGAATCATTGGTGTCAAATTTAGCCTTTTGTTGTTGAGTGCGTGGTTTCCCACTAGTCTATGACACATTCCTCCTCCAGGTCCCCTCTCTGTGACCCTCTCCTACATGGACATGAAACATGCAATCCATACTGTATGTCATATGCTAAGCAGTTATTCTGTGAAACGGTGACATTTGGGAAAGTTTCAAATTATTCATGTCCTCCGATAAAGTAGCTTACACAAAGTTGGAAATCAGCAGGTTTTGTCCCTCTCACCAGTTTCACAAACGACAGAGCCAGGCTTGAGCTCCAGCATCATGATAATGTTGGCAATGTCTATTGTGTAGGGGCAGGTTGAGGGTCCACAGCTCAGGGGTGGGGTGCATCACATAGATCAAGAGACCATTGTGCCAAAGCGCTGGCCTAGGTCCTTGGAGTAGCAAATGACTCCATATCGTGTCTGTGTTTGGGAACCCTGCTGCACCTTGACTGGCATCATAAGTCATAACCCAGGAAGATAATGGCAACATCACCCTCCTGGATAAACTCTGAATACTCTACAAAACTCATGTCTTCTATCACAGGGGGGAACCAAGGTAAAGAGTTCCAGATGTTATCACCACAAAGACTATCAAAAAGAGTGGAAACTAGTGAACATTTCCCCCCATGACAAACATAACACTATTCACAAATGCATAAAAATACAAGCTTGTACAATGTATTGGGCGACATAGCGGTGTTAAGCTAAACATTAGTTGTCTCCTGTAGTTAGGTGGTCTGGACATCAAAATCCCTCCAAAATGAGTTTGTTTATTTTCATACTCAGAACAGTTGCACGTGCGAGTTGTATATTTTGTTTTAAAAACAAGTATCATTTAAATCTAAACGACCGTTGTTTATTTTCGAATTAGAACAGTGGAGAAACTTTACTTCAGTTATTTGACTGCCTCCACCTAAGAACAGCCACAACCATGGAGAAAATGTAAGTGAAAAACAGTTTGTTCATATTAAAAGTACATACCTAGCGAAGACATTAGTAAATTAACAAATCTAGTTAAATGCAATTTAGCAACCTTTCATCGTTAGCTAGCTTGGTTCGACAACAAATGTAATATTGCTTTTCCAAGTACACTATTCGGCAACTTCACTGTGCAAAACTTCTCAATGTTATGGGGGGAGCAATCAAGACGCCATTCATTAGTTAGCTAGCTAGATAACATTAGCTAAAGTCAGGCAATGAACAGTCACGGCAACGAACGTGTTAGCAAACTTTGACCCGCCATAAACGTAGCTACTTGGAACTAACTCTAGTAACGTTACTGTATAAAAGCGAAGTAAAGATCATATTCGAAGTGATTTATATGTCGAAAGGTTAATGATTCAGCCTTGTTAGCTAACTTACTTGCTGTTCACATGCTCTCGCAGATCGCACATGTGGATTTGTTAGATACCACTGAGACTGACCAGACGAGACTTCGGTTCATTCGCAGTAATCCACTGAATCGTGCAATGAATGAGGCAGTTCAGGTGGTATATACATCTGCGAAAAGGCGCACACGCGGTGCTTTTTAAATGCTCTTCAACAGCTGCGCTGTGCAGGCTCAAGTTGATGACGTTTAGGATTTCGTAAAATGGCAGAACAAGCAATTTAGTGAATCATAATTGACTTTCAGCCTTTTTCACGACAGCCCTATATTTGTTAATGAATCCCTAGGAATTGCAAACAGTTTGAGCAAATAATAGTTAGGTCTATTTACATGCGCCAAAGAAGGTCAGTTCATAGCTTTTGGGACAACATCTGTGTATTGAGTGGACTGACACCACTCAGGGAGTCCAACCAACACACTGACTCTCGATGTTGTGTCCCAAAGCTAGTCAGTTCATATAATTTTACATGGGATAAAAACAGAGAATCATTGAGGCCACTAGGGGGAAAAATGCAGTTTTAGCAGGGGCAGCGCCAGGGCCAGATTAAGAAAGCATTAAACAGATATATTACATTTACATAAGTATTCAGACCCTTTACTCAGTACTTTGTTGAAGCACCTTTGGCAGCGATTACAGCATTGAGTCTTCATGGGTATGACGCTACAAGCTTGGCACACCCGTATTTGGGGATTTTCTCCCATTCTTCACTGCAGATCCTCAAGCTCTGTCGGGTTGGATGGGGAGCGTCACTGCACAGCTATTTTCAGGTCTCTCCAGAGATGTTCGATCGGGTTCAAGTCCGGACTCTGGCTGGGCCACTCAAGGACATTCAGAGACTTGTCCCGAAGCCACTCCTGCGTTGTCTTGGCAGTGTGCTTAGGGTTGTTCTCCTGTTGGAAGGTCCTGAGCACTCTGGTGCAGGTTTTCATCAAGGATCTCTCTGTACTTCGCTCTGTTAATCATTTCCTCAATCCTGACTAGTCTCCCAGTCCCTTCCTCTGAAAAACATCCCCACAGCATGATGCTGCTACCATCATGCTTCACCGTAGGGATGGTGCCAGGTTTCCTCCAGATGTGACGCTTGGCAAACTCCAAGCAGGCTGTCATGTGCCTTTTACTGTGGAGTGGCTTCCGTCTGGCCACTCTACCATAAAAGCCTGATTGGTAGAGTGCTGCAGAGATGGTTGTCCTTCTGGAAGGTTCTCGATGGTCAGAGTGACCATCAGATTCTTGATCACCTCCCTGACCAAGGCCTTTCTCCCCTGACTGCTCAGTTTGGCCAGGCAGCTAGCACAAGAAAGTGTCTTGGTGGTTCGAAACTTCTTCCATTTAAGAATGATGGAGGCCACTGTGTTCTTGGGGACCTTCAATGCTGCAGAAATGTTTTGGTACCCTTCCCCAGATCTGTGCCTCAACACAATCCTGTCTTGGTGCTCTACAGACAATTCCTTTGACCTCATGGCTTGGTTTTTGCTCTGACATGCACTGTCAACTGTGGGACCTTATATAGACAGGTGTGTGCCTTTCCATGTCGAATCAATTCAATTTACCACAGGTGGACTCCAATCAAGTTGTAGAAACATCTCAAGGATGATCAATGGAAACAGGATGCACCTGAGCTCAATTTCAAGTCTCATAACAAAGGGTCTGAATACTTATGTAAATAAGGTATCTGTTTTTTTGTTTCAATACATTTAAAAAAAATTCTAAAGCTTGTTTTTGCTGTGTCATTATGGGGTATTGTGTGTAGATTGCTGAGGATTTAAACATGTAAAATGTATTTTAGATTAAGACTGTAACGTAACAAAATATGGGAAAAGTCAAGGGGTCTGAATACTTTCCGAATGCACTGTATATTATTATGCAGTAAAAACTTTTTTTTCTTCAATAATCAGTTACCCAATCAAGGCAGGGCCAGTTACCCAATCATGGCAGGCCTCCTCCCCCCCATCTGAAGATTAGCAGAGCGGCAGCAGCAGGCTGTCTAAACTCATTGTGAGTGGGCTCCTGAATCTTCCTGTGGTTGGCAGTTGCTGTAAAAAGATATATATATATATATATATATATATATATATATATATATATATATATATATATATATATATATATATATATACACATTACATATAATATATACTGTATATATATGATATATATATGATATATATATACACACATATACACATATATACACACACATATATACACACATATATATATTACATATAATATATACTGTATATATAATATATATACACATATATATATACACATATATACTCACACATATATATATATATATATATGCAAATATATACACACATATATATATATTACATATAATATAATGTATATATTATATATATACATATATATTTATAGTACATATAATATATATATTACATATAATATATACTATATATAATATATACACACACACATATATATATACATACACATATATATATATATATATATATATATATACACAAATATATATACACACATATATATATTACATATAATATATACTGTATATATAATATACATACATATATATATATATATATATATATATATATATATACACACACATATAGATACACACACATATATATACACATATTTACACATATATATTACATATAATATAAATACACATATATATATACACACATATACACATATATATTTCTGTATATACATACATATTACTGTATACATTTCCTTTATTTTATTTTAGCTGCCTCTTGGGCCCTTCAGCCCCGGTAAGTCCCTGCATTAACCTGGCCTTGGGCAGTGCCATTGAGAGCTTCCACCATGCTTATTAATTTCAAAGTAGTCAACTGGGTGGGGATTCATATGGGTTGTAACCTCAATGGCACTGCCCATGCTGTCACAGACGCTCTCATGCCATAGATATGAAGATAAGCCCTCTATTTTTAAAAATCACATTTTTACATTGTTATATCATATGTATAACCGTAAAAGGTCCAATGCAGCCATTTTTTTTATCTCAATATTAAATCATTTCTGGATAACAATGGTCAAAAAGAAGAAGAAAAAATGTCTTCTTAGCAAAGAGCAATTCCTCAAGCAAGAATTTCACTAGGACTGTCTGGGAGTGGTCTGAGTGGGGAGGGGCTAGCTGTTACTGGTAGAGAGGTTTGGAACTCTCTTTCTTATTGGTCCCTTAACTCATTTACCGCCTGGTGATGTCATCTCACCAAAAACAGGCTGAAATTTCAGGTGGTCGTTTCAAACAGCTCTTACACTAAAAGGGCATTATCATCATTTTCACACTTTCACATTATCCCAACCTCATAGTATGGAAATATATATTTAAACAGAGGAAAATCACAATTTTGACTGCACTGGGCCTTTAAACCTCTTAGATGTAAAGTACCCTGTTTTGGGGACCTGCGTGGTCCAGGTACCGGTTCCGACTGACATTTTTCGCTTATAAATCGTTATGTGGACACCATAGATTGAGCAGTAGCCCTGATTCTCATGGACACATGTCTCTTCTGCCTGTATGAAGCAAGATGTGAAATCTGACACCACTTGAAGCTGGGATGTCCCTCCTACAATTTAATTCACTCTTCCGACTGTCCATCAACTCCTGGCTGAACCCTAGGTCACAGCCACTAACAATGCATATGTCTGGAATCCTTACATCGTAATGAGATGTTCACAGCGATGGGGGCAGACGTTTTGATCAAGAGAGACCTTCAGAAGATATGCACATTTTCTCTAACAGTAAATAGACTAATGTATTTTACAGTTATAAGGAAGGTTAAATCTTATAGTTAGTTATTTTAGAAATTGATTATACTATATTTAGACAAAATATAATTCATTTAAAGTCTTATTCATACAGTTTTGTTGAATAGGAAATACATCATATAAAATATTTCATATTTTTATCATATTTGTACTGTGTACCTGAGTTTGTGTCCTCAAAAGTGACTACACCTCAGCAATGTATAAAAAAAAAAGTCAACCTTTCTTGGAGTATGCACATTACTTTTGGGGATTAAGTAGATTACATTTTCGATTACATGTAGTTACATATAAAAGGTTTCAAGAGAAAAGTGTGAAGGCGAAGGTAAGGGAACATCTAAAAACTGCAATCCGGTATAGTACCAGTAGGTATTAGATGGAGCTTCCTGGCCCCACCCACCTGTGGGTAAAACAATCTGTGGTTACCTAGGTAACTAAATTAGCTCACAGCAAAAACTTTCAAATGCAGTTTTCTTTTTGTTTGCTTGTTTTAACCAATTACAAACTACATTCAAGAAAAGTACATGTCTAAATATGACTTTTCAACATTGCTTGCTCCCTAGAATTCTCACTACTTAGAAAAACGTAATACTGTAGGGCTTCTCTCATGCCCTTTTCTTGACAATGCTAGCAGCCATGTGAGTGAGTGCTAGCTAGTTACCAACCTGACTATAAAGCTACAAGTAGTGAGGAGTTACAAATAGACTAAACTAAACAAGTTAAATGTCTTACCTGTGATTAAACGTTTTCAACATGCATAGCTAGCTATGTGTAGCCTACTTGGACACCTGATCCCAACATTTCCCAGTCTTCCACACAGAATTAGCCTGTACATTGAATAACACAGCAGCATTTCGGAATGTTTTGTTATTTATGTATAACTATAAATATACTACTAAGTTGCCTGTTTTAAATTGGGGGTCAATTGGAAAGAACGTTTGTTTTGTGGGCGCAGTCGAAGGGGATTCCTTATTTTTTACATTAATACAACTCGGAGTATAGCCTAGTGTTCGACCAATAGAATGAATGGAATCCAAACACTGACCAATGGGAGCCGAGTTCGCCTACTATAAAGAACCATCTCCAAGACCATTTTCCTCTACTGGAGAACCAAATAACGTTGGTGATTGCGCGTCACGGTCGGAAAAATAGGGATCTTTGTGTCTTCCCCTAGTAGTAGTGACCAGCCTCGGCAGCAGGTAGGACCCCTATTTCTACTCACTCGAGGATGATCAGAATGGCATCAGTGGTTTTAACCCCAAATCAGAACATTAGTGACTCATTAGCAAATACTTTTTTACGTTTTTAGCAGAGGCTAGATTTAAAAGGATATCATTCATATATTTTACATATTTCGGGGAAATATCGATAATAGACAACGCAAAAAAGTAATATCTGTAGCCGTGATCGAGCCGGAGACCTCGTTATGTTGATGATCTTGCTCTAGTCTAGTGTGCCGCACCTGTTATTATCTCGCATAGCCTACCCTACTTTACTGTTCTGAACGACTTGGATTTAACAAGCAAAATACCACTCTAGACTAGAGCTCTGTGAAATAGTTAGTTGGCTTGGAATGACACTGCTGCGCAATCTTTAGCATTTGACTTGCATTCCATCACTCCGCCTCTAGAGTAAAGGGATCTTTTTTATTTTAGCAACTTTCTGTCGATATTTTCCTCTAGCCTATATAATCGTGACTGTCTTTCGGTGCATTCGCTTACTACACAATGCGCATATTTATCCATGCAGTCGCATAATAAAACAACTATATGACAGTTATGTTGTACTATTTTCAAGCTCACATTCACCCGTTTTTCCTCCACTCCGTGTTGCGTCCAGGGATCAGCCATGCCTTTCGGAAACACCCACAACGTGCTAAAGCTGAAGTATGCTTCTAGTGAGGAGTACCCAGATCTCAGCCAGCACAACAATCATATGGCCAAGATCTTGACCCCTGCCATCTACGAGCGTCTAAGGAGCAAACAAACTCCCAGTGGATTTACATTGGATGATGTCATTCAAACCGGGATTGATAACCCAGGTAAAGACCCATGCAGCGTTCAACCATCAAGCCATGTGTTCTGCCTCTTCAAAGTGCGTTTAGTGAGGGCGTCCAGTACAGAGATGTTCACAAGTCTTTGAGGTAAAGGTCAAGCCATTGCCAACAGGGACTTTCTGCCTGCCGTGGGTTATCAAATCAAATATATTTGTCACATACACATCACATCACATACACATGGTTAGCAGATGTTAATGCGAGTGTAGCGAAATGCTTGTGCTTCTAGTTCCGACAATGCAGTAATAACCAACGAGTAATATAACCTAACAATTCCAAAACTACTACCTTATACACAAGTGTAAAGGGATAAAGAATATGTACATAAAGATATGAATGAGTGATGGTACAGAACGGCATAGGTCTTGCAAATAATTCCCTACATTATTTTTGGGAACAATTAAATACATTTAAAGTTAGTTGCCAAACACTGTCATAATTATATAATTTACAGCATATTTAAATGACATGATTTAACATACACACTAGTTACTTGCTTGTTTTAACAAGCTTTACTTAAGATTAACGTTTGCTTGTTCCTGTCGTTTAACTACATAGCAGTAGCATACACAATGTCCGCTCAATCAAAAGGACAAAGTGCAAATATGAGTAAGTACTATTCTCCCATTGAAATAGATACATCCTTGTCTGCATATTTTTTTGTGGCACGCAGATGTTCTAGAACACTTTTCAGCCCTCTGTATCAAACTACTTTCTGTTACAATGCCGCCTGTTCCATGTTATCTGACAGAATGCACAACAAACGTATCCCAGTACTGACCTTCATTGTTCACGAGTCTCATCTAGAGGTCAAGTCTCAAGTCAATTGATCATAAGTCAAGTCGCAAGTCTTTTTCTTTGTGACTCGAGTCTGACTCACTCGAGTTTCCATCTTTGCTCCAGCATCACACTCTAGGGAGGCGCTCATACATTTTTGTTCTGCACAGTGACCTTGTTGATGGATTATATAACTCTATATGAGTCTGTAATCAATAGGAAGAAGGATGCGTGTATTCCATTGGCCTGCATCCATACCAAATGCCCAAAGCACAATGGTTCAATGATTCGTTTCAGGTAGCCTTTCAAATTCTGCTGGGAATAATGCTTGTTGGTCTAGCATACCATAATAATGTATCAATACAGACACTATCATTGATTGTCACTGCAATAAGTGACAATCTGGTGACTCCATCTGAACTAAAATGGTATAGTCCAACCCTTTTTGAGGGGAACTGAGGCGCTGAGTAGATAGTCCAAATGCATTTAAGCATAGCAGGTGGCTTACCCTGTAGAATGTGTGTGTTATTGTTCAGCAATGATAAAATGGCTAAACTGACCATCAAGAGGCTGTCACCTGAGGAGGAGTTCCCTGACCTAAGCCAGCACAACAACCACATGGCCAAGGTCTTAACCCAGGACATGTACACCAAACTCCGAGACCGTGCCACCCCCAACGGCTTCACCATAGATGGTGTCATTCAGACGGGGATTGATAATCCTGGTAAAACGAACCCATCCTGAGTCTGACTCCGCCTTTGGAGTCTGATGAAATGTTATCTATTATTTATTGAGGTTGTTAATGTTTGTCATGCTCTACAATTTGTCTCCTAATTGACTCCCCTGTTTGTTTTTACCCCAGGCCATCCCTTCATCATGACTGTGGGCTGTGTGGCTGGAGATGAGGAGACGTACGAGGTCTTCAAGGAGCTGCTGGATCCCATCATTGAGGACAGACATGGAGGATACAAGCCTACAGACAAGCACAAGACTGACCTCAACCCAGACAACCTGAAGGTACTGCCCTCTAAATGGGTACCTGTTTGACTGTGGTATAAGGCAAATGTTCAACTGTGTACCCTGCAGGAAACTAGACCAGTGTTGTCAGGTTACAGGTAACTCGAGGATAACTTTGTTTTCATTTTGTTTTTGTTTTTTTACAGGGTGGAGATGACCTGGACCCCAACTATGTCATTAGCTCCCGTGTCCGAACAGGCAGGAGCATCCGTGGGTTCTGCCTGCCCCCACACTGCAGCCGTGGAGAGCGAAGGGGTGTTGAGAAAATGTCAGTCGAAGGTACTTACCTCAACCCACCTAAAAGTCTATCAAGATGGACTGAACATATTTTCTAAATGTTTTTACCCAATAAATTGTGAAGATGGGAAGTGTAGAAACAATGTCTTGAGGGGTTGGGATGGTGTGTTTAATGCATGGTAGAATTGTAGACAGATGAACTAGAATTGTGTTTGAACTGTGGGGTGGAGCGGTGCAGAGATTTGCAATCCAGTACTGCAGTAGGGTCTGGGGCTCTGAGTGGATGCCAGCCTAGAATGATGCCAGTTCCCTCTTGCAACATTACTGTGTGGAGGGTCCCCTCTAGTGGTGAACTATGTGAATTTATATGTCTGTTACTGACAAAAGATGACTTCAGACCAAGGGTAATCATATACCAGGAGTATTTATTTAAAAAACATATTTGTACACTTATCTATTTTTCCACAGAGGTAGTGCAGGGGATCTGTGAAAAAATATTAAAATGTATTTAAAAAAAGTGGGAAACTATTCAATGTTTTATGACTTTTACTAGCAACAAGACTAGACTCATTTTGAATTACATACCTAAATGGAAAAGAGGTAAATCATCTCTCTAAACTTTATTTCTCAACTCCTAATAGTGCAAATTGCATTCAATGGAGTATCTGACATAGGGTTTGACTGGTAATCACAGGTGCTTTTTTTTCACGGCAAGTGCTGGCTGCTGGTAAGCGTTCTTGAATTGGAAATCAATTTGCACATGGCAAACCTTTGTTTAAACAGTTGCTAATAGCGACCATGTTTGGCGCAGAGCTGGCACAATTATGGTATAGTCTTAATATATACATTTTAGGAGAAGGGGGGTTCCAACTTTATATACAAGTGTGGATATGTAGTTGACCTAATTAATTTCCAAAAGTTCTAATTTGTCAGACATTTGTTTTTGAGAAAGGAGTGTCACCAAAGTGGCGTTGTATGAATTGGGTAAGCTTACGATGTATTTGAAAGGGGGATACCTAATCAGTTGTACAACTGAAATGTGTCTTCTGCATTTATGTATGTCTAAATGATGCATACAAGCTCAAAACACTTAAACAAAAATGACAATTATTACTATCTATGGTCATTTGCATGACAATCGTTACCCAAATGTCAGTTGTCACAGCCCTAGTTGGAGTTACCTTTCTAGCTAATGTTAGTTGACACTGCTTCCAATTATAATGTGGGGATGTCAAAATAATAACACTATCTACCAAACCCATTCAATTTAAAATGTTGATTTATACTTGTCCTTTCCATTATTATTCACCGGACGACAAGGCGTGGGGGGAAAGAAACACATTTTGACATGATCTGGGTCCCTGGACAAGGAAACATTGACAACCTCTGCTTTAGACTGCAGATCACTGTCTGGACATACTTCTATACATTGAATTGATCCTTTCTTCCTTGAGGTAATTTCTGGTTGTAAAACAACTAGATTGAAAGCCATGTAATGAAGACTGCACATTCACTCATCCAGTAAGCTCATACAGAGCCAATGTATCTGACATCTGATTTTGTTCCTCTGCAGCTCTGGACTCCCTGTCCGGTGACCTGAAGGGGAAGTACTATGCCCTGAAGAACATGACAGATGCTGAGCAGCAGCAGCTAATTGATGACCACTTTCTGTTTGACAAGCCTGTGTCTCCTCTGCTGCTGGCCTCTGGCATGGCCCGGGACTGGCCTGATGGCAGGGGTATCTGGTGAGAGGACGGTTTTTCATTCTCACACTTCTAGGTTTCCTCAAAGGTATTAGAATTTGGTTTTGTTCTAACTCACCAGTCTCTTTCTCACTTCTCCAACCTTACTTTATTCAAGTAAATGACTGCTGGAAGGGAATGGTAAATTCTCAAATGACCTCTAACTAGATGTACCTTAATCTTTGCTAAGTCAGAGGGTAAAAGTTAATAAGTTTATACACTGGTGGTGGCATAAGCCATTGTCCATGACCTTGTAAGAGGACCATATAACATCTATTTATTCTAATCGGTCAAGGCACAACGATACCAAGACCTTTCTGGTCTGGGTCAATGAGGAGGACCACCTGCGTGTCATCTCCATGCAGAAGGGTGGCAACATGAAGGAGGTGTTCAACCGTTTCTGCACTGGCCTCACAAAGGTGAGAGTGAATATCTGAGGAATACCTTCAAGGTTTAGAGAATTTAAATAAGGATAATTTGCTGTTGCCATATTAAAAATGCTCTGTGTAAAAACATGCTGGCAATGATCAATCAATGGTGTTTGTATTACTTTCCTTAAAATTTGACACTCTTTTCCTCAGATTGAAACCCTGTTTAAAGATAAGGGCACTTCATTCATGTGGAATGAGCACTTGGGCTACGTTCTCACCTGCCCATCCAACCTGGGCACAGGGCTACGTGCTGGAGTCCACGTCAAGATCCCCAACATGAGCAAGCATGCCAAATTTGAGGAAGTGCTCAAGAGGCTAAGGCTCCAGAAACGTGGAACCGGTAAAACATTTATCCATCACAGAACCAGATATCTACTTTTGTTTGTTCGCTGTTGCTCAGGGTAACTTACAAGCACATTAAGGCGGTAGTTCTAGCGTGAAAGCTGTAATTTCTCGAAGGAGTATTGTAGCTGTTAAGTCCATCTTCTGACGTTGTCTCCATTCCAGGTGGGGTGGACACCGCAGCTGTGGGTGGCACCTTCGACATCTCCAACGCAGACCGCCTGGGCTTCTCTGAGGTGGAGCTGGTGCAAATGGTTGTGGACGGTGTCAAGCTGCTGGTTGAGATGGAGAAGAAGCTGGAGAAGGGACAGTCTATTGATGACCTCATGCCTGCCCAGAAGTGACACTCTTGATTGCCTCCCCCTTGTCATCTGAATGTGACATCCTGGAATGTACTCTGTAATAAACAGCACTTACACTCTCATTGAAAGAGGACATCTGAAAATAAAAACAGTTTCTTCCATGTTTTGATTCTATTTCTTTCCCCATTTGATGTTGCACATCCTCATTTAGAACTAAAATGTACTGAGTCAAGTTGACAATTTTATTGACATGGGTGTTCTTACCTAATGAACATTTACATAAATTCCACCTAAAATCAAACTGAGTATAACAATGTGTAGCTGTCTTGAAAGTAAGATACATTATTTACACTGAAAACAAAGATAACTTTAATGAAATAAATAAAGACAAAGCTTTGTCCATTTTCACAGCATGACCAACTATATTCAATTTGTTATGATGGTCTAACATGACCAGAATATATACTGTAGCTATTAGTAATTCAGTGATTATTGTATAGCGGAATGCTTTTGGCATTTTATCATTCAATACATACTGTATTTTTGTGGAGGGGGGAAAAAAAATGGAAACTGCTACTTTATTCATTGTACAGCTTAAATACTTTCCAGACAGTTTTACCCTTTCGTTCATAGCTTTAACTCGTTGGCGACTTTAGATGCAATGTTTTTAAAAGTGATGGATGAGCCTGATATCCTCTTGAATCTCACGCCATTGAGGGAGAGGCGGGGCAGCTTGCACACCTCCATCTCCCATTGGACAAGGTTCTCAGCATGTCCATCACCATGGACACAGAGCAGTAGGAAACACTCTTGCTGTTCATAATCGCAGTTGTTGGCGTTGAGCACCTTGCGTATCTCTTCCATGATGTCGCAAGGCTCCATGGAGCTGGTGGTCCTCATACTCCAAGTGAATCTGAGGGAGCGGGGTTTACCGTCTTTACTTTCCCCTTTCTGATCCCCAGGTACATTGCGACTGATAAGAGGGAGAAAAAGAAGTTGAATTATCTAAAGCTCTGCATTTTCCCCTAGGTTTAGTCATTGTCATATCTGTTTATGGCTCGGTATCATGAATAGACAAACTAATGCAAGGTGTTGATCAAATTAGCAAAGCATACAGTAAACAGATGGTCATGCAGCACACGAGGAGCACACCACTCAATGAGGAAACCACAAAATAACCACACCCTTCATCACATACAGAGACCACTTCTATGGGGGAAAAGGTGAGGGAGAAGGACCTATGGATAGACAGATGGGACTACTGGTTGACTGACAGAATGGAGAACAGAGCTGGGAGTGAAATGATATCAAGCCTGTCAGAAATATCAGGTTGCGAAAGCAACAACATACACCTCACCTTGAGCCCTCAAATCTCCCGTTTCTCTCAAACTCGGTTGAGACTCTGACAGTTGTAGAGGAAGCAGAGCAAGATTAGGAAAAAGAGAAAAAACACATGTGGACTTCCAAAGAGAGTATTTTGTCATTTCAAGGATGAGAGATATATAACATACAGTGAGCTCCAAAAGTATTGGGACATTTGTTGTTTTGGCTCTGTACTCTAGCACTTTGGATTTGAAATGACAATGACTAATTTGAAGGTATTTTCATCCATATCGGGTGAACCGTTTAGAAATTACAGCACGTTTTGTACATAGTCCTCCCCACCCCATTATCGGGGACTATAAGTATTGGAACAAATTCACTTATTTATATTAAAGTAGTAAATAGTTCATTGTTCCCAAATTCACAACACGCAAAGCTCGACTCTATACATTTGTTGGATGCATTTGATGTTTGTTTT
The DNA here is from genome assembly GCF_018296145.1 of Oncorhynchus tshawytscha. Taxonomy (NCBI): domain Eukaryota; kingdom Metazoa; phylum Chordata; class Actinopteri; order Salmoniformes; family Salmonidae; genus Oncorhynchus; species Oncorhynchus tshawytscha. The sequence goes on along the minus strand of NC_056439.1, from coordinate 29,372,761 downwards.
GGTTGTGTTTCAGATGATTTTGTAGTACCCAATAGAAATGAATTGTAAATAATGTATTGTGTGTCATTTTGGAGTCACTTTTATTGTAAATAAGAATATGTTTTTAAACACTTCTACATTCATGTGGATTCATTGTTATTCACAATTAATTTAGGATTATCCGTAATCATGGTAGCATCCACATTGGTGTAGAAGTATTTAGAAACAAGAAAGCCACCACCAAATAACTATAACCTCAATATGGAAGTGTTGACATGAACCCTGTGCAGAATCAATGGGAAAAGAGACTTTGAACTGGTCACACTGATCAGTCTCGCCGGTGTTCAAACTAACAAAAAGTGCTTCAACAGACCACATAGAGCAAGGGGATACAGGAATGGAAATGTGTTGAGTGACGGTATGACAGCTTGGATACGTTTCTTGACATGACGAGATTCACCCAAACAAGACAAAAACAAAACCATACAGTGGAACTATAGTCCACACACCCACACGTCTAATACACACATTGTGTATTAGGGTCAGTGCATGCAGACTGGGGCTGTTGTGGGAGCTCTCATGCAGTCTATTCTCGAGGTTGACAGACAGCAGGACAGAGGTCCTCTAGACATCCTCTAACATGTCCCATGTTTCTTCCCTCTATGTGACACTGGTTATATTTAGAGGAGAGGGGGTTGGCTTGAAAGACAATTAGGCAAGCAGTTACAGGGCCATTGTCGGACTGCATACCATGTCCACAGACCCTAATGAGTTTTGTGCTGCAGACATGCAGACTAGCTCTGAAATGAGTCTACAGGAGGGTAGAGAAAGTTTGATTCCTGGAGGGTTTAGTTAGTGGGCAAGAACGAAGCCTCTAGCCAGTGGGATGAGGGACAAGAGAAGTACTGAGACTGTATCTGGGGCTGGGAGTGTCACATACACATTCTAGAGAGAAGGGAATGTGACCATGTAACCATGTTGTATATGAGTTTGTTCTCTCCACACAGAACTCTGACATACAAAGTTGAGCCTAACTCTTGTGGGGACATAAGGGTTGAAATGATCCCTTACTTTAGGTCTCCATCTGCGACTTCCTATAACGTTCTATATCTTCCGCTCTTGAAAAGCGTGTATTTTTTACGGATACATGAAAAGAGAGTAAGAAAAAATGACATGATCACAGGCCGATAATGCCAGGATGACGAGGAAGAGGAAAAGAGAAGAGGAGAGATGAGTGGACAGAAGACTTACTAAGAGTCTTTGCTCCCTGGGAAGAAGGGATGGCAGGCCCTGATTTGGCCGTCTGCCGTTTGGCCGGGTCAATACTGACCCTGAGGGGAGGAAGAGCAATGAAAGGTCCAAGGTTAAAGGGCACAGAAAGGTCAGGGAGACATTGGCACACAGCAATACAAAAGTGAGGAGAAGTGTGAAGGGAGGGCAAAGCGCAAGAGATTCCCTGCTAAGACTTCCTTCCTTATACTTCAACCAATCGTTTCTAAGATGCTGTCGCAGAAATAAGAATCACTCGACAGAGAAATGAAATGAGTGACAAGGACATGGTGAAGGAAGAAAGATGGGAGGGTTGCAAATGTGACGGAACTTCCTGAGATGTAGAACTCCTGGTCGCCACTTGATCTCAGTGTGCCACTAAAGGCCTTTTCACACTGCATTGTTCTTAGCCCCAGGCTAAGGCTGGCCCTGGGCTATCTTATCCTGTGTTCACACAAGCATTTGTTCACCTAGGGATATTGGGCTAAGCTTCAGCCCTGGGCTAAGGATTCACACTTGTATTCCAAAGCCCTGGGCTAAAGGGGTCTACACAGAATATGCAAACGGAGCCGACGGAGCGTAACGCAGTGTGGAAATGTTGTTTTACATCACAAAAGGGGCAGTGCCACATGAAAATTGTAACACGCCATATCATTCCTTCCGAAACCGTGGGTGCAGTGTTGTGTGAAGTGCTTGACTTGGAATGAAATAGGTGCCGGTACTCATTTTGGGTACCAGTACAGTTTATATTTAGGTGCAGGAGCGCCACAATACTTTCAACCTAATATTTTACAAGAGGAACAGGAGCTCAAGCAGTAGAACATTTTAGGTGCCAGTCCTCAGCTCCAGTGAGCTCCTGCACAAATCAAGCACTGGTTGTGTAGGCAATGAAGCTTGCTTGGTTCCTTGATCTATAGCCTATAGGTCCCTCAAACTCAACTCGACCTCAAAGCCAGTTCCACTGCATTTTTTCATTGTTCCCCTCTAACCAGGGGCTGATTTAGACCTGTTACACCAGGTGTGTGCAATTAATTATCAGGTAGAGCAGAAAACCAGCAAGCTCCGCACCTCGTAGGGTAAGAGTTGAGTACCCTTGCTATAGGCTATGCATCAAAGTAGCCTATTTTACATTAAGAAAATAATAATAATAATCTCAGTGACTAAAAAATATATTTAAAAAATAATGTTTTTTAAACATTGGAGCCTTTTTAGAATCCCACCCAAAATGTATTTTGTTTAGATGTAATAACTAGGGACACCAGGCTACTGGTAAAAACCAGGGGTGTAAAGTACTTAAGTAAAAATACTTTAAAGTACTACTTAAGTAGTGTTTTGGGGTATCTGTACTTTACTATTTAGATTTTTGACTACTTTTACTTCACTACATTCCTAAAGACAACCATGTACTTTTTACTCCATATATTTTCCCTGACACCCAAAAGTACTTACATTTTGAATGCTTAGCAGGACAGGAAATGTGTCCAATTCACACATGCTTTGTTTGTAAATTATGTCTGAGTGTTGGAGTGTGCCCCTGGCTATCCGTAAAAAAAATTATAAAAAAAGAAAATGGTGCTGTCTGGTTTGCTTAATATAAGGAATTGGAAATGATTTAGACATTTATATTTGATACTTAAGTATATTTTAGCAATTACATTTACTTTTGATAGTATGGTGTATTTAAAACCAAATACTTTTAGACTTTTACGCAAGTAGTATTTTACTGGGTGACTTGAGTCATTTTCTATTAAGGTATTTTACTTTTACTGAATACTCAAGTATTACAATTGGGTATTTTTTCCAACACTGGTAAAAACAGCTGTGAGATATATGCTTTTTCTCCACAACCAAAACATGACATTCTATTTTAGTTGATATGGGATTGAATATATTCAAGCAGCATATCAAACTGGGATAATGTTCTAGGTCACATGGTCAAGTATAAGAATATTTGCCGGATATTTTAACTATAAATCTGATTATAAGGGAAGCTAAGAAAAACTAGCTCGCTTGCTATGTTTTTAGCTGCCAGCTTGCTACTACCAGCAAGGGAAGGAGACTCTTCCTTGTTTTCACTAAATAAAAAAATGAAAAAGATAATACATTGTCATCGCCCCCTTGTGAATACGAGTGGGACCGGCGAGGACCGGCGAGTATATTGTGTTACCAAAAGGTGTCCGCTAACTCCAAAATCCCACATTGTAAATGAGAACTTGTTCTCAACTTGCCTACCTGGTTAAATAAAGGTGAAATTTAAAAAATGCACGCAGGTAGATCAACAGAGTGGAGCTTGTGGTAACCTTAACAGACAATCACAACATGCGAACAACAATCTCTCTGCTAAGTAAGACATTTATTAACACATTATGTCTTCTTGCTTCCAGCCTAGCATTTGATTTCCAACAGTGTTGGTTTGTAAACCTTGATGTCTGGCTGTCTGACCTCAAAAACAATGTTTCACTCATACAGATCCAATTAAATTACTAGAGGGGCTATATCATAAACCCTCAAAGTTCCATAATGGCACCAAAATGTCAGCCATCTTGGTCAGGGAGAAATCCAAAACCACTCATTTACTTACGCAGGAAAATAAAAGGCATGTGATGTATCAGAATTTAATGTAATGGAATAATTATAGTCAATTGAAAATAGTCATATAATTATAATCTGAGACATTTTCTGTATAAACAGCCTCTAAAACATATGTAAACAGACCATAAATGTCTCAGATTCTATTTTCTTGGAAAACTGTGAGCGCTATTATATGACAAAATATCAGTACTTGTTGCATTTACAACTTGTCCAAGTCCTATCAACTGTTTGCGCCAGTGTATGGCTGCGGATGGAATGCATTGTTTGAATGTTTGCATATTGGCAGTTTAATTAGAAACATTTATGGAATAATTATTCTAAAACTGTCTGCCTAGGTAGCTAACACACATACAGAGCAGATCAATTCTTCACATTCATTGTTTTACACAATATCTTATCACAACCCTGGCAAACCATGGTTGACCAACTCCCTTGACTAACATGGCTGACCTTTGGACCATCATAAGAAGGTTCATTCTAGTATTCTAAATAGTATTCTAAATTCTATTCTGTACTGTTGAAATGTGATTTTGCCCGGTACAGAGAATGCTGTGCATAGACGAGACACATTTTTCTGATCCAGGCAAAAATAATGCAACAATATTATTATCATTGATCTAATTAAATGTCAATAGAAAAGCTATGAAAACAGTCGAAAGTTTGGACACACCTAATCATTCATGGGTTTTTCATTTTTACTATTTTCTACATCAAATAAACAATATATTTAGATTTGTTTTACACTTTTTTAGTTATAACATAATTCCATATGTGTTGTTTCATAGTTTGTCTTCACTATTAGTCTACAATGTAGAAAATAGTAAAAATAAAGAAAAACCCTGGAACGAGTAGATGTGTCCAAGCCTTTGACTGGTACTGCATATATACAGTATATTATGGAATGCATTGACATTATGGACGGTATGTGGATAGAATATTTAGTATATCTGTAGAATATGTAGGATAGAATGGTATATACTGTATTCAGCAAAGGTTGAATAGGATGCAATTGACCAGAATACAGTATAAACAGCGGCTTGCGAAAGTATTCACCCTCTTGGCATTTTTCCTATTTTGTTGCCTTACAACCTGGAATTAAAATGTATTTTTGTGGGGTTTGTATCATTTGATTTACACAACATGCCTACCACTTTGAAGATCCAAAATATTTTTCATTGTGAAACAAACAAGAAATAAGACAAAAAAACGGAAAACTTGAGCGTGCATAACTATTCACCCCCCCAAAGTCAATTCTTTTGTAGAGGCACCTTTTGCTGCAAGCCCCTTGGGGTATGTCTCTATAGGCTTTGCACATCTAGCCACTGGGATTTTTGCCCATTCTTCAAGGTAAAACTGCTCCAGCTCCTTCAAGTTCGATGGGTTTCGCTGGTGAACAGCAATCTTTAAGTCATACCACAGATTCTCAATTGGATTGACTAGGCCTTTAAATGTTTCCCCTTAAACTACTCGAGTGTTGCTTTAGCAGTATGCTTAGGGTCATTATCCTTCTGGAAGGTCAATCTCCGTCCCAGTCTCAAATCTCTGGAAGACTGAAACAGGTTTCCCTCAAGAATGTCCCTGTATTTAGCGGCATCCATCATTCCTTCAATTCTGACCAGTTTCCCAGTCCCTGACAATGAAAAACACCCCCACAGCAGGACGCTGCCACCACCATGCTTCACTGTCGGGATGGTATTCTCAGGGTGATGAGAGGTGTTGGGTTTGTGCCAGACATAGCGTTTTCCTTGATGGCCAAAAAGCTCAATTTTAGTCTCATCTGACCAAGGTACCTTCTTCCATATGTTTTGGGAGTCTACCACATGCCTTTTGACAAACACCTGACAGGCCGCCCCTGTCAGGTGTTGCTTTTTTTTTCTTTAAGCAATGTCTTTTTTCTGACCACTCTTTAGTAAAGCCCAGCTCTGTGGAGTGTACGGCTTAAAGTGGTCCTATGGACAGATACTCCAATCTCCGCTGTGGAGATGCTCCCTCTGCTGTCTCCTGAAGCTTCTTCATTTTGTTGACATCATTTCTGGCACCACTCTGCCAGGACCCTCACCTCCTCCCTGTAGGCTGACTTGTCATTGTTGGTAATCAGGCCTACTACTGTTGTGTCGTCTGCAAACTTGATGATCGAAGTGGAGGTGTGCATGACCACGCAGTCATGGGTGAACAGGGAGTACAGGAGGGGGTTGAGCACGCAACCTTGTGGGGCCCCTGTGTTGAGGTTCAGCGTAGTGGAAGTGTTGTTTTCTACCTTCACCACCTGGGGGCGGCCTGTCAGGAAGTCCAGGAACCAGTTGCACAGGGTGGGGTTCAGACACAGGGCCCTGAGCTTAATGTCTCAATCATAGCAATAGCGTCATTTCATAAAATGGTACGCAGCATCATCTGGATACGTGTGCAGCAAAAGTTCAACATTCACCTTCTGCTACCATTTCTGTCAAGCTGTTTTTTGGTAAATCCAACACAACGCACTGCAATACAATGCTGCAAGGCAAACGCAGTGTTCCAATGGAAATTCCAAAGTACTTCCAAAGTACTTATGGTGTACCAAAATGCAATGACCCTGTTTCACACGGGCTATTTTGGCACCGTGTTTCTGGGGCTAGCCCCGAAAAGTCATTTCTAACCTGCTCCGGAGCAGGGCCAGCTAGCCCTGGGCTAAAGTTGGTGCTAGTCCACTTTAGAATGTGCAAGTATGAACACTCGCTTGGCCCCGGGCTTAAAATCTCCCTTAGCCCTGATTTGATCATATTACTCCAGTGCTAGCCTCTCTACACTGGCTTCCTGTCAAAGCAAGGGCTGATTTCAAGGTTTTACTGCTAACCTACAAAGCATTACATGGGCTTGCTCCTACCTATCTCTCTGATTTGGTCCTGCCGTACATACCTACACGTACGCTACGGTCACAAGACACAGGCCTCCTAATTGTCCCTAGAATTTCTAAGCAAACAGCTGGAGGCAGGGCTTTCTCCTATAGAGCTCAATTTTTATGGAACGGTCTGCCTACCCATGTCAGAGACGCAAACTCGGTCTCAACCTTTAAGTCTTTACTGAAGACTCATCTCTTCAGTGGGTCATATGATTGAGTGTAGTCTGGCCCAGGAGTGGGAAGGTGAACGGAAAGGCTCTGGAGCAACGAACCGCCCTTGCTGTCTCTGCCTGGCCGGTTCCCCTCTTTCCACTGGGATTCTCTGCCTCTAACCCTATTACAGGGGCTGAGTCACTGGCTTACTGGGGCTCTCTCATGCCGTCCCTGGAAGGGGTGCGTCACCTGAGTGGGTTGATTCACTGATGTGGTCATCCTGTCTGGGTTGGCGCCCCCCTTGGGTTGTGCCATGGCGGAGATCTTTGTGGGCTATACTCGGCCCTGTCTCAGGATGGTAAGTTGGTGGTTGAAGATATCCCTCTAGTGGTGTGGGGGCTGTGCTTTGGCAAAGTGGGTGGGGTTATATTCTTCCTGTTTGGCCCTGTCCGGGGTGTCCTCGGATGGGTCCACAGTGTCTCCTGACCCCTCCTGTCTCAGCCTCCAGTATTTATGCTGCAGTAATTTATGTGTCGGGGGCTAGGGTCAGTTTGTTATATCTGGAGTACTTCTCCTGTCCTATTCGGTGTCCTGTGTGAATCTAAGTGTGCGTTCTCTAATTCTCTCCTTCTCTCTCTCGGAGGACCTGAGCCCTAGGACCATGCCCCAGGATTACCTGACATGATGACTCCTTGCTGTCCCCAGTCCACCTGGCCGTGCTGCTGCTCCAGTTTCAACTGTTCTGCCTTCTTATTATTCGAACATGCTGATCATTTATGAACATTTGAACATCTTGGCCATGTTCTGTTATAATCTCCACCCGGCATAGCCAGAAGAGGACTGGCCACCCCACATATGCTCTCTCTAATTCTCTCTTTCTCTCTCTCTCTCAGGGGACCTGAGCCCTAGGACCATGCCCCAGGACTACCTGACATGATGACTCCTTGCTGTCCCCAGTTTCAACTGTTCTGCCTTATTATTATACGACCATGCAGGTCATTTATGAACATTTGAACATCTTGGCCATGTTCTGTTATAATCTCCACCCGGCACAGCCAGAAGAGGACTGTTCACCCCACATAGCCTGGTTCCTCTCTAGGTTTCTTCCTAGGTTTTGGCCTTTCTAGGGAGTTTTTCCTAGCCACCGTGCTTCTACACCTGCATTGCTTGCTGTTTGGGGTTTTTGGCTGGGTTTCTGTACAGCACTTTGAGATATCAGCTGATGTACGAAGGGCTATATAAATAAATTTGATTTGATTTGAGCCCTGGGCTAAGGAGCAGTGTAAACACGTCTTGAATCAGACTGAGGACCAGAAGGTTTTCTCTGAAGAGGAGGTATATTGGGAGAGCTTTTTCTTTGCTTTTATTTTAAACTGCTCCTGAGCTGCCAGACCATCCGCTTGTAAATGTTCAGAAATTGACATAATTCCCTTTGAATTTGTGAATTGCATCTGATCTTGCTAGCAGTACAACTTGTTCACAAAAAGCTACCCAATAATTTATTTCAGAACCCTCTTGGTTCCCTAACAGTGTACATATGACTCCACAAACCATATTCCACAAACTTAAGTTCCCAAAGTCTTATAAACAATAATTATTATCAGAATAATCTATATCAGGGTATTCAACTCTTAGTTGGAGATCCGGAGCCTGCAGGTTCTGTTCTACCTGATAATTAAATTGCACCCACCTGGTGTCCCCGATCTAAAATCAGTACGTGATTAGAGGGGAAGAATGAAAAAAAGCAGTGGAACTGGCTTCGAGGTCCAGAGTTGAATTTGAGGGATCTATATCATGCCTCATCACATCACAAAGTCGATCACATTGCTACAAGCCGGCCAAGTTATCACAGGGACCGTCGAGCATAACCCATAAACGTACAACAAAATCCAATACTGGACAGAGCACCAGAATCTGTCTACCTTTCAAACACATATCAGTCTACATAAAACACACAAACTTACCTGGAACAACAGTTCAATACTAACCAATCATTGCTTTGTGAAAAACAAACCAGTCAATAGCAACTACATAAGCAGCCCCGTCCCCACAGCATGCATTGTAGATTGATTAGTGGCAAGCTTTCTGTTTGCTGTTGATGGATTTTTTTACTGACTGATCAAGGGGACAACACTGCCCTTAGAATATACCCCATCTTTGAAGCCTGAGACCAATCACAAAGGTTCTAAGCAGTGTGTTAGTTTGTCAGTTCCAGCTAATTATTGGTTAAAGAGAGTTTTAGTTGATTAATTGCACACACTGAAGGGAATAAGGGGGTCCTACCTTTTGGTAAACCTGAATGACATGTTTCTACAACAGAATCAGGAAACACAAAGAAACATGAACATGAGGAAGGACAGCTGAAGGAATACGACTGATTGGCTGAAATTAGTGAACAAAATCACACTCGGCTGTCCCCATAGCAGGACCCTTTGAAGAACCCTTTTTAGTTCCAGGTTGAACCCTTTTGAGTTCAATGTAGAACCCTTTACACAGAGTATTCTATATGGAACCCAATAGAATTCTACTTGGAACCAAAAAGGGTTTTCCTATAGGGACAGCCGAAGAACGCTTTTGGAACCCTTTTTTAATAAGATTGCAGGGTGGTTGGAATCATCAATGGTGAGAAGGAGAAGGTTCAAAAGACAGATGTTGATTTCTATTCCTAATGTCAGGTTAGTCTTGGGACATCCCTAAATTGTTGTCAGTAGCCTGGCTGCCCGCCTGAGATGTGTTAGTCAGTCTGGACAAAAACTCAAATTGGGTTTTCCCTGCTGGTTTACACTTGAGATAAATGTAATGATATGTATTTCTTAGGCTGGCACCCAGGCTACGTTATCAGTGCTTTTGGAACAATCTATTGTTAGTAGGACTGTGAACGTTCCACACAATGTGATTCAGGATGCTAAAAGGAACAGTGTTCAAAGGATTAAAAGGATTAAAAACAAACCATATAAGTAAGAACTTCACTGTTAGTCCACACCTGTTGTTTTGATTTGATATACAGTAGCTCGATATAGTCCGAGTATATTTTAGGGGCTTGGACTCGGCTGAATTGAGTGGCATGGAGCCGTTGTCCCTGACACCTACCTGCGTGTGAGTTTGGAGGTGAGTTTGGAGAAGAGGTTGCTGGAGCCGCGGCTGCGAGTCTGGGTAAGGCGTGCGGCGTCGTCGGACAGCGTGGGTGAGGCTGGGGGCCCATTGTAGGTGGCCGTGCGGTGCTCCCTCAGCTGGCCGCCGTGGAAGGTGCTGCGGCTCGCTGTGCCTCGTGGGAAACGTAGTCTGTCGGGCGTGGTGGCGCTGGTGATGCTGTGGGTGGACACCACAGGGTTCCGCTGGCCAGGAGACACGGCCACACTACAGGGAGTACGGAGGGAAGAGATGATACAGAGAAGACAGACTACACCTGGCAGTACATACCAGTTCTATACATAGCATCACCAGCTGGGCCATTACCATATCACCAAAACCTTACCTCCAAGCCCCAAACTCTCAAATTAAATCTAACCTGTGTTAATTATGTTAATTTAGAATAATCCTAGTAGTTCCCTAAAGTGTTCTATTATTAAAGTGAGAGAGGTAACATGAACAGTTTGGGAAAACAACATGCCATGAAAAGGCACGGGGACGAAGCCCACAACAAACACGTACAAAAACACAGGGATGTAACCCAAACAAAAGAGTGAGGTTAAACCTCTAATAAATACAGGGGATGAGACCCGCAATACACTACACGGGGTGAGACCCGTAATGACAAATGCACAACACCCGTAATAACTAGTGCACAATACACGCAAGCCGAAATAGCAAAGCACAGGTACTCACAGACCAACGGACATGGGAACAATAACCGATAAAACAATGATGAACAGAGGGCACATATATACAATTACTAATCATGGGGAATGGGAACCAGGTGTGCGTAATGAAACAGTTCAGTGATGCTGAAGGCCATTGTGACGGAGTCTCCAGAGCCGGTGCACGGAATGAGCAGCAGTACCGGGGGAATCCATGACAGGCGGCTTATTCTATTGCTAACCCGAAAAAAATGCACTAAATCACTAATTTGGCACATCATTGCACACATGTTAGGTTACACACCATGAAATAGAGTATATTGAGACAAATTAAAGACAGTAGTCTTTAGACAGTAGCAAAATAAACCACAATTTATTGAACATGAAATGTATTTCAATATGATTGAAATAGGCCTTTAACCTACTGTATTTATAATTTGATGCAGTCATCTCGGTTTTCAATTGAAGCATCTTTTCATATATCGCATGTTTGTATCGATTGCAAAGACATGGGCAACTTTGTTCTAAGTTATATGTGGTCACAGCGAGAAAGATAAACCATGTGATTCTATGTTTAGCGGAGATCTTTTGTGTATAAAGTGACACGGGTGGGGGAAAAAAACATCGCACTTAGCTGTCCTACAAGTGGTCATAGGCAGGCGTTACATTACGAGCGTTTTCAAGTGCAACGTTAATGAAGATGTTTTTGGGAACCCAGTGCCATACCAGGGTCAGACCAAAGCTCCAAGGACCAAACAGAGGATGGAGAGATTAGGGAACAGAGTTGTGTGTATAATAAAGGGTGGGGCTGTCTCCTACAAGAGGTTACAGAGAGGGAGAGATGTTGCCATCACAACGGTTAGAGATAGTCCATAAAAGGGATGGATGTCGATGTGGGGCCGTTGCGTGGGTTAGAGAGGGCCCGAGACAGTGAAATAGGTGGTCTACACGTGGGAGGGGAGAGATCAAACAGACAGTTGGACTCCCTGCCTGCCGTCTTACTTGGGCCTGTAGAAGTCCAGAGTAAAGTGGGAGTGGGGCAGTGTGGCCCAGTCTGAGTGTGAGAGGGAGGCAGAGAGAGGGCCAGAGGCCTGGTACCTCAGCTGGACGAGCCAGCCAACACGGGGGCAAAGCCAGAGAACGGACTACTCGTCACACAGGCAGACATCTCAGTTATACTGGGACACAACCAGACCAAGAGGTAACCAGATAGATAGAAGAGAAGAAAAAGGGAGCTAAGAAAGGCAAGTAAAAGAAGAGCAAGAAATTGATGGTATTTCTCCCCTAAAGGCCTTGTTGTGTTTTTCTTTAATAACTTCTCTCAATAATAATAACAGTATTACTACACATAGTTCTCTCCTCTGAGGCCTTGGGGGGATGGACAGTGAAGGTGCTGTGTTGAATGCTGATGCCATGTAGAGGGTTCCTGTGAAAGGGGCCACTAGGGGTTTAGTGCAGGCAGCCAGTGAACACTGCAACATTCGGGCCTGTTCCTTACCTTTTCTCCTTCCCATTGGGAATGACAGAGAGCCGGTCCGTAGCGTTCTTGTCGCTGCACACGTACGTATTTCTCCTTGTCATCCCGCCTGAGCCAGTGTTATTCTGCAGGGTGGTACAGAAGCGCTGATTCAGCACATCATCATCAAATCAGAATGAGGGATTCCCACTTCAAGTGTCATAATTTGTTCTAGAATCGATCATTGAATGGAATAGCAGACACTCACATTGGGGACGGGGGTAACACCCTTCTTGCCATTGGGAATATCAGCTTTGTTGGGGTTGTTGGCGTTCCCCAGCAGGGGACTGGAGGGGGGGACACTGCGCCCGCCGGGGGTATTGGGTTTGCGTAGCTGCACCCCTCCCTCCTCTTTGATGTTGTTTTCGGCCGTGCTGGTCTGGCTCCTCTTGGGGTATCCGGACCCTTGGGGAACATTCTGACCCACTGGAGAAGAGAGAGAAAACGAGGAAGAAATAGTCAAAGGATATAGAAAGAAACATTACTGGCCTACATAGAATTGAATATCTTTAGCCTCACATTTGAGCTGAAAAGCATGAGTCAAAGATGAGAATTGCCTCTAAATGTTTGTGAGTGTCTCACCCTGGTCACTGTAGCGTCTCTGTTTCTGGTTGGAGGAGATGCTCCGCTGGACTTTGAGGTGGGAGGGAGACTGGCCATTGAGCTCGCTGGTGGGCCGGGGCTTGGCCAGGGACAGGTTGCTACTGGAGGTTGACTCACTGGGCTCCAGCTAAGGGTCAAAGGTCACAAGAACACATGTTAAAAAGACAAGACTCTGGATATACTGTGCACTAGAACGGAGATATAAACAACTATCTATAGTGTTGCTCTGACCTCAGAAGACTTCCTCCCAAGCAGCAGGTAGGTGGCAGTGATCTCATCATACTTCATCTTGGCCAGAGACTCCTGGATCTCCTCTGGAGAGAAGCCCATCCCCACCATTACATCTGGAACAGTACAGAGACATGGGTTCACATACACAGCCCTCACCTATACAACCATTGTCAACAACTTTCTCATTTTCAGGGACTATTCCTTTAATGAAATTGACCCCAATCCTGCAACCCAAAATGTTAACAAACGTAATAACAAAAATATCTTTATTCACAAGTTTCAGCAACCAAAAACAGCCCACATCCTTAGTGTGTTCTACATAGTTAATACAAAATTCATGAGCAATTATGCACACTTTGTCCTCTGACTCATTTAAAGCAATGGTGTATTTATATCTTCCTATTCCACCATAACGACAAGAGCGAATCCACCACTTATTAAATGCAGCAGAAACCTCATCATGAGTGAGTCAGCATTGCATTCCAGCTCAGGTGTTATCACCCCTCCTCCCTCTCGCCCCATCCATCAGCAGAGGAAAAGTGCTGGGGGGAGGGGAGGAGTGGGTAACACACAGGCCTCCCAACCAATCACTGCCACCCCCGCTGCCTTCCAACCAATCACTCCCCATTTTCCATCTGCCTCCCGACCAATCACTTCCACCCCCGCTGTGCTGCTCGCATCACGTTGAGAGGAGCATGCCAGGTGAGGAAGATCCCGGAGCTGTAGTTCCATCATACATCAGCTCCCTTAATAATACATCAGTTCCCTCTATCTATCTCTGCATCCTTCTCTCTATCTATCCCTCCTTCTCTCTATCTCTGCATCCTTCTCTCTATCTCTGCATCCTTCTCTCTATCTATCCCTCCTTCTCTCTATCTCTGCATCCTTCTCTCTATCTCCGCATCCTTCTCTCTATCTCTGCATCCTTCTCTCTATCTATCCCTCCTTCTCTCTATCTCTGCATCTATCTCTGAATCCTTCTCTCTATCTATCCCTCCTTCTCTCTATCTATCCCTCCTTCTCTCTATCTCTGCATCCTTCTCTCTATCTATCCCTCCTTCTCTCTATCTCTGCATCCTTCTCTCTATCTATCCATCCTTCTCTCTATCTCTGCATCCTTCTCTCTATCTATCCATCCTTCTCTCTATCTATCCCTCCTTCTCTCTATCTATCCCTCCTTCTCTCTATCTCTGCATCCTTCTCTCTATCTATCCCTCCTTCTCTCTATCCCTGCATCCTTCTCTCTATCTATCCCTCCTTCTCTCTATCTATCCCTCCTTCTCTCTATCTCTGCATCCTTCTCTCTATCTCTGCATCCTTCTCTCTATCTATCCCTCCTTCTCTCTATCTCTGCATCCTTCTCTCTATCTCTGCATCTCTGCATCCTTCTCTCTATCTCTGCATCCTTCTCTCTATCTATCCCTCCTTCTCTCTATCTCTGCATCCTTCTCTCTATCTCTGCATCCTTCTCTCTATCTATCCCTCCTTCTCTCTATCTCTGCATCCTTCTCTCTATCTCTGCATCCTCTCTATCTATCCCTCCTTCTCTCTATCTCTGCATCCTTCTCTCTATCTCTGCATCCTTCTCTCTATCTCTGCATCCTTCTCTCTATCTCTACATCCTTCTCTCTATCTCTACATCCTTCTCTCTATCTATCCCTCCTCCTCTCTATCTATCCCTCCTTCTCTCTATCTCTGCATCCTTCTCTCTATCTCTGCATCCTTCTCTCTATCTCTGCATCCTTCTCTCTATCTATCCCTCCTCTCTATCTCTGCATCCTTCTCTCTATCTCTGCATCTCTGCATCCTTCTCTCTATCTCTGCATCCTTCTCTCTATCTCTGCATCTCTGCATCCTTCTCTCTATCTCTGCATCCTTCTCTCTATCTCTACATCCTTCTCTCTATCTATCCCTCCTTCTCTCTATCTATCCCTCCTTCTCTCTATCTCTGCATCCTTCTCTCTATCTATCCCTCCTTCTCTCTATCTCTGCATCCTTCTCTCTATCTCTGCATCCTTCTCTCTATCTATCCCTCCTTCTCTCTATCTCTGCATCCTTCTCTCTATCTCTGCATCCTTCTCTCTATCTCTGCATCTCTGCATCCTTCTCTATCTCTGCATCCTTCTCTCTATCTCTACATCCTTCTCTCTATCTATCCCTCCTTCTCTCTATCTCTGCATCCTTCTCTCTATCTCTGCATCCTTCTCTCTATCTATCCCTCCTTCTCTCTATCTCTGCATCCTTCTCTCTATCTCTGCATCCTTCTCTCTATCTCTGCATCCTTCTCTCTATCTCTGCATTCTTCTCTCTATCTCTGCATCCTTCTCTCTATCTATCCATCTATCCCTCCTTCTCTCTATCTCTGCATCCTTCTCTCTATCTCTCCATCTATCCCTCCTTCTCTCTATCTCTGCATCCTTCTTTCTATCTCTGCATCCTTCTCTCTATCTATCCCTCCTTTTCTCTATCTCTGCATCCTTCTCTCTATCTCTGCATCCTTCTCTCTATCTATCCCTCCTTCTCTCTATCTATCCCTCCTTCTCTCTATCTATCTATCCCTCCTTCTCTCTATCTCTCCCTCCTTCTCTCTATCTATCCCTCCTTCTCTCTATCTCTGCATCCTTCTCTCTATCTCTGCATCCTTCTCTCTATCTCTGCATCCTTCTCTCTATCTCTGCATCCTTCTCTCTATCTCTGCATCCTTCTCTCTCTCTGCATCCTTCTCTCTATCTATCCCTCCTTCTCTCTATCTATCTATCCCTCCTTCTCTCTATCTATCCCTCCTTCTCTCTATCTCTCCCTCCTTCTCTCTATCTATCCCTCCTTCTCTCTATCCCTCCTTCTCTCTATCTCTCCCTCCTTCTCTCTATCTATCTATCCCTCCTTCTCTCTATCTCTCCCTCCTTCTCTCTATCTATCCCTCCTTCTCTCTATCTCTGCATCCTTCTCTCTATCTCTGCATCCTTCTCTCTATCTCTGCATCCTTCTCTCTATCTCTGCATCCTTCTCTCTCTCTGCATCCTTCTCTCTATCTATCCCTCCTTCTCTCTATCTATCTATCCCTCCTTCTCTCTATCTATCCCTCCTTCTCTCTATCTCTCCCTCCTTCTCTCTATCTATCCCTCCTTCTCTCTATCTATCCCTCCTTCTCTCTATCTCTCCCTCCTTCTCTCTATCTATCCCTCCTTCTCTCTATCTATCCCTCCTTCTCTCTATCTCTGCATCCTTCTCTCTATCTCTGCATCCTTCTCTCTATCTCTGCATCCTTCTCTCTATCTCTGCATCCTTCTCTCTATCTCTGCATCCTTCTCTCTCTCTGCATCCTTCTCTCTATCTATCCCTCCTTCTCTCTATCTCTGTATCCTTCTCTCTATCTCTGCATCCTTCTCTATTTTTATCAATCCTTCTCTCTATCTATCCCTCCTTCTCTATCTATCACTCCTTCTCTCTATCTCTGCATCCTTCTCTATTTTTATCAACCTTCTCTCTAGCTATCCATCCTTCTCTCTAGCTATCCATCCTTTTCTCTTTCTAGACTACAGAGCCCTCAGTGAAACATGTGATCTCTCCCCACTAGACTACAGAGCCCTCAGTGAAACATGTGATCTCTCCCCACTAGACTACAGAGCCCTCAGTGAAACATGTGATCTCTCCCCACTAGACTACAGAGCCCTCAGTGAAACACGTGATCTCTCCCCACTAGACTACAGAGCCCTCAGTGAAACATGTGATCTCTCCCCACTAGACTACAGAGCCCTCAGTGAAACATGTGATCTCTCACCACTAGACTACAGAGCCCTCAGTGAAACATGTGATCTCTCACCACTAGACTACAGAGCCCTCAGTGAAACATGTGATCTCTCACCACTAGACTACAGAGCCCTCAGTGAAACATGTGATCTCTCACCACTAGACTACAGAGCCCTCAGTGAAACATGTGATCTCTCCCCACTAGACTACAGAGCCCTCAGTGAAACATGTGATCTCTCCCCACTAGACTACAGAGCCCTCAGTGAAACATGTGATCTCTCCCCACTAGACTACAGAGCCCTCAGTGAAACATGTGATCTCTCACCACTAGACTACAGAGCCCTCAGTGAAACATGTGATCTCTCCCCACTAGACTACAGAGCCCTCAGTGAAACATGTGATCTCTCACCACTAGACTATAGAGCCCTCAGTGAAACATGTGATCTCTCCCCACTAGACTACAGAGCCCTCAGTGAAACATGTGATCTCTCCCCACTAGACTACAGAGCCCTCAGTGAAACATGTGATCTCTCCCCACTAGACTACAGAGCCCTCAGTGAAACATGTGATCTCTCCCCACTAGACTACAGAGCCCTCAGTGAAACATGTGATCTCTCCCCACTAGACTACAGAGCCCTCAGTGAAACATGTGATCTCTCCCCACTAGACTACAGAGCCCTCAGTGAAACATGTGATCTCTCCCCACTAGACTACAGAGCCCTCAGTGAAACATGTGATCTCTCCCCACTAGACTACAGAGCCCTCAGTGAAACATGTGCTCCATCCAATCTCCCCCCTCTCTTTCTCTCTGTGCGCTAGGTGACTGGCATCTCCCTCTAACACATGTGCTCTGACGGAGATCCCAGCTGCTATTATGCAATACCCCCACACTCCAGAGGACATCTTTCAGAGCATACGCCCTCTCTACCCCTCCCTCTCCCGCCATAGTGCTTTTATCCAGGGCAGGATGTGGAGGCTTTCTCTGTCTCATGTGTCTCACCCTCTCTCAGGGGCTCTCGCAGAAACAGGGCTGCTTTTATGCTGCATTTCTTCTTTTTCTTTTCAAAGTGTTTAAATGCTGAGAGTGATTCTGTTGCAGTGTTGCTGCTGCCTACACACTCGAGTTTCTGAAGCGCAATAACAAGAGCAGTTTTTCTCCTGTTTAGTACCTATTCTCTTCTGATCCGTGATGTCCTGTTCT
This sequence comes from Oncorhynchus tshawytscha, assembly GCF_018296145.1. Lineage (NCBI taxonomy): Eukaryota > Metazoa > Chordata > Actinopteri > Salmoniformes > Salmonidae > Oncorhynchus > Oncorhynchus tshawytscha. The sequence continues at coordinate 29,354,795 of NC_056439.1, read as the reverse complement.
GGTTCTACAAAAGGCTTAAGCTCGTCCTCCTCCGATCCCACGTTGATCCAGCGGTCCTTCATGATTTGCTGAAAGAAAAATAAATAGTCCTTGTAATACAGGCCAGGGTCCTCTTAGTACAGGGTTTTAACATCATGATCAGTCATACATACACATGGATGTGTGTAGCATAAGGAACCGTCTTAAATCCACTTTTCCATCATTGAACTCAAATAAAGTGAATTGTGGTTTCCTTGAAAAAGATTGGATAGAGACTTTGATTCGATGCAACGCTCCACTGTTTGAAACCAGAATCGCCATTTATGTAATTCTGCATAATGTAATTTTCAAACAAACTCGCCAATCAATAGATCAGTCGTGTACGATGGGTTTACAAGATAATAGGAAATGTACAATCACGAGGCCGACACCTATTCTAAATGACATCTTTCAATGCAAGGTTATAGCTCATCTCAACATCTGGTGACAAAAGGGATGAGGGTGGATTCTACACACACAATGTGAACACAGAAACTAAGACAACGTCTGTGTTGTTCTCAGAACCAAAAAGGATTAAAAAAATAAGAGTGATCATGAATTATGTACTGTGCCAACAGCGGAGAGAGATAAAGAGAAGGGAGAATATGAAGCACAAAAAGAGAGTGTCGAGCAGATGCCAGGCCGAGGGGTGGTGGATGGATGGAGAGGTGGCGGGTGGAAAGAAATGCTCTGGAGTGCCATGGGCGGCGTGAATAAAGAAGTGTAGAATATTTACATTTTCGCTGTCGTCCCTCACCTCGAAAGTCCCCCGCTTGGCCGGGTTGAGCACTAGGAAGCGCTTGAGGAGGTTCTCGCAGTCTGTGGACATGTAGAAGGGGATACGATATTTCCCCCTCAGAACCCGCTCCCTGAGCTCCTACAGAGAGACAGACAGGGAGAAAGAGTGAATGAGACAGGCAGTGAGGGCATCTTTGAAATTGTAAGTTCTAATTGTACCCATATGTTTCATTGACTATGAATCTCCCAATGACAAAGAATCTGAGGATGGAAGTATTTTTGTGATAGTATTTTTGCTGACCTTAAGGTTCTGCCCATCGAAGGGCAGCGAGCCGCTGACCAGTGTGTAAAGGATGACCCCTAGGCTCCAGACGTCCACCTCGGGCCCGTCGTACTTCTTCCCCTGGAACAGCTCTGGGGCGGCGTAGGGTGGGGAGCCACAGAACGTGTCCAGCTTGTTCCCCATGGTGAACTCATTACTGAAACCAAAGTCTGCTATCTTAATGTTCATGTCTGCATCCAACAGCAGGTTCTCTGCCTAGAGACACAGGAGGGAAGGGAGAGATGTAAGGACGTGAGGATGAGGTGAGAAATAGCAGTGAAATAGAATAGATGTAGGTAACAGACCAACTGGGTCACAGGTAAAAGCAAATACTTGAATAACTCAAAGACTCATGATAACAGTAGAGTTCCAATAAGATATAGAGATGTCAGAGGCACAAAAAGATCAACTGATGCCTGAAGAGGGTCCTTTACAGAACACCCCCCCACAAAAACAAAGTGCTCTGCAAGTCAAAGTTAGTGTCGCGTGTAAAGTTTAACTGTGTTTCCTCCTCTCCCCAGTGACACAAACACACAGGGTGGAGATGGATGCTCTCTGCTCTCACATCTCTGTCCTCATGGATCATTCATGAAGCTCTACAGAGGAAGCAGAGTGTGGACACGCGGCTGCCGCCAGAGGAGAGGAGAGGAGATGGGAACTCTGAACAGAGTCACTCCCACCGAGGTCGACCCACTCACACTAACCGTGATTAAAATAGCATCAATATTTATTCTACATGTGGTAGCATAACATAGACTGGCTAAATGGAATGATTGCTTTACGTGAGTATATTGTGCAGCGGAGAACATGGGAGCAGGTAAAAAGCCTGCCTCCGGCCACCTGACTTCATCCTCCTCTCCCCCACATACACCCCCCAGCCAGGCCCTCACTGGTTCCTTACCTTCAGGTCTCTATGGACAATGTGCTTCTGGTGGCAGTACTGCACAGCAGATACAATCTACATAGAAATAGACAGATAGACAGACAGTTACAGTCTTCCACCTGACAATGTTTTCACACACCCCTCCCCCCCGGGTGAAGGATGTGGTGAGGAGATGTGGTGTAGAGTGAGAAGATACAGCTAGAGACACAGAGTATCTCAGACACAAGGTGTAGACATGACATCTCTAGCTGGGAGAAAACTGTGTCCCCTCTTCCTGTGTGAGCATCTGCTCTAGATGTATCAGTATATCAGTGCCCCCAGTGAAACGCTGCAGTAAGATGAACCTGCAGTGAGACCAGGGAAGTAGGAAGCTATAGCCTAGACATTTCTGAGTGTGCCTTTCCTTCCACTGCAGAGCACTGTGTGTAGGCAGCACACCCCCAGTGTTTCACCGTCAGTGACAGAGAGATAAGAGATGAGGGGAGCTCTGTGTTTTGTCAGTTCTCATAACTCCACAACTCCACAGTTCTCATAACCCCACCTCATACCCTGTGTGGGTCAGGACACTGACTTGTGACGTATGGCCAGGCAGGCAAGGTGTGAATCAGGCACACTGCGGGAAAAGTCCTGTACTTACCTGTCTAAATTTAGCCCTGGCCTCTTTTTCTTTCATCCTTCCGTGTGCAACAAGGTAGTCAAAGACCTCTCCTGCAAGAGAAATGAAAAAGTTAGGAGCTGAAATTAAAGGTTGCATATTTCAAATGGAAAAAAAGTTTTAAAACGTCAACATTCAGACAGTACATCAAATGAGGTAAATGTTTTTTTTAAAGTCAATAACTACTTTGAAAAACGGTATGTGGAGCATGTGAGCCTAACTGTTCCTCATGCCTACAGAGGGAAACAGAACTCTAATTAATATACTGTAGTTCTGTCCTGAAGGCACAAGCTTCTGAGTATGGCTACAACATCAGAGGCATTCCTCAGCCCACGCACCTGTGTCTTTGTGGGGGGGGGGCTGCATCAACACAATTCTCCCCATAAAACCTCTAGTTCTGCATCCTCAAAACCCTCCCACACACACTCAGTGTTGACCGGAGGCAGGGAGTAAGTGTGTGTGTGTGTCCATGTCCGTGTGTGTGTGTGTGTGTCTCTTGGCTCTCCCACCCAGACCAAGCTCTTCTCTGTCCTGGCACTCCAATGGAAGAACCAGCTTCCCCCTGAGGCTAGCACAGCAGAGTCCCTGCCCATCTGAAATCCTACCTCTTCAAACATCTTAAATAAATAATCCCCCCCACCCACCCCCCATGTATGTATGTATGATATGTATGACTCTTCACCAAGCCCTTTACCATGACAGCAGTTATGAGGGCTGAGAAGCCAAGGCGTAATACTGCTCACCTCCACTGGCATACTCCATCACCAGGTACAGCGTCCTCTCTGTCTCGATCACCTCAAACAACTTGACTGAGGGGGAAAGAGAAAGAAAACTATTTGTCTTTGGCCCACACGCAATAACAACTAATACATTGCATCTTTCTGGCTCAACTTTGTAAAATGCTTGTCCTGGATAGCGCACGGGGCATTCAAGATGGTTCTAGGGAGTTTCTGCTCCTCAGTATAAATAGCAAGCTGTCGTAACTTAAAGCAAGGAATCCAATAACTTACATTTTCTACTGCTGAAAGCCTTGAGGAAACTGAAGACATTTCTAATTTCCTTTTGTGCATGCATGCCTGTGTGTGGGACCCAGTCATAGACTAACGCTTACCATATCTCACGTGTGCATATACTGTAGGGCACTCACACATGCTTATTGGGTATATACTGTAAAGTCGTCTTCCCTGCAGTGTTTTCCGTGAGCTGATCTAACAGTCTCTGGATGAAGAATGGCTGAGCTCCAGGGCTATATATAGCAGAGGTGGGATGTAGAAGCGGTTCTTTCTCTCTTTTAGATGGTTATCATTGTGTATGTCATTATAATCAGATTTTAGAAATCATGGCATGCGTGGGGTACAAAATCAAACTAAATTAGCAGAGAATCCTGTCTACTCCCCCAGCTGCAATTGTGTGTGTGTGTGTTCTACTTACCTATATTTGGGTGGTTTAAAAGCTTCATTATTCTTACTTCTCTGAAGAGCTGGAAGGACAGAAAATAAATGAATTCATATTTCAGTGTTGGACTGGATGTGTCAGAGAAGAGAGAGAGTAGGGAACCTTAGACTTGACCATTTTCAACTTAATTTGAGCAGGATGTGCACACATACACTAGACAGATGCTCCATAACCATGACAGAGTTGTGTCAGAGCCATGTGCAGTGTTTTGATTGATCTCCCTTTAACTATAGCTAGCTGTGCTCCCATCCCATCCATAAAATAATAAAAGTCATCCATCTTTAATGGAACAGGACACATGCCTGATGTTGTGCCATACTACTGTGCGGCTGGCATTATTCAAGACATAATAGTGCTGCAGTAGACATAAACAATGCATTAGAGGAGATACAGTATATCACCATGTCTGAAAGTTGCAGCTTAAAGACATATCCTAACTGTTCACCCAAAGGTCCGTTATTTAAAAAATTGAACCACTCACATGGTAAACTATCAGATACTCAGCAAGAAGGTCTAATTTCACTGTAACTGAAACAGGACCCAGGTGGCAAATATAAAGATCCAGTCCACCTAAAAAACTGGAGGCCACTTGCACTTCAGTTCACTTCAAATCCTAGAAAAATGTACAGCGCTTAGAATTAAAAAGGTTTTGTCAGATAATATTAATCCTAATGAAACAGTTTTTTTTACATGGGTGATACATTGTAGATAATATAAGACAAGTACTTGACACAATAGAACACTAGAAAAAAAATCTGGGAAACCAGGCCTGGCATTAATCGCTGATTTTGAAAAGGCCTTGGATAAAGTACGACTAGAACTTATATATAATTGGACTATTTTAGTGTTGCACAATGGGTTAAAGGCTACTTCTCAGAAAGTATTAAAAAAGGGCAAGAGGAGTAAAACAAGGTTGTCCGTTATCAGCATATCTATTTATTATGGCCATAGAAATGTTAGCTATTAAAATCAGATCCAACATTAATATCAAGGGGCTAGAAATCTAGGGCTTAAAAACAAGGGTATCATTGATCTGGGTACCAATAAATGTCTGCAGCATTGAAGGTAACCAAGAAAACAGTGGCCTCCATCATTCTTAAATGGAAGAAGTTTGGAACCACCAAGACTTCCTTGAGCTGGCCGTCCCAACTGATTGGGGTTAGGGAGGCGTAAAGGGTCTGAATACTTATGTACATTTATATTTCAGTTGTTGTTGTTGTTTTTTTATTTGTGAAATTTTCTAAAAACCTGTTTTGTTTTGTCAGTATGGGGTATATTGTGTAGATTGATGAAGAAAAAAACTAATGTAATGCATTTTAGAATAAGGCTGTAACGTAACAAAATGCGGATTAAGTCAAGGGGTCTGAATACTTTCCGAATGCACTGTATATGGGGGATAGGAAATTCTGTAAACAATTACATAGATAGAACCCACAATCTATCTGCAATATTAAAGCTGATCTGCCTGTTAAAAACATACAAAAATAACTGTTAAGCCATCAACAAACACAGACAGAAAGATAGACAGACACAGGCCACACTAGAGGAGGATGAAGACCGGAGTGGTTCAAATTTAAGCTCACTTTTCCCATTACATCTCTCTACCCATTATTACACCCAAAATATTGTCATAGTTCTGCATAAATATTGAGAGAAAAAATCAAAGGCCATTTTCCATGTCATGGAAAGGCAGGCAGGCGTATCATTGTTTCCAAAGAAAAAACTATGGGGGTCAGATAACACTATATTACAGCAGTTAATGACAGGCTTATGGGGTGACAAAGAGCGGAACTGGTCAGTTCTCTCACTCTCACACACGCACGCATGCACAGACGCACGCACACACACACACACGTTAGACTTCAGTCTACATCAAGAAACATCCAGAGTGTGCGTAGAGGCATAGACACAGACCACATGGGAACTATCAGGCCAGGGCATTAAGAAGTCTGCCAAAACATCACGAGACACAACACTTCTAGATGTTGTTGCAATCAATGCAGCTATACCAGAGCACTAATACATGGATCATTAATCTTTACTTGTGCAATGCTAATTGTCACAACGGGTCACTTTCTAACAGGCAGTTCCACATCTACTGGTGAGCACTGCTTCTGCTCTCATTAGCCTATACTGAGACTAGTGCTGCTCTGTGGTGACTTGAGAAGAACAGAGTAGGAGAGCAGTAGAAGCAGACGCCACACCAACATTTGAGAACAAACTGTTTACCTTTAATCAAGGGCTTCCATAACCGTTGCCCTCTAACCTATGCAACAACAGCCTGGTCTGGTCATGTGACCTCCAGTGAAGTGTGTGGGGGGGGGGGCTAGGGATGGATAGAGGGAGGCGAAATAAAATCACAATAAGCTTGTGACAGATGTGAGCTGGGCCTCCTCTCTTCCAAACTGGGATGAAAAACAAACTTCACATCCAACACCTGTAATTACATAACTACAAAGGTCAAGGGCCAATGTACACTGAGAAGAGGAGACTACAAATGCGGGTGGCTTCGGTTATTGGGACAATAAATCAAAACATGGTCCGTGTCAGAGAGAGGTAGAGTTTCTATTGTTCACAAATCAAAGTCTCTGATAGCATTGTCAGACAAGGGAATTTCAACTGGCAAAGGGGACATTTAAGCATGATATTTGTAGCTTTGCATTGCTATGAATGAGTTAAATCAACATGACTACTCCTAGGGTTTATTTATAACGACCTACAAGGAGGTTGTCAACAGAAGAGTCAAAACCCTGCCTGCTACAAAACCCTGCCTGCTACAGCACATCAGTCAGATCAATAATGGCCTCTGACTGGCAACAACCACAACCAGGCCAAAACTACAAAGGTCAGGGGTTGCACAGCCACACTCACAAATTATACATTTTGTCACACCACCTCAATAAGTGTACTGTGAATCGCAGCCACACGGGGAGGATCCTTACCTTTTGAAGGCTGTTTGGGTTTAGTTGTGTCTTGTCGATGATCTTTATTGCCACCTGAGGAGAGAGCAAAAACAAGGTGTGTAGAAGACGAAATACCAGTATAAACAGTCGGTTAGGACATCTACTTTGTACATGTCACAAGTAATTTTTCCAACAATTGTTAACAGACAGATTATTTCACTTATAATTCACTGTATCACAATGCCAGTGGGTCATGAATGTACGTTGGTGTGAAAAGTGCAAATCAATCCCAGAACAACAGCAAAGGACCTTGTGAAGCTGCTGGAGGAAACAGGTACAAAAGTATCTATATCCACAGTAAAACAAATCCTATATTGACATAACCTGAAAGGCCGCTCAGCAAGGAAGAAGCCACTACTTCAAAACCACCATAAAAAAGCCAGAATATGGTTTACAACAGCACATGGGTACAAAGATCATACTTTTTGGAGAAATGTCCTCTGGTCTGATGAAACAAAAATATAATTGTTTGGCCATAATGACCATCGTTATATTTGGAGGAAAAAGGGGGATGCTTGCAAGCCGAGGAACACCATCCCAACCGTGAAGCACGGGGGTGACAGCATCATATTGTGTGGGGTGCTTTGCTGCAGCAGGGACTGGTGCACTTCACAAAATAGATGGCATCATGAGAGAGGAAAATTAAGTGGATATATTGAAGCAAAATCTCAAGACATCAGTCAGGATGTTAAAGCTTGGTCACAAATGGGTCTTCCAAATGGACAATGACCCCAAGCATACTTCCAAAGTTGTGACAAAATGGCTTAAGGACAACAAAGTCAAGGTATTGGAGTGGCCATCACAAAGCCCTGACCTCAATCCTATAGAAAATATGTGGGCAAAACAGAAAAAGCGTGTGCGAGCAAGGAGGCCTACAAACCTGACTCAGTTACACCAGCTCTGTCAGGAGGAATGGGCCAAAATTCAGCCAATTTATTGTGGGAAGCTTGTGGAAGGCTACTCGAAACGTTTGACCCAAGTTTAAATTGTTTAAGGCAATGTTACCAAATACTAATTAAGTGTATGTAAACTTCTGACCCACTGGGAATGTGATGAAATAAATAAAAGATTAAATAAATAATTCTCTCTACTATTATTCTGACATTTCACTTAAAATTAAAAGTGGTGATCCTAACTGACCAAAGACAGGAAATTTTTTATTGGATTAAATGTCAGGAATTGTGAAAAACTGAGTTTAAATGTATTTGTCTAAGGTGTATGTAAACTTCCGACTTCAACTGTACATACACTCACCGGACAGTTTATTAGGTACAGACAGTGAGTCATGTGGCTTGCTATATAAAGCAGGCAGACAGGTATCGATGCATTCAGTTACTTTTCAATTGAACGTTAGAATGGGCAAAACGTGTGACCTAAGCAACTTTGAGAGTGGTATGATCGTCGGTGCCAGGCGCGCAGGTTCCAGTATCTCAGAAATAGCCGGCCTCCCGGGCTTTTCACGCATGACAGTGTCTAGGGTGCGACAAGCAAAAAACATCCAGCGGAAGTCCTGTGGGTGAAAGCAGCTCATCGTGCAAACTAACAGGTGTGCCACAAACAGGAAAATAAGAGCACAGTACAACAGTGGTATGCAGAACGGCATCTCGGAACGCACAACTTGTCAATCCTTGTCACAGATGGGCTATTGCAGCAGATGACCACACCAGGTTCCACTCATACCAGATAAAAACAAGAATAAGTGGCTTCAATGGGCACACGATCACCAACACTGGACAACTGAGGAGTGGGAAAAAATAGCCTAGTCCGACAAATACCAGTTCCTGTTGCATCATGCTGATGGCAGAGTCAGGATTTGGCGTAAGCAGCATGAGTCCATGACCCCATCCTGCCTGGTGTCAAAGGTAATGCGGTGGTGACAGTGGTGTACTGGTGTGGGGAATGTTTTCCTGGCACACATTAGGTCCCTTGATATAAACGAGCAACGATTGAACGCTACAGCGTATCTCAACATTGTTGCTGACCAAACCCAATAGAGCATCTATGGGATGAGAGAGAACGGGATGAGATAGATGTGCGCAGCATGAATGTCCTGCCGTCCAGTCTGCAGCAACTGTGTCATGCCATTGCGTCAGCATGGACCAACATACCTGTGGAACGTTTCCGACACCTTGCAGAATCCATGCCATGAAGAATTCAGGCTGTCCTAAAGGAAAGGGGGGGGGGTACGACCCAGTACTAGCTGGGTGTACCTAATAAACTAGCTGGTGAATGTACATTGCTTCTCTTTTTTTATGTCACTTACTGATGAAAAACATACAATTCATATTTGCACAACAAGAACAACGCTATTGAGAGGGGAAAGAAGAGTCTATTTTTTAAAAATTATTTTACCTTTATTTAACCAGGCAAGTCAGTTAAGAACAAATTCTTATTTTCAATGACGGCCTAGGAACAGTGGGTTAACTGCCTTGTTCAGGGGCAGAACGACAGATCTTTACCTCGTCAGTACAAGGATTCGATCTTGCAACCTTTCGGTTACTAGTACAACACTCTAACCACTAGGCTACCTGTCTGTGAAGCTAGGTAAACCAGAAAGGGGCTACAGCAGCCTGTCATGCTGCAGGTCTCTCCTCTCACCTCTCTGCCAGTGAGGATATGGCGGGCCAGCTTGACCTTGGCGAAGTTGCCCTTCCCAATGGTCTTCAGGAGGCGATAGTTCCCCACATGAGGCTGCTCGTCGGCACCAGAGTTTCGGGTGCGGACTCCCGAGCGGACAGAGCGCGTGGTGACTTCCTGGCGCCCATTGCTGTGAGTTGTATGCTGTGGACAGACAGACGGACAGACATGAGTGAAACAGTGTGCTGTAGACAGAAAGACTGATGGACAGACAGGAGTGGAACATCTCTGCACTAGCAGTGGCTCATGCTGGGGCATTCCATTATCTGTCAGGATCCAAAACAATTCTCCTGTTTATTACATGTTTATTGAAAAGATTCTGATCACGCAAACCAAGAGGGTAAAGAAAGGTTAGTGTAGGTTGGGGTTGCAAAATTTCGGGAACTTTTAATAAATTCCCTCGGAATGAAGAGGGAATAAGCAGGAAATCCAGAATCCTCCTACCAGGATTTCTGGAAAACCAGGGAATTTTGCAACCCTAGTGTTGGTGACTCACTGTAGTGCAGTTTGACTATCCAGTGTATGTCCAGCGTATTGATCCTCTGACCATGGTTAAAAGCCCACAACACCCCATCCCAAAATCAGATAGAGACTTTTCTATGGGTCACTATCGACTCTCCACCCTCATTCAGCTCCCTCAACAGGGCCTGCTCTATGCTCTCACTCCGCCCTAACAACCCCACCCCTAACCTGGGCATCAGTGGTTCCCTGGCCACACAGACAATTTCAGTTGTGGGAAAAGATATACAGCGCTGAACTGGAAGAAAAGGAAAAGCATAGGCTAATAAGATTCTGATGTTTGCATTGATCAGGATGTTACCAGTAAGAATGCACTAGATTCAGCAGACGACCAATAGCCTCGTAAACCAGACAGATCGCTGTGCTGGTCAGTCTGTTGGATCAGGCTAGACTTCCTACAAAGCCAACCATAACACTGGGTTACAGTGCTGTTATCGCTTGCAGGGATGCTATAATAAACATTTTTTAAATGGAACCCTTTTTTCTCCCCAATTTCGTGACATCCAATTGGTAGTTACAGTCTTGTCCCATTGCTGCAACATGTTTTAATTTCTGTTGTGATCCACTACCAACCTAGACAACAACCTAAACACAACACCTCTAAATGTGAGAACAATTCAACTCTCTCATAAACCTTCTCTAAGTAGATCACACTTAAAGTATTATTACCTGGCAATATACTGAGTATACCAAACATTTGGAACACCTTCCTAATATTGAGTTGCACCCCACCTTTTGCCCTCAGAACAGCCTCAATTCCTCGGGGCATAGACTCTACAAGGTATCGAAAGCGTTCGACAGGGATGCTGGCCCATGTTGACTCCAATGCATCCCAAAGTTGTGTAAAGTTGGCAGGATGTCCTTTGGGTGGTGGACCATTCTTGATACATGTGAGAAACTGTTGACCATGAAAATCCCAGCATTGTTGCAGTTCTTGACACAAAGTGGTGCGCCTGGCACCTACTACCATACCCTTTTAAAAGGCACTTAAATATTTTTTCTTGCTCATTCACACTCTGAATGACACACATACACAATCCATGTCTCAGCTGTCTCAAGGCTTAAAAATCATTCTTTAACCTGTCTCCTCCCCTTCATCTACACACTGACTGAAGTGGATTTAACAAATGACATCAATAAGGGATCATAGCTCTCACCTGGATTCACCTGGACAGTCTGCCATGGAAAAGGTAATACATATGTTGTATACTCAGTGTATGTTCCTTCACTATAATGTCAATTCCAGATTAACCAGATACAAATGAAGGAAACTTCATACAACAGTATAAAATGATCAAATTCACTAACAGACATTCCAAGAGTGTTTCGTTCTCATTTAGCCAAATGAAAATTTCAGGTAGCCTAGAGTTGCAGAGATTTCTCTTATTAATAAATCGTTACTTACTATGGTGATGGGGGGTCTCTTCATCGACGGAGACCCTGTCATTTTTGTGCTGGCAATTTGAATGCCATTTAACCAGATAACTCTCTCGTTTTTGTGGGGGTAACTCATAGATCCCCTCGTGCTTGCCCGATCCTCTCAACGAGAATGAAAACTGACAGACGATTGCCTTTGAACTGAAAGGGGTGGGAACTGTGTAAGCCCATTGGTAGGCGAGCAATTGGCACCTCTATTGACCGACACTTTTAAAAACCAGTCTTCTAACAGGTAAGGTTTGGATGGAGATACAAATGAGGATCTATCATTGTCCACAGACCAAACACAGCATATGTCGTGTTATCAGGCAACATAGGAGATTACAGCCAGGGCATGCACAGTAGAGGAACATATGCCCATCTCCCGTGTGACACAATGTATCGAACACTCAGATACAATGTAGCCAGTAGCCTAAGTAAAATGGTATGATACAATGGAACAGGGAGAGTGGTTATTTTGTATTGTCAGACACAATACACCTCTAACTACTTAATAATACGTTTACTTACGCTTTCCGCCTCTTTCTCATTGACCGTAGGTAGTGGAGTTTTTGTTGACATTTTATTCTCGATGAATGTTGCCTCTATTTCCCGGATGATTAAATTCTGCACCTTCTTTGGCAATACAAGGGGTGGCGATTGTACTCTTGCTTCTGGACCAAAACCATGGGTTCTGGATACTGACTCAACATCGGTCCATCCAATCCAAATGTGTCTCAAGGTGTCCCGAGGACGCAGAAAAAGTGTGATGATGACATCTATTTCCCTATAACGCTCACTCGGTATATAGTCATTTATATTGAGAATGAAGGCTGATAAGCTATATTTTTATTTGAAAAATTCCATACATGGCCTCTTAAATTTAAGTAATTATCAGAGACTGGCTCCAATCTAGGTTAGAATAGCACTCGGACAGAGAGGACGGCAGATGGTTGTTGTCACCCGTCCCAAAATCGCTCCTTTTTGTAACGCAATCCTTGTGTGCCTTGATGTCCTGTCCGTCTGTATTCCTGAGTTTCAATAGCGTTTATCTTTCTGACTCGCTTTCGGCTCAATTTCTTCCATCTCCGATTCAGAATGAGGCTAGTGTTTTAGGTGGGACCAAAATGGCTACTCACGGGTTGGATCGGGCCAAATCCTGTCAGAACAGCAGAGGAAGTGAGGAAACAGGCGTCCCTCGGCGCTCATTGGAGCGCAATACAGCCGGTGATAGCGCAGTCACCACTCAGTGATTCACATTAATGACAGATAGGAAATAACAGGTCTTTCTCTTGTGTACAAGTTCATGCCTTTACCTACAGAAACCATGAGTCAGTGGTTGTGCTTGCAAACGTAGCTGGGTTATGGCAGGATGGCAGGTCCCTCCCATAAAGAAAATATACTGAACAAAAATAGAACGCAACATGCAACATTTTCATTGATTTTACCGAGTTACAAGTTCATATGAGGAAATCAGTCAATTCATTAGGCCCCAATCAATGAATTTAACATGACTGGGAATACAGATATGCAGCTGTTGGTCAGATACCTTTAAAAAAAAATTGGGCCTCAGGATCTCGTCACGGTATTTTTGTGCATTCAGCTTTCCATCGGTAAAATGCAATTGTGTTCGTAGTTTACGCCTGCCTGCCCATACCCCCACAATGGGGCACTTTTCACAACATTGACGTCAGCAAACCGCTCCGCCACACAACGCCATACACATAGTCTGCGGTTGAGGCAGGTTCGATGTACAGCCAGATTCTCTAAAACTAAATTGGAGGCAGTTTATGGTAGAGAAATTAATATTACATTCTCTGGAACAGCTCTGGTGGACATTCCTGCATTCAGAATGCCAAATGCACTCTCCCTCAAAAGCAAATGTGCACAAATTCAGAGAAATAAGCTTTCTGGGAGTATGAAAATGGGATATTTTATTTCAGCTCATGAAAAATGGGACTGTTTATATTTTTGTTGGGACTGTTTAAAATGTTTATATTTTTGTTCAGTGTATATTTGCCTCATCCAAGTGAAGTAGGCCTATAATAGATACTGATGCAATATACTGAATACAAATCAGGGGGGGGGTTAAGGAGTCACCCTGATGAGCTTCATATAGTTGTGTGTTCTGTGCACTCATTATTCCAAAAAGTTGTATCAATTCAAAAATATGCTGCAATGGCATTGCTGACTTGTCAAGAGGGGGAATACCACAAGTGTGTTGAGCACTGAGTGACATCCAGAGGTTATGCACAGTTTACACATACCACAGAGCTGACAATATCAAGAATACCATCTAATAATTCAATTGGAACAAAATAGTTGTGGACAGTAAAACATTTAATGACAAAAAAGGGAAGAAATTCATGCCAGTCAAGTAATTCCCCCAAAACTGACCCATATCTCAGATCGGATACATCTCAAAATTACAGAGGAAATGTGCATAGCGCCATGTTAATCATGCCAGAAAACAGTGAGGGTGTGAGAAAAGGAAAGGAGGGCTGGTGATTTAACAAGATGAAAAAATGTGATTCAAAGCTACAACTTCTCAAAAATGGCATCCTTGTTTAATTAAATTGCATCAATATCGAAGTCGTCCTCTTCCTCGTCAGGCTTGTTTGGTTTTACTGTCTCCACTTTTAGTTCCCGAGCAGAAGAATCATACACAACCTGAGTATGAGAAAATAAGAGTTGTTACATTACAGTGAGTCTTGCATTAGCTGCAATTTTGACTAAACAGATCCTAGTAGCCCAACTCAAACAGTATAAAACTGGAAAAGCTGTGAAATCAGGGGATAGTCTAACCAGTACCTCCACATTTTCATCATCCTCTTCCTCCTCTACCTCACTGCCCTCACTCTCTTCCTCCGCCTCCTTCAGCCACCTGATGAAAGGAGATGCCCTCGCATGGATCTCTTTGGCAAGTTCCTTAGAGACATACTTCTTGGACACCTGAAAGAGAGTCATGAGCAACGAGACTTAGAGAACCGAGCAAACAGAAAATTAAACATCACTTATTTTACAAGAAGCTACGTAAGTGGGACATTCAAATGTATTGAAGTGTGTGCGAGCAATGTACATGTTTCACCACACACCTTCTCTGCCCAGGACAGTATGACATCTTCCTCCACTAAATCAGCATCATACAGGTCTTTGAGCACGACAGGCACACGGGGCAGCAGCTGGGCTTGGTGCAGCTTCACCAAGCACTCAAAGCCTCCCAGGAGGTACTTCTGGGCCTTCTTGTTATTCACACAGAACTGAAGTCATAAGGAACAGTAACAAAACCCATAATCAATTTGAGATGGTTTTGGTCAACTGTCCCCTCTTGAATGCATTACCACTGAGTTATGAGGTTAAGACAGAGGTCAAACGTAACAATACGGATTTGAAGACTCACGCGAAGGAAATGGCGTTTGTATTTCTTGATCTGGTCACGGATGTTTTCGTCAAACAGCAGTTCGCTCAGAATCAGCGGTCCCATGGCCATCACATCCAGACGCTCTGCCTCCACCAAGATCTCCTTATCTGCTGCATCAACGGCGCAGTCCTCCCTTTTTTGCTGGAGACGGGGAAAGTAACCACAAACAAGAACGCTTTTTAACACCATGGTCTTCAACATAGACCCCAAGAAGCCTAGCAACAAAGATTTGAGTGTGGAACAGGACTACTAGGCAACACTTCTTGGTCCCGGTCATAAAACGTTCACTCTCATTGTTACCCTATAGGAGACCCTGATCCTGGAGTTCCACGACAAATGGACAATTTAGCTTAATGTTTAAACTGCCATTCCTCTTTGTTTTCCATTAAAAATGCTAAAAAAAAAAAAAAAATCTAATCCACGTCAATTTACAATGCAGATTAATGGTTCTATTACCCATGTATGACCGCTTGGACCGGGCAATTAAGTGATGTGAAGTCTACGGCAAACCTTTACAGACATAGAACACAGCTACAGTAACATGTCGATAGCGACAATTGTGAACGTCGCAGACCAAGAAAATAAATAAGTGACAGAATTCTGCTCTGGCATAAAATGTTCTGTATTTTCTCCCCAACAATAAACGTTGCTGACTGATGTGCTGCTGTGTTTTTAATTTTTTATGGCATGGTAGCTAGAAGTTTAATTTCTATTAAATGTCTTGGTTAGTCACAGTATTTAACTAACTTTAAAAGTACTTTTTTAGGACATAGTCTGCCCGCAGGCAAGGCAGCAGGCTGCACACAGCAACTCAGGATTTGATTGACAGTTCTGGTTGCCTAATGATGGACATTAGTTCTGCTTCAGAAGCCTTATTCCTTTACAGACAAGTACAATGCCCATTCATATCTCCAGAAGTTTAGTGCCGGCATTTAAAAAGCCATAGTGTACCCTACCCTAGCAGACAAACATGCCGTAGCTGCAGTGCGTTCAAGGGGTCACATTCCATTACGTCTGAAAAGGGTAAATCGATAAAGGCTCCCGGTAGCCTTCTGTAATTTCAGATGAGGCAGAAACGAAGAATAGGCTACCCTGTGCTCGCAAAACTGTCCCGAAGAGGCTACTGTATCCCGGCAGAATCTGTTTTATTTATTTACAATGACAGCCTACCCCAGCCAAACCCTAACGACGCTGGGCAAATTGTGCACCACCCTATGGGACTCCCAATCACAGCCAGTTGTGATACAGCCCATGATTGAACCAGGGTCTGTAGTGACACCTCTAGCCCTGAGAAGCAGTGCCTTAGACCCCTGCGCCACTCTGGAGCCCTGTACCATGAATAGGCGAAAATATTCTACACACAACAGACAGAAGACTGATCACACATTTGCATCATTAGTAAAAAAGAGAGCAGACAGGCCAGCGTGGGTGAGAGGCAGCAGAAACATGCTAATATGTTTTGGTAATGTGCATCTCGCAATGTCTTGTCTTGCAAATTCCCCAAAGTAGCCTAAAAAGTTCCTCTTCCTCTGGTTTTACACAACTTTCCCAGGCCTTTATAGCCTATAACAGAAAATAACTGCACTGCGATTTCAATTAAGTGGGGGGGAATACAAAAACATTGTTTTTAAGCTAGGGATTTTTCTTAACGTTAAGGATCCCAACTTCATTTAAAGGTTCACACCCTTACCGCAGGTACTACAGGAGCTTGTCCCAACTACGCCCCACACCAGACCAACCGAGCTAATTGCATTTAGTCCGTCACTGAACTAATCAACACACCTGGTCTGGTTAAATCAAAAACATGAAGTGCTTATGGCACTCTAGGACCAAAGTCACCTACACCATATCAAAGAGAATTTCACAATCAGTCACAAACTTTCATTAGCCTTGTAATTAGTTTCAGGCACAACTTACTTTGACAAAGTTATAGAATATGTTGACCCGCTCCTCCAGGGTCTTCTCCAGGTCCTCACTGAGGGTCAGGTTCTTCGCATGGGAGCTGATCTCCTCCATCCTTCGTCTCTGTGCCTCCTCCGTGGTCTCCTCTGCCCAATCCTCATCATCTTCACCGTCCTGATACACAACATATTATCACTGGGTAAATGCTGCTAGATGGCAGGCTTGAGATACTGACAAACTAGTCCCTCAGACCAATAATAACTTGGGAGGCAGGTGGAGAGTTGTTCTCCCTATTCAACCGCTAACATTAACTGGCATGGTTTGCGTACATTAATGAGGATACTCACCACGGCATCAGGGGCATCTATGTCGTTATGGTTCCCAGCCTCAACGCTGCCAGAACCATTCTCCTTGTCCTTCTTACGATTCTTCTTATCTTTCTTCTTCTCCACAGACCCAGGTTCATTTTCTGATGAAAAAGCCACCGGCGCTTTGACTCAATAGGGCACATATCTGACTTGACTTTTGGATTAGTAAGGAAACAAATTATGGGCAAATTCTTATTGTGTGCTTACCTGGTGGGTTTTTGAGGATGAATGTGCAGAGCTTGTGTCGTGTGTCTAGCATGCCACGGTACCCACAGGCCTTACAGGAGTTACCGATTGTTTGTTTCTTAGGATTGATATGCTGCAATGAAAAGGTCAAACAAATTAGCATATTCACCCTAATGACAGTGACTATACCACCAATAACAGACAAGTAATAATTTACCCAACAGACCATAACTGTATTGCAAGACAAAAAGACAATTGATCACTCAATGCAGGGTATGTAGCATACAAAATTAGATCCAAATGGCTGCGGCATGAACAAGCAGAACCCAAAATTACAGATGTAGCACAAGGTATGCAGGACATCAAATATATCTATATACAAAAACCTGACCCGGGCTGTCATATCTACAGGCCTCAGGAGGGACCTTGATACAACATTACGCGGAGTAAAAAAAATATAAAAAAATAAAAAGATTTAAAAAACATTACCGGGAAAACTGACCATCTGTGACGTTGGTATAATGGTCAAATTACAATTGCAAAGTCCCACAGATCAATGCGCTCGGCACACTTCATTCCTGTTCCCCTCTACTACCCAAACGTACACCACAAATATGTTCCTGAAATAGTTACCAGATCAGTTTCAGGGTTATCACACTCAGGACACAGCACAAATTTCCGGATAAATACATCTAGCATGTCCTGCAACTTGTTTGCCTCATGGGATCCGTTGACGATGAAGCGGTCATTCTTTGCATCAAACTGGGTCTGAGCACCAAGCTCACAACCAAAAAACTTGGTCGGATCTGCAAGGAGGATAAGAGTCAAAATCAACATCCCCTAAGCTAATGGATGGTAAATGCACACTAACATTTAGCCACGTCAAGGTATCAATGTATGGTGCGAGTCAATGTTAGCACTTCAGAAAACACTTGTGGTGGGGAGGTCAACTTACATGTTGGAGGCCTACTCAGTGCCTTTGCAACATCAGTCATGTTGACAATGACGGTCTTGATTCCATTTCCTTTGCCCTCAACCTGGACACAAATCCGACCACAAAAACAAAACAAAATTTTAAGAATCATTTTGCAGATCACCCTTGAGGCCTGCACATCTCACTGGAAAAGAACTAAAAGAAACACACCCTAAGATAGTCATTCAACATTCTTGATATATGAAAGTAATTTCTCTTACAGGATCATACTATACCAGATAGTCACCTTAGCAATCAGACGGGGCATCTTGTAGCGATAGAACTGGTCTGCCACACTGCGGTTGACATTAACAGACATTTTGGCTGGCTACTAGCACTATCAGTAAGATAAAAATATATTGAATGGAGATGTTTCGGAATCTTCTGTCTGGAAAATAGAGGATGACATAAACGACTGCAAGCATCCACCGTCTCTGACATGAAAAATATTTTGCCAAAGTGGCTGCAAGCTCCTTGCTCGTAGACTAGGTTTCCACACAGGTTCCAACAGCTGCACAACAGCTCTGAAAGAAAGGGCGAAAGGCACAGACATCAGCTCTAGTGCCACAGATTCTGATAATGATGGCAATGGCTTTTATTGAATACCCAAGTATCCTATATAATTCTATGACTTGACCTTTTAATAACAATCTGTATAGGTATATTGTTAGCTACCCAATGTGTCCATAGTGTGACTAAAATATCACCGTTGACAATTAGACAAGACGAAAAGGCAGTCTGACATTTAGCTCATTGTCCTCCAATTCCGACCAGGCATTGCCATAGAGGTGGTCAAGTCACGAGTTGAAGACATCAAATTCGGCATCAAAAATTACTCTAACCTACGGAGCTAGCCATCTTCACGACTAGAGCAGTTAATCTCACATGTCATTGGGTTTGTTAACTAGCTACGCTAGCCAGCCAATTGATTTTGCTTTACCGTTAACTAGCTAATACATTTAACGACACATTATTTCACTTCGATATACAAACCCCTTACAAACGAAGATGGGTAGATTAGCAACCAGAAAACCTGACTGATGAAGCTAGCGTAGCAGAATTCAAAATAACCGGGAACTCGGAAATCTCCGACTTCAGGACGTCCAGAACAACTGGCAAAAACCGAGTTCCGACTGGTATTTGTCATTAAGGGTCATCCAACTCGGAATCTCGGGCATCTATCTAGAGTTCCGACTGAAGAGCATTGACGTCATGATTCGACCTCGTTTCCGAGTTCCCAGTTATCGTGAAAGCGTCATTCATGCCGCGATCAAAACAACTGGGAAATCTGGAGAAGAAAAAGCGCGCTCCGACTGGGAAAGATAGATTTGAATTCCACCTCCGGCCTCTTTCTAGAGCTCCGACGTCATGATTTGACCTCGTAAAGTGTCCGGGTTCCCAGTTATTTTGAACGCGCCAAAACTACTAGTTGGCACTGAAGAGTGCGTCATCAGATGGCACGAGTGATGGGAGACGCCATTTTGATGTTAAGACGCAGAAAATGTCATTTTAAAATATAAATACATTTACGATAGCACCTTAATCGTTATATAGTCATAATGCACTCACCGATTTCGTAAAACAAAGACATAAACACACCGCTGGTCGTCCAAGAGGCGCAGTGAACGGTTGCCAATAGCTGTGATGTGTTGCTAGGCTTGTGGTGGCAAAATAAGTGTCGTGAACGTCGGAGGTGACACGATCCAGCTGATTCTTGCCCCTATTGTGAAAATATTCTGGACGCCCTCAGAGTGGGGATACCTAAGGAAACGCGAAAGTCAGTCAGTATAAACTTGCTAACTAGATAATGCGGATAGCTAGCACGTTGATACTCTCACGCTAACTTTAGCTGTTGTTTTGTATGTTGCCTAACTAGCTTTGGCTAAATATAACATGTTGATAACACAACAATTGCTAGCTAGACAACAGTCAGATGGTCGACAGTAAAATGGCTTACCTCTCGAAGGTTATTTTCCAATGCTTCTGCTTCTTCTGTGGGGTTTTACTTACAAACTATTGCCGCGTTCACGACAGCTGGGAACATGGAACTCGGGAATCTCCGACATCAGATTTTACCGTGCGTTCCAGACAACTGGGAACGCGTTCCGACTTTGAAAAATAGTTTGTCATGCAACTCTGAATTCCAAGTCGGAAACTCAGGGATCATCCTAGAGCTTCGACTTCTCCGACCTAAAGATCAGTGATTTCATAATTTGGCCGAATTCCTATGGTGCTTTCAGGACAACTAGATTTCGTAATTGGATGACCAAGTTAAAAACTATTTTTCCCCGTCGTTCGTTTTTTCAGAGTATCCGGTGTTCTTGAACGCACTGAAGTCGGAGAAGTCCGAGTTCCCAGTTATTTTGAACGCAGCACCATACATCCTATTATGGTGCATGGTTTTACACATAGAATTAAGGATTTAAAGCTACATTTTTGGGGGTGACCCAACCAAATTCACATATAAATTTGTGTTATAGGTTCTCATTGAAAGCAAGTCTAAGAAGCGAAACTGTATATTGTTTCTATTTGCACTCTTTCCAGTGGTGTAGAGTAAAAATACTTTAAAGTACTACTTAAGTTGTTTTTCTGTGCATCTGTACTTTAATATTTATACTTTTGACAACTTTTACTTCACTACATTCCTAAATAAAATGGTCTACTTTATACAACTTTATATTTCCCCGACACACAAAATTACTTTGTACATTTTGAATGCTTAGCAGGACAGGAAAATTGTCTAATTCATGCACTTAAAGACTAAATCCCTGGTCATCCCTACTACCTCTGATCTGGTGGATCACTAAACACACATGCTTTGTTTGTTAATAATGCTGGAGTGTGACCCCTGGATATCTGTAAATTAAAGAAACAAGAAAACTTGTCTGGTTTGCTTAAAATAAATTGTTTGAAATTATTTGCATAGTGTATCTTTAATATTATCTTTATGGTTTTATGCATATAATTAGGAACTAGTAATTTAATAGGATCTCTATGATTTTATTGTACTGGGCATGCCACGTTCACATATAGTCGGAACTAGGAAACTAGGAAATGTCCAGCTTGCAGAATCATTAATCGCAACACGTGTTTAACTGCAACCAGTTAGCAATTCGGAAATTTCAGAGTTTCTTAGTTCCGAATAGCATGTGAACGCAGCAACAGTCCGCAATTTTGGCCTTTGTCCGGTCTCCCGCAACCAAACACCACTAATGTAGAACAAAAAGGTTGATCTGTCCCGTATTTCAGTAAGACATTCCGACCTGTCTATTGCAGTTACCTTGCACTTATGAAAATATAGGCCTGTATCACAGGATGTCGGTGGCACCTTAATTGGAGAGGACGGGTTTATGGTAAGGGCTGGAGCTGAATCGTATCAAATACTTGGTTTCCATGTAGAAAGATTAACATGCTATCATACACACACATTTGCATATGTCTTAACTAATAATATCAAAATGGCGTCTCCCATCACTCGTGCCATTTGATGACGCACTCTGCAGTGCCAACTAGTAGTTATTGTAAGAAAACTCCTCACAGCCAGGAAAACAGCAAGTAGCTCCAGGTAATTGATATGCAGTGCTCTTAGTTCTGTCGACCAAACCCCCCTTTCAGAGTAGCCACACACTCTCCCTGTCTCCTGCAGCCAGGAGGCCCCCTTAACACTGATTTAAAAAAGAGAGGCCCTTCTCCAGTAACCCCAATTTTTCTAAGAAGTCAGTGAACAAATAAGTCTGAACTCTTCTGGTGATACTGAGTGTGTTTCCACCCCAGGCAAACAGGACAGCACTTGTGAGTATCATGCCCTAGGCTTACTCTTACCACTGGCCATCTTACTCAAGCAAGGAAGCACAAACTACACAAGCAAAGCAGAAGTGCTAGGCTTTTAGCAAACACAAATCCTACCCAAGCAAGGAAGTATTAGCTACATGAGCAGAAAGTAGTTTGCTTTTAGCAAACACAAAAACCAATAACTAGACCCCAAACTCGCAACATCTAGGTGGACGAATAATCTCTCCCCACTAACAGACACCTAAGACACTTGTAAATTGTGTGAGCTGAAGAGCGAAGAATTGAGGAAATGAATGCTAGCCATGGTGTTATAGCCAGGAAGCCACTCTGCAGTGCCAACTAGTAGTTATTATTCCGGGGATGGGCTCTGCCCTTTGGGCATGTTTTTAGTTTTCTTCAGGTGAATGTGATTGGTTGTTGACTCCCCATAGTATGTTATACAGAGTGACCAACTGAAAGAGAACAGACTCCCACTTCTTCCATCCTTCAAAGTTCCATATCTCCTCACTCGGGGTAGTACAGCTCGTGACAGCCTTTCATGTAACTCCATCGCCGAGAAGTCCTCCAATCTCAGAAACCGCTCGGCCGCATCCACAATGATGTCCATCTGTCAAGACTTTTTCTCCACTTTGGCAGTGCCGTTGATCACCATAGCCATAAGGACAAAGTCCACCTTCTTAACCTATAGAATATCTGGGTCCTGATGATGAGAGCCAACCCCTGCTGCCTGTAGTGAATGCCTATCCACCACCGTTGGCCCTTCAGGACCATTCGCCTCCTCAACCCTCTTGGCAGCTGCTGCATATGATATGTTCTGGTTGGCCCTGACTTTAGCCACCTCATTTACTTTCACCCTCGTCGGGCACGCCAAACATGAAGCTACATGGTTCCCACCACAATTGAAATATTTCACACGATCAAAACTCAAACCACACTCAATGTGATCTCTACAACTTTCACTCCTTTGCTTCTTTCATCTACAGACACTTTCCACATGTCCAAAGGCACTATAGTGATTACACTGCAACAATCTTAGGACAAACGCTCTTCACCTCGGTAGGTAGGGACTCCGGTTCAAAAAACAAATTACAGATAGACTCTTCACTTTCTCTCCATTAACTACTTGATTCATCCAATGTGCATCAATCACTCCAGGGATATTTGTTATTTCTTCCATCTTGACTTCCTATGAACGCCAGATATTACCCCCTTGAGAGGTGCACTGCACTGAAGAGCTACGCACGACATGGTAACCTTCTCAAATCAAGTACACGAAATCAAAAAAAGTCCACTTATTGTAATCCTCACTGCATTCACCCATCACTCTTTCCACCAGCTTGGATATTTCAAATTGATTCCTCAGGTTTGGCAACTCAATCCTCCCCTCCTCAACAAACCACACTCCTGCAAGATAAGAAGGGGCATTCGCAGAATGACCTGTTTTGTTTCCCAGCACTACTTTGGTCCGTTTTCTATTCTTTTGGACCATTGTCCAATCTTCCTTGCTTTTACCACCATAAGTTTGAAGTTCATCACCGTCTCCAGTTTCCGCCATCTTTCTGAGTTGCCTGTACCTCAACGCCATTGGTCCCACTCAGAGGGAGAATCTCAACTCCATACTCCTTCTCAATTAGATTTGCTAAACTCCTGCGTCCTCTCTCCTCCTTCCTCTCTCTCCTTTTGAAAAAGGTCAAAGGTAGGCCTAATCGAGGATAGGCGGCGGGTAGAAGGAACATTGACGAAAATCCACTTGTATGAAATTACATTTACAGGGGTGAAATCCCCAAATAAATGTGTATATTGATAAAAGAAATGTAGCTAGTGTTGCAAGACATTTTATAGATAAAAGGATACATAGCATACTTCTCCTTCCATAAAACAACAACTGCTTCAAAGGGGGTGTGGCAGATATCAAAACTCTTCCGCGAAGGACTCCGGTAGGATACACATGACCATCCTTGATGAAAGATGGCTATCAAGGAGGGGAGGACAATCTTCTGTTCGACTACTAACAAATCGACTTCTCCTCAACCACCGACAACTTATTGGTTTCTAGGTCACTGAAGATAGAGGCTGGTTGACAAGCTTTTTCCCAAATGACAAAAGGCTCTTGCATCCTTTCTCCTCGCCTCCTTCTCAAAACCCATTGGAAAAGGTCAGAGGGGATGGACTTCTGGCTTTCTCATCCAATGGGATTTGAGAAGATGGCAAGAAGAGAAGACTTGAGGAGTATGCTATTGAGATTCTCCCAGATGGCTCATTTTCATACAGGATTTACCCCAGTGTTTTACCCAAAAGGCAGACTTTTCTGTTTCCACCAGCACCCGTGTCTCACTGGGCCATGGCTCCGGTGGATCCACTTTCACCTGGGGCCAAAGCCAGGCCACTGGTACTTTTCAGCCCTCATCTCATTTTCGGATGACTGCCTTGCCTGGTTCACCAATTACTTTGCAGACAGAGTTCAGTGTGTCAAATCGGAGAGCATGCTGTCCGGTCCTCTGGCAGTCTCTATGGGGGTGCCACAGGGTTCAATCCTCGGGCCGACTCTTTTCTCTGTGTATATCAATGATGTTGCTCTTGCTGCGGGCGATTCCCTGATCCACCTCTACGCAGACGACACCATTCTATATACTTCCGGCCCGTCCTTGTACACTGTGCTATCTAACCTCCAAACGAGCTTCAATGCCATACAACACTCCTTCCGTGGCCTCCAACTGCTCTTAAACGCTAGTAAAACCAAATGCATGCTTTTCAACCGTTCGCTGCCTGCACCCGCACGCCTGACCAGCATCACCACCCTGGATGGTTCCGACCTTGAATATGTGGACATCTATAAGTACCTAGGTGTCTGGCTAGACTGTAAACTCTCCTTCCAGACTCATATCAAACATCTCCAATTGAAAATCAAATCAAGAGTCGGCTTTCTATCCCGCAACGAAGCCTCCTTCACTCACGCTGCCAAACTTACCCTAGTAAAACTGACTATCCTACCGATCCTCAACTTCGGCGATGTCATCTACAAAATTGCTTCCAACACTCTACTCAGCAAACTGGATGCAGTTTATCACAGTGCCATCCGTTTTGTCACTGAAGCACCTTATACCACCCACCACTGCGACTTGTATGCTCTAGTCGGCTGTCCCTCGCTACATATTCGTCGCCAGATCCACTGGCTCCAGGTCATCTACAAGTCCATGCTAGGTAAAGCTCCGCCTTATCTCAGTTCACTGGTCACGATGGCAACACCCATCCGTAGTACGCGCTCCAGCAGGTGTATCTCACTGATCATCCCTAAAGCCAACACCTCATTTGGCTGCCTTTCGTTCCAGTTCTCTGCTGCCTGTGACTGGAACGAATTGCAAAAATCGCTGAAGTTGGAGACTTTTATCTCCCTCACCAACTTCAAACATCTGCTATCTGAGCAGCTAACCGATCGCTGCAGCTGTACATAGTCTATCGGTAAATAGCCCACCCATTTTTACCTACCTCATCCCCATACTGTTTTTATTTATTTACTTTTCTGCTCTTTTGCACACCAATATCTCTACCTGTACATGACCATCTGATCATTTATCACTCCAGTGTTAATCTGCAAAATTGTAATTATTCGCCTACCTCCTCATGCCTTTTGCACACAATGTATATAGACTCCCCTTTTTTTTCTCTACTGTGTTATTGACTTGTTAATTGTTTACTCCATGTGTAACTCTGTGTTGTCTGTTCACACTGCTATGCTTTATCTTGGCCAGGTCGCAGTTGCAAATGAGAACTTGTTCTCAACTAGCCTACCTGGTTAAATAAAGGTGAAATAAATAAATAAAATAAAAAATAAAATCTACATAACAATGGCTCACTGTGAATTTGAACACCTTTGCACAAAATAACCATCTTGGTCTATGCCGCTCTGACATTGCTCATCCAAATATTTATATTTCCTTAATTCCATTCCTTTACTTTAGATTTGTGTGTAATGTGTGTATTGTTGTGAAATTGTTAGATATTACTTGTTAGATATCACAGCACTGTTGGAGCTAGAAACACAAGTATTTTGCTACATCCGCAATAACATCTGCTAAACATGTGTATGTGACAAATAAAAATGTGATTTAATTTAGATGATGCAGTGGTTGTTGATTTTGCTCTCCCCAAGTTTTTAGTTTCACACTCCTATTGGAAACACAATTACACTTGAATTTACATTAATGTAAAACACTGGCGACACACTGGTGTGGGGAGTAAGTTTCCATGGAAATGTTGCAAATGCCTCCTCATTCTTCTCTTTCAATGCTAGACCTATGTCTGATGGGATAAATTCCTCTGTAGCCAAAATGTGAACTGTCTGCACAACTGGTTATCCCCGCCCTCCCCTTTCATCCATTGGAGAAATCCTTCTTCTTCGATGGGGTTGATGTAGTGGAGTGTGCATCAGAGACAGGGAGGAAGTAATTAATCCTCTCTGTCTAATCCTTCACTAGAGTTCTCTCTATTTACACACAATGACCATATCAAGCAAATAAAAAAACAACACACATGTTAAACTATTCAATGAAATAGTACTGATGTTGAGAATACTGGAAGTTAGTTTACACAAACAAAAACAACTTTCTCTATGCAGTTTCAATTCAAATGTATTTGGTGAAGGACCCTCCCTCATATCACTCCCCTGCAGTCCCCCAACGCCAAAATATAGTGCCTTCAGAAGGTATTCAAACCCCCTGAATTTTTCCACATTTTGTTGTGTTACAAAGTGAGATTTAAATGGATTTAATTGTAATTTCTTGTCAAAGATCTACAAAAATACTCAATAAGTGGAAGAAAAAGTCTAACATTTGTAAAAACAAATAATCATGAAAAATAACACCAGTATATCTTGAATAGATAAGTATTCAACACCCTGAGTCAACACATGTTAGAATCCCCTTTGGTAGCGATTACAGCTGTGAGTCTCTAAGAGTTTTGCACACCTGGATTGTGCAATATTTGCCCATTATTCGTTATAAAATTCTTCAAGGTCTGTCAAACTGGTTGTTGATCATTGCGAGACAAAAATGTTCAGGTCTTGCCATAGATTTTCAAACTGTAACTAGGCCACTCAGGAACATTCAATGTCATCTTGGTAAGCAATTCCAGTGTATATTTGGACTTGTGTTTTAGGTTATTGTCTTGCTGAAAGGTGAATTTGTCTCCCAGTGTCTGTTGGAAAGCAGACTGAACCAGGTTTTCCTCTAGGATTTTGCCTGTCCTTAGCTCTATTATGTTTCTTTTTATCCCAAGAAACTCCCTAGTCCTTGCCGATGATAAGCATACCCATAACATGATGCAGCCACCACCATGCTTGAAAATACGAAGAGTGGTAGTCAGTGATGTGTTGTTGGAATTGCCCCAAACAAAGCTTTGTAATCAGGACATAAAGCTAATTTCTTTGTCATATTTGTTGCAGTTTTCCTTTAGTGCCTTATTGCAAACATGTGCATGTTCTGGAATACAGATGAAGTCGGAAGTTTACATACACCTTAGCCAAATACATTTAAACTCAGTTTTTCACAATTCCTGACATTTAATCCAAGTACAAATTCCCTGTCTTGGGTCAGTTAGGATCACCACTTTATTTAAAGAATGTGAAATGTCAGAATAAAAGTAGAGAGAATGATTTATTTCAGCTTTTGTTTCTTTCATCATATTCCCAGTGGGTCAGAAGTTTACATACACTCAATGAGTATTTGGTAGCATTGCCTTTAAATTGTTTAACTTGGGTCAAACATTTTGGGTAGCCTTCCACAAGCTTCCCACAATAAGTTGGGGGAATTTTGGCCCATTCCTCCTGTAATTGAGTCAGGTTTCTAGGCCTCCTTGCTCGCACACACTTTTTCAGTTCAGCCCACAAATGTTCTATAGGATTGAGGTCAGGGCTTTGTGGTGGCCACTCCAATACCTTGACTTTGTTGTCCTTAAGCCATTTTGCAACAACTTTGGAAGTATGCTTGGGGTCATTGTCCATTTGGAAGACCCGTTTGCGACCAAGCTTTAACTTCCTGACTGATGTCTTGAGATGTTGCTTCAATATATCCACATAATTTCCCTTCCTCATGATGCCATCTATTTTGTGAAGTGCACCAGTCCCTCCTGCAGCAAAGCACCACCACAACATGATGCTGCCACCCCAATGCTTCACGGTTGGGATGTCCTTCAGCTTGCAAGCATTCCCCTTTTTCCTCCAAACATAACGATGGTCATTATGGCCAAACAGTTCTATTTTTGTTTCATCAGACCAGAGGACATTTCTCCAAAAGTACGATCTTTGTCAGCATGTGCAGTAGCAAACCCTAGTCTGGCTTTTTGTATGGCGGTTTTGGAGCAGTGGCTTCTTCCTTGCTGAGCGGCCTTTTAGGTTATGTCGATATAGGACCTGTTGTACTGTGGATATAGATACTTTTGTACCTGTTTCCTGCAGCATCTTCACAAGGTCCTTTGCTGTTGTTCTGGGATTGATTTGCACTTTTCACACCAAGGTACATTCATTTCTAGGAGACAGAACGCGTCTCCTTCCTTAGCGGGGTGAAGGCTGCATGGTCCAAAGGTGTTTATACTTGCGTACTATTGTTTGTACAGATGAACGTAGTACCTTCAGGCATTTGGAAATTGCTCCCAAGGATGAACCAGACTTGTGGAGGTCTACAATTTTTTTCTGAGGTCTGACTGAGGACTGATTTATTTTGAAGTTTGTGGAGAGGTTGAAAAACAAGTTTTAATGACTCCAACCTAAGTGTATGTAAACTTCTGACTTCAACTGTATATTTATTCTGTACAGGTTTCCTTCTTTTCACTCTGTCAATTGGGTTAGTATTGTGGAGTAACCACAATGTTGTTGATCCATCCTCAGTTTTCTCCTATCACATTCATTAAACTCTAACTGTTTTAGTCATCATTGGCCTCATGGTGAAATCCCTGAGCGGTTTCCTTCCTCTCCGGCAACCGAGTTAGGAAGGACGCCTGTATCTTTGAAGTGACTGGGTGTATTGATACACCATCCAAAGTGTAATAAATAACTTCACCATGCTCAAAGGGATATTCAATGTCTGCTTTTTTATTTTTTACCCATCTACCAACAGGTGCCCTTTGTTGAGAGGCATTGAGAAATCTGCCTGGTCTTTTTAGTTGAATCTGTGCTTGAAATTCACTGCTCGACTGAGGGACCTTACAGATAATTGTATGTGTGGGGTACAGAGATGAGGTAGTCATTCATAAAACATGTAAAACACTATTATTGCACACAGAGTAGTCCATGAAACTTATTATGTGACTTAATGAGCACATTCTTTTACTTATTTAGGCTTGCCATAACAAAGGGGTTGAATACTTATTGACTTTTTTTGTATTATTATTTATTATTAATCCACTTTGACATTATGGAGTATTGTGTGTAGGCCAGTTACACAAATCTCAATTGAATCCATTTTAAATTCAAGCTGTACACAACAAAATGTAGAAAAAGTCAAGGGGTGTGATTACTTTCTGAAGACACCGTACATGTCTAGCTCAGTGCCCACAACAGCATGTCCCCTTGTGATTAGTACTGACAAAGGTGGTCTATGGCTTTGCCTCTTCCTCTTTGGTACTGATAAAATGATTGCATCATCATTATCTCATCTTTGAATAATCATGATTGTCATGTCAACAATAAGGGGAAAAGTTTAGCGTTCACCTGGGAAAATTCCCTTTATCCTGATACACAAGCACTACCATACCCACTGCCCCACCCACATCTCTGGTTACCTGTTATAAAACAAACAGCCTTTGGTTTCATACTTCAATAAATTATATTTCTCAGTCAACCATAATTATGTCTACTGTGGCAGACACAAATAGGCCTACAGTAATATTTCATATTTTTTTCCTATGAAACCAGACCAACAGCTTGTTATGGGCCTGTTATGAGTGGATTAGCAATCACGTTTATCCAGAGCCCCTTCCAGGAGGCATGGTTGGGGAATTTGATTATGTAAACGTTGAATGAAACAACCAGGTAGATCAGTTGTTATTAAGGAATATACCAAATATTCCCCCACACTTTGAAAACGTTCCCGACCTGGGAAAGTTTTGGGGAATTCAAAACAGTTGATTCATACCATCACCCAGATAGGAAAGTGCTGCATAATGCTAATTTGTTCAGACTATAACCTCCAGCATGTTTACCTTAAAATGTTTTGTTTCCTGTCATCAGTTAGTCCATTTAACAGATCAGTTGGTCTATTAACAGGATTCTCATAAAAAAGTCTTCACAATGAGTGTATTGTTCAACATGTAATGGTATATAGGTGCGCAGGACAATACAATGCGGCCACAGAAACTGAAAGCAACACTGACTGTGGTGTCTCCAATCAGAAAATGGGAAATTTCCTGCTCCAGCACCACTCTATATAGTTTGGTAAACGGTCAATTGTATGGATATTGGTGGTTGGTTGACAAACTGTGACTTACAGTATTCCTCATTTGGACTACTGTACATGTACTTGCTACATCCTCTCAAGATATTCCATCATCATATCCACCTACTTGGATTCTGACTAAGGACCAGTTGAGTTCAGCAGTGGTCCCTTTTGTGGCAATCAGTGTGTCAGGCAATCAACCCAGAAGAAAACCATGAAGAAATTAAACTTCATGAGCAGAAAGAGTAGGCCATTGGGGATAGAGGACGGGAGTCCTCTGATTAAGAACAGTACGCTGCCTACAGATGGTGAGGTCCAGATTATTATTATTATTATGGTCTATCTATTGTTTGTCTGAGTTTTTGTCATTCGTCATGTTTGTTCCATAAGCAAGAAGATATGTCTACATTTGTTGGGATAAATTTGTTATTTTAATGTAATAATAGCATGACCAAAACAAACAGTATTCAATTTATAATGAATTAACTAAGAATACATTAATGGTTTTATAATGGTATTTTGCATATTGTTTTTAGCACTGTACTCATTCAAATGCATTGCATTATTGGTATATTCACAGAAGAGGAACAAACCGGGAATGTGGGGTATGGGAATCCCTACTTGGAGAATGGCTTTAACAATCATCAGGAGTTGGGCAATCAGGGGGGTCAGGAGAAGGGACAGTCATTGCTCAGTGTACTTGCAGAAGCTTTGAGGGTCAGCCATGTTGGCCCTCAAGAGAGACTTAAAGCTAATTTGGAGGGGCCACCAGAAGAGATTATGTGCCATGAAGCTCAGAAGAAGGACGATACACACCCAGAAGTCTTGCTCCAAAGGTACTTTCATCTTATTGAAGCGTCTGTGGACAAACACTTCCCCAAACTGCCAGCAGGGAACACTGTGAATCAGCTGGAGGGCTACCTGATAAAAGTGCAAATAACTGTGCAAGGGGAGCTTCTGAGGTTGGCACCCCTGCTCAAAGAGGCTCAGTTGCGGAAGCATTTGATTGCTTGCTATCATCAGCGTATGTTTGACTGTCTACAGCAGATCCTTCAGCATGTCAACACAAAAAAAGAGGCCTTCACAGTTCTTGACTGGGTACTACGCACATACTTGAGGTACTCTGTCCCACCTGCACACACACACTCTCTCTCTCTCTCTCTCTCTCTCTCTCTTTCTCTCTCTCTCTCTCTCTCTCATTCACTCTCACTATGATGGTGTAGTACTGATTCTGATACTAAAGCAGTAATGGCATACATTTTCTGGGTTGTTTTTCTAGTGAGGAGCTGCTAGGACACCCCAACATCTGGGATGAGGCTCTACATGCAGTTGACCTTCTCCTTCTGACAGACTGGATCCCACAAGCTGAGAAGAAACTCTTGGCCACTGTGCAGGTGAATCACCTAAAGGTGATGTGATGTCATCTCAAAACAAGCACACTTCTTGAGGGCTAGATTTCCATCATGTATTGATTTTTAAACCTATTTTATTTGATAATAACCCATGAAGTTCCTGTGAAGATTTTACATATTTCAGTCTCTCTGTCTGACCCATTGTAGGAGGACATCTCCACATCACTGAGGAGGATCCTTCAGAACGAGGAGTCAGGTAGAGAGGTGTGTGTCTCTGGAGATGAGGCCTTTATCAAACTGCATCTGGATGTCATCCAGGTACTTCAACCAGCAGTGATGTGTAAAGGGATAATAAAGTGTATCACTGTAAATCTATACTAAGCCCTTTCTCTCCCGGTGACTCTTCCTCCTCCACATAGTGCATCAATGCTGTTCTCCAGAAAGCAAAGATGATGAGCCAAACTCTGATGCGCAAAGTCCAAATAGTCTGTTGGCAAGAGCTACAGGACTTTGTGGAAAGGTAGTTGTCACCTTTTCTAAGTACCACTCTACTGTTTCATTGTCTTGCTGTTTGTCTGGTAATACACTGAGACCAGGCAAAATGTTGAATGAATGTTCTTATTGTGCAGGTATGTCAATGTTGAAAAGAAGCACCTTCAGAAACAAGCAGGAATGGGAACGTCAGGTACAATGCACTTCTTTAAGACGTTCAACACCTGCATTGAACTCAAGTAAGTTTTATATGTTTATATTTATGCTATGAAATCAAATCTCATGTATTGTTGTTGAATCATGATAATCATTATGATTATGTATCTGTTGCAGGTTGTATATTTCAAGGATTGCCAAAGATGACACAAGCTTAGACTGTGTTAAAACCATATCAACACTTAAGGGGTTGGAAGCTCTTTCTTGGAAAAACCAATTCAACTTGCACAGGTTAACCCCCCCTATAGAAATACTATAGCAAGACAAGCCTATCTGTTCAAAATCCACAAGTTCCCACTTCCAATATGAACTTCATCCTAGAAACACATTCATTTTGTAATCTTCATTTCTATTAAATTATATTGAAACAATTAAGGGAAACTGTGTTACAATGTTTTGTGATCCCCAGATTTCCTTGAAGAAGTATTTCAAAAGAGAGGATGAACAAATGGAAAATCTAATGAAAGAGATTACATTTATTTTCCAAGAGCTTCCCAAAGACAAGGATACGCAAAAGGTGTGTTCACTGTTCACATCTGGTGTGAGAGCATTCCTATTACATTCCTCTTCTTTTTTGTACCCCCTTTTTCTCCCCACGTTTGTGGTATCCAATTTGTAGTAGTTAGAGTCTCGTCTCATCGCTGCAACTCCCGTACGGACTCGGGAGAGGCGAAGGTCGAGAGCCATGCGTCCTCCGAAACACAACCCAACTAAGCCGCACTGCTTCTTGACACAATGCCCATCCAACCCGGAAGCCAGCCGCACCAATGTGTCGGAGGAAACACCGTACACCTGGCGACCTGGTCAACGTGCACTGCGCCCGGCCTGCCACAGGAGTTGCTGGTGCGCGATGAGACAAGGATATCCCTGCTGGCCAAACCCTCCCTAACCCGGACAATGCTGGGCCAATTGTGCGCCGCCCCATGGGCCTCCCGGTCGCGGCCAGCTGCGACAGAGCCTGGACTAGAACCCAGAGTCTCTGGTGGCACAGACCACTGTGCCACCCGGGAGACCCCACCTATTACATTCTTATAACGAAACTGTAATGTGAAATACTCAACACTTCTCTCTTGTTCTTTCCAGTATATTATTTTATACATCTCTGTCCCTTCTCTCTGCAGACTGTGATTAACAAAGCCTATCAGTGCATCACCCTTCTGTACCTCCAACACCTGGTGCAGAGTAACCATGGGAAGCTGGTGAAGAGATGGGATTATGTGAACAAAAGAGTGATGCATGATGCCGAACTCCTTCACTCCATCTTCTCAGTCCTGGTGAAAAAGCTAGTCCTGTTGGACACCAATTACTATAAATGCCTCCTTTCTACCTGATAAGATGCAGCTGGTTCTTCTCAGAATGTGTAATTACTTTAAAAGGTCAACATTCTTCTACTGACATTAGTGATTTTTTTCAGAATCCTGATGTTAAACAGTGGAACATGATACTGATTAAAGTGAGAGAAGTGCTGGAGTGCAGCGACATTGAAAGTCTCAAGATAATAGTCAGTGAGATACTGAGGGACAACGCCAATACAAGGTAAAACAGAGTATACCATAGGGTTTCAAAAGTCTGCATGGTCCACAGCACTGAATGTAATTTTATTACATATGGATTAGCTTGAGAACAGGCTTGATATCTCCAATATTATGTATTGATAAATGTTTATCTCTGTTGTAGTGCTGCTGAGCACCTTCCAGCCCTGCTGCGCTGGAAGGGAGGCCTGTCATGGAGACTGACCCGGGAGGTTCTGGAGGCAAGCCAGGAAGTGTACCCCATTGACCTCTCCCAAACCAGGTCTGCACCCTGGTTTGACTGCCTTCTTTGCTGCTGAGTGTGTGAACTGGGACGTTTCAGGCAAAGGACAATAACGACCCCACTCTAACAACATGACCCTCAAGTTCTCAACCGACAACACAATATTTGGGAACTATGTTTACATGTCTTCGTCAACTTTTTAAAGGTATTATATGGCAAGTTATTATTTAATGTCTTAAAGAAGAAAATAAATATGTGTCTGAAATTGGAATTAAAACTGCCTAATGTTTTTCATTTTGAGGTCAAGTGATTTTAATCCTCATCAAAAATGCCTCATGGAAAGACTTCATGTGTAGTGAGTCATGCCCTGTAGATGGAGACAAAGGAGGTAAGGCTATCGGTAATTGTGCTTCCCCTGAGAAAGGAAATCCCCTGACAGTCTTCTGGGCTTGTGAGAGTAGTACTCAAATATTGGAAATTCCAAAATGTACACATACAGTAATCAGTAAGTCAATTTGAATGCATTTTGGATGGCTCCATTGGAGAGGTAGGATGGTATTTAGCTTATCTTTTTTTTCAATGGACAGTATGGTGTTTCCCTTTATATCATTATCACAAACTATTATCAAATCACTGACAGTCTTCCAGTGGAGATAAAGACATTAACCTGGAAGAATTGGCAGCATGATTCACTTGAAACATCTATCCTGTTAACAACCAGGCTGTTAATGTGGTTTCCTTCCTCCTTCCAAAGTCATAGGTACACTACCGGTCAAAAGTTTTAGAACATCTAGTCATTCAAAGGTTTTTCTTTATTTTTACCAGTTTCTACATTGTAGAATCATGGTGAAGATGTCAAAACTATAAAATAACACATATGGAAACATGGAGTAAACAAAAAGAAGTGTTGAACAAATCATTTATTTTATATTTGATATTCTTCAAATAGCTATCCTTTTCCTTGATGACAGCTTTGCACACTCTTGGCATTCTCCCAACCAGCTTCATGAGGTAGTCACCTGGAATGCATTTCAATTAACAGGTGTGCCTTCTTAAAAGTTAATTTGTGGAATTTCTTTCTTTAACGCATTTGAGACAATCAGTTGTGTTGTGACAGGGTAAGGGTGGTATACAGAAGATAGCCCTATTTGGTCAAATATCAAGTCCATATTATGGCAAGAACAACTCAAATAAGCAAAGAGAAATGACAGTCCATCATTACTTTAAGACATGAAGGTCAGTCAATACGGAAAATTTCAAGAACATTGAAAGTTTCTTCAAGTGCAGTCGCAAAAACAATCAAGCGCTATGATGAAACTGGCTCTCATGAAGACCGCCACAGGAATGGAAGGATGGATGCTGCAGAGGATAAGTTCATTAGAATTATCAGCCTTAGAAATTGCAGGACAAATAAATGCTTCACAGAGTTCAAGTAACAGACACATCTCAACATCAACTGTTCAGAGGAGACTGTGTGAATCAGGCCTTCATGGTTGAATTGCTGCAAAGAAACCACTACTAAAGGATAACAATAATAAGAGACTTGCTTGGGCCAAGAAACACGAGCAATGGACATTAGACCGGTGGAAATGGGTCCTTTGGTCTGGAGTCCAAATTTGAGGTTTTTGGTTCCAACTGCCGTGTCCTTGTGAGATGCGGTGTGGGTGAACGGATGATCTTCGCATGTGTATTTCCAACCGTAAAGCATGGAGGAGGAGGTGTTATGGTGTGTTGGTGCTTTGCTGGTGACACGGTCTGTGATGTATTTAGAATTCAAGGCACACTTAACCAGCATGGCTACCACAGCATGCTGCAGCGATACACCATCCCATCTGGTTTGGGCTTAGTGGGACTAGAATTTGTTTTTCAACAGGACAATGACCCAACACACCTCCAGGCTGTATAAGGGCTATTTTACCAAGACGGAGAGTGATGGAGAGCTGCATCAGATGAACTGGCCTATTATTCTACAATGTAGAAAATAGCAAAAATAAAGGAAAACCCTTGAATGAGTAGGTGTTCTAAAAATTTGGACCGGTAGTGTAGCTTACTGGTAAAGTGAGTGTTTACCTGGAACTGATACACAAAATAAATCATGGTTGGCTAGACAAGTGCTTAGAGTGTATACTTTCCATTTTAATTGACAGAATGGTAACAATTACTTGGAATCATTGACTAACCAATTGAAGGGAAATCCTTGAGTAAGGCAGAAAATACTAAATAACCACAATTGTTGAATCCATGAAGGAGAAATTGAGAAATGTCAACGACACAGAGGTGCCTCACATACATGTAATGAATTGCTCTTTTTATTACATAAATAATTCAACATGCAAAATACAACATAAAATCGTTAAGAAGCAGTACAAAGTTAAACAGCCCCACTTCACACAGATGAGTATGCCACAGGGTTTCCAAAGTCTGCATGATCCACAGCACTGACTAATTTACTCCATAGGGATTAGCTTGAGTACAGGCTTGATATCTCCAATATGATGTATTGTTATATGTTTACCTCTCTTGTAGTACTATGGAGCACCTGCCTACCCTGCTGCATTGGAAGGGAGGACTGTCACAGAGACAGACCTGGGAAGTTCTGGAGGCAAGCCAGGAAGTGTACTCCATTTCCCTGTCCCAAACCAGGTCTGCAGCCTGGTATGGCTGCCTTTTTTACTGCTGAGTGTGGGAACTGGGAAGTCTCAGGTAGAGGACAATAACGACCCCCATTCTAAACAACATGACCATCAGGTTCTCACTCTACTGCACAATATTTGGAACCCTGTTTACATGTCTTTGTCAACTTTTTAAAAAGGTACTATATGGCAAGTTATTATTTACTCTTAAGAGAAATTGGAATTAAAACTACCCAAAGTTTTTCATTTTCAGGTCAAGTGTTTTAATCCTCATCAAAAATGCCTAATGGAAAGACTTAGAACCATTAGTGCCCTGTAGATGGAGACAACGGCAGTAAGGCTATCAGTGATTGTGCTTCTTCCGCTGAGAAGGGAAATCCCCTAACAGTCTTTTTGGGTTGTGAGAGTAGTACTCCGATATTGGAAATTCCAAAATGTACAGTAATTCACAACACATACAGTAATCAGCAAGTCAATTTGAATGCGTTTTGGATGGCCCCATTAGAGACCTAGGATGGTATTTATTTGATCTTTTTCAATGGACAGTCCCATACACAACATGCTTCCTCAATGGTATCCCAGAGGATATCAAAGAATGGTGTTTCCCTTAAATCCTTATCACAAACTATTATCAAAACTGACAGTCTTCCAGGGGATATAGGGACATTAACCTGGAAGAATTGGCAGCCTGACTCACTTGAAATGCCTATCGTGTAAACGACAAGGCTGTTAATGTGGTTCAAGGGAAAATGTCATCTAAATTATAATCTATGTACCCACAAGTAATTATTTATAATGAGATGGCAATAAACAATCATGTGTAATGCAGAATACTCCAAGAAAGATTAAAATCCCACCTTTCTGGTATTTAAAAAAAAATATTGCTGAGGTGTAGTCACTTTCGAGGACACACGCTCAAGTACACAGTACAAATATGATACACATATTAAATATTTTATGATGCATTTGCTATTCTACACAAATGTATGAATGAGGCTTGAAATGACGGATATGCTTTCTAAATATAGTACAATCAAATTCTAAAACGACTAACTATAAAATGTCAACTTCCTTATAACTGTAAAATACAGGTTTCATGTTAGAGAAAATGTGCATATTCTCTACTCATTATGAACTGGCCATTCTTCTCATATTAATATTGTCTGTCTATGGCAAACAGAAAAAACATTTATTTAAAATCTCTGAATTATTGTTGATGACTTTGATGAAACAAAAAGCTAGTCCTGTTGTACACCAATTACTATAAATGCCGCCTTTCTACCTGATAAGATGCAGCTGGTTCTTCTCAGAATGTGTAATTACTTTAAAAGGTCAACATTCTTCTACTGACATTAGTGATTTCTTTCAGAATCCTGATGTTAAACAGTGGAACATGATACTGATTAAAGTGAGAGAAGTGCTGGAGTGCAGCGACATTGAAAGTCTCAAGATAATAGTCAGTGAGATACTGAGGGACAACGCCAATACAAGGTAAAACAGAGTATACCATAGGGTTTCAAAAGTCTGCATGGTCCACAGCACTGAATGTAATTTTATTACATATGGATTAGCTTGAGAACAGGCTTGATATCTCCAATATTATGTATTGATAAATGTTTATCTCTGTTGTAGTGCTGCTGAGCACCTTCCAGCCCTGCTGCGCTGGAAGGGAGGCCTGTCATGGAGACTGACCCGGGAGGTTCTGGAGGCAAGCCAGGAAGTGTACCCCATTGACCTCTCCCAAACCAGGTCTGCACCCTGGTTTGACTGCCTTCTTTGCTGCTGAGTGTGTGAACTGGGACGTTTCAGGCAAAGGACAATAACGACCCCACTCTAACAACATGACCCTCAAGTTCTCAACCGACAACACAATATTTGGGAACTATGTTTACATGTCTTCGTCAACTTTTTAAAGGTATTATATGGCAAGTTATTATTTAATGTCTTAAAGAAGAAAATAAATATGTGTCTGAAATTGGAATTAAAACTGCCTAATGTTTTTCATTTTGAGGTCAAGTGATTTTAATCCTCATCAAAAATGCCTCATGGAAAGACTTCATGTGTAGTGAGTCATGCCCTGTAGATGGAGACAAAGGCAGTAAGGCTATCGGTAATTGTGCTTCCCCTGAGAAAGGAAATCCCCTGACAGTCTTCTGGGCTTGTGAGAGTAGTACTCAAATATTGGAAATTCCAAAATGTACACATACAGTAATCAGTAAGTCAATTTGAATGCATTTTGGATGGCTCCATTGGAGAGGTAGGATGGTATTTAGCTTATCTTTTTTTTCAATGGACAGTATGGTGTTTCCCTTTATATCATTATCACAAACTATTATCAAATCACTGACAGTCTTCCAGTGGAGATAAAGACATTAACCTGGAAGAATTGGCAGCATGATTCACTTGAAACATCTATCCTGTTAACAACCAGGCTGTTAATGTGGTTTCCTTCCTCCTTCCAAAGTCATAGGTACACTACCGGTCAAAAGTTTTAGAACATCTAGTCATTCAAAGGTTTTTCTTTATTTTTACCAGTTTCTACATTGTAGAATCATGGTGAAGATGTCAAAACTATAAAATAACACATATGGAAACATGGAGTAAACAAAAAGAAGTGTTGAACAAATCATTTATTTTATATTTGATATTCTTCAAATAGCTATCCTTTTCCTTGATGACAGCTTTGCACACTCTTGGCATTCTCCCAACCAGCTTCATGAGGTAGTCACCTGGAATGCATTTCAATTAACAGGTGTGCCTTCTTAAAAGTTAATTTGTGGAATTTCTTTCCTTAACGCATTTGAGACAATCAGTTGTGTTGTGACAGGGTAAGGGTGGTATACAGAAGATAGCCCTATTTGGTCAAATATCAAGTCCATATTATGGCAAGAACAACTCAAATAAGCAAAGAGAAATGACAGTCCATCATTACTTTAAGACATGAAGGTCAGTCAATACGGAAAATTTCAAGAACATTGAAAGTTTCTTCAAGTGCAGTCGCAAAAACAATCAAGCGCTATGATGAAACTGGCTCTCATGAAGACCGCCACAGGAATGGAAGGATGGATGCTGCAGAGGATAAGTTCATTAGAATTATCAGCCTTAGAAATTGCAGGACAAATAAATGCTTCAGAGTTCAAGTAACAGACACATCTCAACATCAACTGTTCAGAGGAGACTGTGTGAATCAGGCCTTCATGGTTGAATTGCTGCAAAGAAACCACTACTAAAGGATAACAATAATAAGAGACTTGCTTGGGCCAAGAAACACGAGCAATGGACATTAGACCGGTGGAAACGGGTCCTTTGGTCTGGAGTCCAAATTTGAGGTTTTTGGTTCCAACTGCCGTGTCCTTGTGAGATGCGGTGTGGGTGAACGGATGATCTTCGCATGTGTATTTCCAACCGTAAAGCATGGAGGAGGAGGTGTTATGGTGTGTTGGTGCTTTGCTGGTGACACGGTCTGTGATGTATTTAGAATTCAAGGCACACTTAACCAGCATGGCTACCACAGCATGCTGCAGCGATATACCATCCCATCTGGTTTGGGCTTAGTGGGACTAGAATTTGTTTTTCAACAGGACAATGACCCAACACACCTCCAGGCTGTATAAGGGCTATTTTACCAAGACGGAGAGTGATGGAGAGCTGCATCAGATGAACTGGCCTATTATTCTACAATGTAGAAAATAGCAAAAATAAAGGAAAACCCTTGAATGAGTAGGTGTTCTAAAAATTTGGACCGGTAGTGTAGCTTACTGGTAAAGTGAGTGTTTACCTGGAACTGATACACAAAATAAATCATGGTTGGCTAGACAAGTGCTTAGAGTGTATACTTTCCATTTTAATTGACAGAATGGTAACAATTACTTGGAATCATTGACTAACCAATTGAAGGGAAATCCTTGAGTAAGGCAGAAAATACTAAATAACCACAATTGTTGAATCCATGAAGGAGAAATTGAGAAATGTCAACGACACAGAGGTGCCTCACATACATGTAATGAATTGCTCTTTTTATTACATAAATAATTCAACATGCAAAATACAACATAAAATCGTTAAGAAGCAGTACAAAGTTAAACAGCCCCACTTCACACAGATGAGTATGCCACAGGGTTTCCAAAGTCTGCATGATCCACAGCACTGACTAATTTACTCCATAGGGATTAGCTTGAGTACAGGCTTGATATCTCCAATATGATGTATTGTTATATGTTTACCTCTCTTGTAGTACTATGGAGCACCTGCCTACCCTGCTGCATTGGAAGGGAGGACTGTCACAGAGACAGACCTGGGAAGTTCTGGAGGTAAGCCAGGAAGTGTACTCCATTTCCCTGTCCCAAACCAGGTCTGCAGCCTGGTATGGCTGCCTTTTTACTGCTGAGTGTGGGAACTGGGAAGTCTCAGGTAGAGGACAATAACGACCCCATTCTAAACAACATGACCATCAGGTTCTCACTCTACTGCACAATATTTGGAACTCTGTTTACATGTCTTTGTCAACTTTTTAAAAAGGTACTATATGGCAAGTTATTATTTACTCTTAAGAGAAATTGGAATTAAAACTACCCAAAGTTTTTCATTTTCAGGTCAAGTGTTTTAATCCTCATCAAAAATGCCTAATGGAAAGACTTAGAACCATTAGTGCCCTGTAGATGGAGACAACGGCAGTAAGGCTATCAGTGATTGTGCTTCTTCCGCTGAGAAGGGAAATCCCCTAACAGTCTTTTTGGGTTGTGAGAGTAGTACTCCGATATTGGAAATTCCAAAATGTACAGTAATTCACAACACATACAGTAATCAGCAAGTCAATTTGAATGCGTTTTGGATGGCCCCATTAGAGACCTAGGATGGTATTTATTTGATCTTTTTCAATGGACAGTCCCATACACAACATGCTTCCTCAATGGTATCCCAGAGGATATCAAAGAATGGTGTTTCCCTTAAATCCTTATCACAAACTATTATCAAAACTGACAGTCTTCCAGGGGATATAGGGACATTAACCTGGAAGAATTGGCAGCCTGACTCACTTGAAATGCCTATCGTGTAAACGACAAGGCTGTTAATGTGGTTCAAGGGAAAATGTCATCTAAATTATAATCTATGTACCCACAAGTAATTATTTATAATGAGATGGCAATAAACAATCATGTGTAATGCAGAATACTCCAAGAAAGATTAAAATCCCACCTTTCTGGTATT
This sequence comes from Oncorhynchus tshawytscha, assembly GCF_018296145.1. Classification (NCBI taxonomy): domain Eukaryota; kingdom Metazoa; phylum Chordata; class Actinopteri; order Salmoniformes; family Salmonidae; genus Oncorhynchus; species Oncorhynchus tshawytscha. The sequence goes on along the minus strand of NC_056439.1, from coordinate 29,312,465 downwards.
TAAAAAAAAATATTGCTGAGGTGTAGTCACTTTCGAGGACACACGCTCAAGTACACAGTACAAATATGATACACATATTAAATATTTTATGATGCATTTGCTATTCTACACAAATGTATGAATGAGGCTTGAAATGACGGATATGCTTTCTAAATATAGTACAATCAAATTCTAAAACGACTAACTATAAAATGTCAACTTCCTTATAACTGTAAAATACAGGTTTCATGTTAGAGAAAATGTGCATATTCTCTACTCATTATGAACTGGCCATTCTTCTCATATTAATCTCGTCTGTCTATGGCAAACAGAAAAAACATTTATTTAAAATCTCTGAATTATTGTTGATGACTTTGATGAAACAAAAAGCTAGTCCTGTTGTACACCAATTACTATAAATGCCGCCTTTCTACCTGATAAGATGCAGCTGGTTCTTCTCAGAATGTGTAATTACTTTAAAAGGTCAACATTCTTCTACTGACATTAGTGATTTCTTTCAGAATCCTGATGTTAAACAGTGGAACATGATACTGATTAAAGTGAGAGAAGTGCTGGAGTGCAGCGACATTGAAAGTCTCAAGATAATAGTCAGTGAGATACTGAGGGACAACGCCAATACAAGGTAAAACAGAGTATACCATAGGGTTTCAAAAGTCTGCATGGTCCACAGCACTGAATGTAATTTTATTACATATGGATTAGCTTGAGAACAGGCTTGATATCTCCAATATTATGTATTGATAAATGTTTATCTCTGTTGTAGTGCTGCTGAGCACCTTCCAGCCCTGCTGCGCTGGAAGGGAGGCCTGTCATGGAGACTGACCCGGGAGGTTCTGGAGGCAAGCCAGGAAGTGTACCCCATTGACCTCTCCCAAACCAGGTCTGCACCCTGGTTTGACTGCCTTCTTTGCTGCTGAGTGTGTGAACTGGGACGTTTCAGGCAAAGGACAATAACGACCCCACTCTAACAACATGACCCTCAAGTTCTCAACCGACAACACAATATTTGGGAACTATGTTTACATGTCTTCGTCAACTTTTTAAAGGTATTATATGGCAAGTTATTAT